>NC_089590.1:91061412-91406929 GCF_019320115.1 Miscanthus floridulus
TGATTTACTTCTATATGATCGAACCAAAGTGTGAGATTTTTAATTTGAGACTATGCCACATAGGACTGCACCTCATGTTATAGAAATCCACATAGGACAGTACTGTGTATACTTTTATCTGATGACAATTACTACTGTATATTCCCCAGTTTTTTGGATTACAAAAGTATAACTCACAATTCGGGATGCATACATCCATTAAACTTGACAAACATCTAGATAGGTGCACACCAGGATTTCAACCCTGGTGCATGAGTCATGCACCCATGACTCCACCACCATCACTGATGGTGCTTTTGCCCATGACAATAGGGCGTGTCCAAAGGCTAGCTACATAGTAGATAACTCTGATGTGGAAGAGTGAAGAACATGAGAGAGAATGCTTGCTAGCGAGTAGCGATGAACAAATAGCTAGGCTATTTCACTTAGATTGTGGAGAGAAGAATGTTTGTGAGAGAAGAGATAGATGCTGGGTAATAATGAGAAGAGGGTATAAAATAGTATTTCTTACTTTCTCTTGCGTCCAATTGAGCTGGCTAGTGGCTACGTAGCAGGCTCCATTTTTGGAGGCCCTAAATTTAACTGTTTAGTTGTTACAGAACTGTTATCCTATAAAAGTTCATGAATTTGATTTTCTTTGCTTTGAACAAAAGTGCATTCAAACAAGACACAACAGATCAAGCTATTTCATTTATACTCTAGTTAGTGATTGCTGAAGTCTTTGAAATAAAACAAGAATCAGAAGGGTTTGATGGTCCATTGTGTGAATATCCCTTTAGTTCTTTTAGATGTATAATACGCTGTCAATACACTGGACTGGAACCTACGATAAAGGGGCAGTCAAGTGCCCTTGTTATAGTTCATAGGGTATGGTTACTTCTGCAACCCGTTCATTTTGTAATGCAAAAGTATATAGAAATATTTTTCGAAAAAAAAGTATATAGAAATAATATGTTGTGTTATGGTGAGTTTGCAGCAGTCTTCAATTTCGTGGTTTGTGTTATTTGATTTTCATTTTCTATTTAGCCTCATCAAAGATGTGGTGTAAGTTCCTCATTACCTGGTATGTTGCTGGTGCAGGTATTTCCATCATTGAGAATACTAAGGAATCAGGTATTGTCATGGAGCTAGAGATGAATTGGGATGCCAATCCAAGTATCATACTTGCTGTAAAAACTAGACTTGGTGTCGCTCTTCCAATACAGGTGAGATATTTCACGGCTATGCCCTGGTCCTTTAATATAAATGCCACCATATGAGGATGCATTAAATGCATCAGTTATGCCTACCTCACACAGTTGACCATTATGGTTATCCAGTTGGAATAATTTGTTGGACTTCATGTGCTTGTGCTACATCACAGCTATTCTCTGGTTTACTCATAATGGTTTTTTTTCCCACATTTGTATATGGTATCACGAATAGAGTGATGTCCATGTCAAAATTTGAAAGTGGATGCACCATAATCTGTGTGAGTGATCTTGCCATATAGGTGAAGGACATTGGCTTTACAGGAGTTTTCCGCTTGATTTTCAAACCACTAGTTGAAGAGCTACCTTGCTTTGGAGCTGTTTGCTTTTCTCTACGACAGAAGGTTTCTTTTCTCCCTTTTTTCTTTGTTTTTTCTGACGTGTTGCCGTAATCTCATTTATTTTTCTCAAATCGTGTGGCATGTCAGAAAAAGCTGGATTTCAGACTGAAGATCATTGGTGGCGAAATTTCTTCTGTACCTGGAATTTCAGATGCTCTTGAGGTTTGTCAATACATTAATATTTGTAGCAGATAATTGGGTGTTGTGTTCCCTATATTTGAGATGGTGTAATTATCCTTTTGTGCAGGACACTATAAAAAATGCTATTGAAGATTCAATTACATGGCCAGTAAGGAAAGTCATTCCTATTATACCTGGGGATTACAGGTAATCTGATTCATGGATACTAATGTCATTCTAGCCTGTATATTGTTAAATCACATAGGAAAGATCATAACTGATTATATATACAGTGATCTGGAACTGAAGCCTGTTGGTACCTTGGAAGTCAAGCTTGTGCAGGCAAGAGATTTGACAAACAAAGATCTGATAGGAAAATCGGATCCTTTTGCCATTGTATATGTGCGTCCATTACCAGACAAAATGAAGAGAAGTAAAATAATTGTAAGTTTAGTTGCTTGTTTGTGAGCTGTCTTTTGGAGTTATTTCTAACCGCTTTATTCAACTACTTTACAGAACAATGATCTGAACCCTATCTGGAATGAACACTTTGAGTTTACTGTTGAAGATGCTGATACTCAGAGTGTAACCGTGAAGATTTATGATGATGATGGCATTCAAGAATCTGAATTGATTGGCTGTGCTCAAGTCAGGCTGAAGGATCTACAACCAGGCAAAGTGAAGGATGTCTGGTTAAAACTTGTAAAAGATCTGGAGATTCAAAGGGACAGGAAAGATCGGGGTCAGGTGTGTTAGAATTAATTACTATTTACTTTTAATCACCTAGTTACTTGTGTAATCTCCTAGCTTTAATCTCCTAGCTAGTTGTGCTGAGTTAATGCCCAGCTGGCCCCTTGGGGTTCGGCTGGCCTCTTGGGACTCGGCTGGCCCTTTGGGTCACCCTCCTCCTCTCTTTTTATATGTAATCTCTTCTGTAAACTCAATTCAAGGAATCTAAGCCTGTTAGGTTATTGTCTATCATGGTATCAGACTAAACCATCGATCCTTCTGCTTCCGCTCCCACTCCACCCACCCCAGGCTGCTGCGCGCGCCCATGGCCACCTCTAGCTCCTCCGCCATGGCTACCGCGACCAAGCTCCGCGACGAAGCCCTCTCTGCTGCCAAGCGCCTGGAGGATGAGGCCTCCTCTCTGCGCTCCACCAACACAGAGCGCAGCCAGCAGCTCGAGGAAGAAGCTGCCCTTCTCAAGTCCGCCGCCGCCGCCCAGGAGCGTGTCCGCGCCGCCGCTGCTGCTCTTGACAAAGAGCGCGCGCAGGCAGATACCCTGGAGCAGCAGGCCGCGGCCCTCCGGGATCGCCTCCGCCCCGAGCATCCGGACGACGACGCCGATCCTGAGGATGACGACGTCCACTCCGCCTCCTCTGAAGCAGCGGCCATCGCCCACCTCCACACTCAAGCTGCTGCCGTCCAGAACATCAAGAACCTCATCCCTATCGTTCTTGATCTTCAATCCTCCAACTACTCCAAGTGGCGCGGCTACGTCCTCCTCATCCTCGGCCGTTTCACCTTGAAGGATCACGTCCTCAGCGACGACTCCCGCCCCTACGATCCGGCGTGGTCATGCATGGACTGTGTCGTCCTCTCTTGGCTTTTCAACACCATCTCCGCCGACCTCCTGGACGTCATCCATGAGCACGACGGCCTCACCGCCCGGACAGCATGGCTCGGGATTGAACAGCAGTTCCTCAACAATCGCGAGTCCCGCGCCATGCTCCTCGACGCCGAGTTTCGCACTCTCTGCCAAGGTGCCCTCTCCATCGATGACTACTGCCGCAAAATGAAGAGCATGGCGGATGCCCTCGCCGACCTCGGCGAGCCCATCCAGGACCGAACTCTGGTGCTGAACGTTCTACGGGGTCTCAATGAACGTTTTCAGTTCATGTCCCAGCTCATCACCCGCCAGAGGCCGTTCCCGTCCTTCGCCGATGTTCGTGCTGACCTCCGTTTGGCCGAGCTCAACATGGGGACGCCCTCTGCCTCTCCTTCGGCTCTCGTCGCCGCGCCCTCCATCAGGCCGCCCACTTCGTCCTCGCCTGCGCCTCCACGCCATCATCAGGCCACTGCTGGCCATCAGGCTGCTGCTGGACAGCAATCCAGTGGCAACCGTGGCCGCCGCCGCCGCGGCGGGCGCGGCTCTGGCGGCTCCCACAGCAGTGCACAGGGCGGGACTGCACCAGCCACACCACAGTGGCCCTCGCTGCTCAACCCCTGGACCGGCTCTATCCACATGTGGCCAGGGTCCACCGCCGGCGGCGCCCGTGGCCCTCCACCACGCGCAGTCCAGCCTGCACCTCTGCAGCAGGCTCTGGTGGCCGGCGTGCCACCGGCATACTTCGCTCCACCACCGGCTTCCGGGTCCTACTACCCGTAGCCCCCTCAGGCACCTCCTGCTTGGGCGCCCTGGACGCCCGAGGGTCTCGCTAGCGCCTTCAGCACCGTCTCCCTCACCCCACCTCCGAGTTCCTCAGATTGGGTGATTGACTCGGGCGCCTCCTCCCACATCACCGCCAACCCTGGTATGGTCACCGCTACACCATTCTCTTCCTTTCCCTCCTCCATTGTCGTAGGCAACGGGGCCACTCTCCCTGTTATTGGCACCGGATATTCTGTCCTTCCTGGACCCTTTCGCCTCGACAATGTCCTTGTAGCTCCCGACATTATCAGAAATCTCCTTTCGGTTTGAAAATTCACTACTGACAATTGTGTTTCTGTCGAGTTTGACCCTCTTGGTGTTTCTGTGAAGGATCTCCGTACCCGGAACACCCTCCTCCGATGTAACAGCACGGGGCCTCTCTACACTCTTCAGCTCCCTTCATCCACCACTGGCTCCTGCGCCCTTGTCGCCACTCCTTCACCAACTACCTGGCACAGGCGCCTCGGTCACCCCGGCAAGGCCACTCTTCAGTCCCTTGCGCAGTCCTCCTCCATTGTCTGCAACAAGCCTGAAGATGACTCCCCTGCCACGCCTGTCAGCTTGGGCGTCATATTTGTCTCCCTTTTTCTATTTCGCTATCTAGAGCAGCCAAGAATTTTGATTTAATCCATTGTGACCTGTGGACATCTCCTGTTGTTAGTGTCTCTGGTTTCAAATATTATTTAGTCATTCTTGATGATTGCTCTCATTTCCTCTGGACTTTTCCCCTTCGCGCTAAGTCCGATACATTCCCCACGATTTCTAATTTCTTCGCTCATGTGTCTACCCAATTCGGCTGCACCATTAAATCAGTCCAATGTGACAACGGTCGCGAGTTTGACAACTCCGCCTCTCGTGCTTTCTTTCTTGCTCACGACATCACTCTCCGCATGTCGTGCCCCTATACTTCCCAGCAAAACGGGAAAGCCGAGCGCATGATCCGCACCGTCAATAACATCACACGCACCCTCCTCTTCCAAGCTTCCATGCCCCCCTCTTACTGGGCTGATGCTCTAGCCACTGCCACCTATCTCATCAATCGCCTTCCCACCAAAACTCTAAACATGAGCACCCCCTTTTTCGCCCTCCATGGCACCCTCCCCTCCTATCATGATCTTCGTGCCTTCGGGTGCACATGCTACCCCAACCTTTCTGCCACCACTCCTCACAAGCTTGCCCCCCGCTCCACCCTCTGTGCTTTCCTTGGTTATTCACCGGATCACAAGGGCTATCGGTGCCTCGACCTCAACACCAACCGCGTCATCATTTCTCGCCACGTTGTTTTCGACGAAACAACGTTTCCTTTTTCCCTCAGCCGGCCATCCCCTCCTCAGCAGGAACTTGATTTTCTAACTGACGACGACACCATTCCAGTGTCTCCCCTTCCTGCAGGTACACCCGGCGCTGCTGCCCCCTTCCAGTTGGTGCCTCTGGCACCATCTCTGGCACGCGCAGGCACGCCGGCGTCCAGGGCCCCGGTGCTGCCAGCGCCCTCCACCCCGGCACCACCGGCTGTGTCCCGGGGGTCCCCGGCGTCCTCTGTACAGACGCCCCTTGTACAGGCGCCCCCTATACAGGCGCCGGCTCCACCCGTCGTCCACGTCTACAGCCGGCGCGCCCCCCCCCCCCCCCCTCGGTGATTGCGCCTCAGAAGCCGCCTATTATTCATGTCTACAGCAGGCGTGCTCCTACTCCTGCCCCGCCACCCGAGCGCCTCCTCGACGTTCCAGCATGGTCCCCTCTCCACCTCGCTATGTCAAGAGCGATCCTCCGGTTCCTGCTGGTGTTGTTTCCATTCCGCCGGTCGCCAACTCCCACGGCATGGCGACCCGTGGAAAAACAAGCTACCGGCAGCCTCGCCTCGCCTTGCATACCGAGGCCTTGTCTCCCCTACCGCGGTCCTGTCGGGATGCCCTTGCTGATCCTCATTGGCGCCAGGCCATGGAAGATGAATATGCGGCTCTTCAGGACAACCACACCTGGGACCTCGTCCCCCGCCCCACCAAGGCCAATGTTGTTACTGGAAAATGGATTTTCAAACACAAGTTCCATGCCGATGGCTCATTGGAGAGATACAAGGCTCGTTGGGTACTTCGGGGATTCACTCAACGCCCCGGTGTTGATTATGATGAAACTTTCAGCCCGGTTGTCAAGCCAGCCACTGTTCGGACAGTCGTCACGGTGGCACACTCTAGGGATTGGCCGATTCATCAACTTGACGTGAAGAACGCTTTCCTCCACGGGACTCTTTCAGAAACAGTATACTGCTCTCAGCCTACTGGGTTCGCTGATCCTGCACTTCCAGATCATGTCTGTAGACTCAACAAATCCCTCTACGGCTTGAAGCAAGCCCCGCGGGCCTGGTACAACTGCTTTGCCTCCTTTCTGATCTCTCTGGGGTTCACTGAAGCCAAGTCAGACACATCTCTCTTCATATTCAGCCGTGGCACCGAGACAGTCTACTTGCTCTTATATGTGGATGACATTGTCCTTACGGCTTCATGTCAGCAACTCCTTCACCGTGTCATTGCTGCTTTGAAAAAGGAGTTCGCCATGAAAGATCTTGGACCCCTACATCACTTCCTTGGCGTTGCAGTTCAGCGCCACAGGGATTCTGTTCTCCTTTCACAGCGTCAGTACACTCTGGACATACTTGCTCGCCATGGCATGAGTGACTGCAAGCCTTGCTCCACTCCAGTTGACACTTGTGCAAAGGTACCAGCTGATGCCGGCCCGTCTGTTGCTGATCCCACTGCTTATCGCAGCCTTGTGGGTGCCCTCCAGTACCTCACCTTCACCAGGCCCGACATTGCCTATGCCGTCCAACAAGTGTGCCTTCATATGCATGATCCGCGGGAAACTCACCTTGTCGCTGACAAGCGGATCCTTCGCTATCTTCAGGGCACCCTCAGCCATGGTCTAGTCATTCCCCGAACAGCCCCAACACAGCTCCGTGTCTACACCGACGCTGATTGGGCCGGCTGCCCGGACACCCGCCGCTCCACCTCCGGCTACGTCGTCTTCCTCGGAGGCAGCCTGGTCTCCTGGTCCTCCAAGCGGCAGCCCACTGTCTCTCGGTCCAGCGCCGAGGCAGAGTACCGGGCTGTTGCCAACGGCGTCGCTGAAGCCACTTGGCTGCGGCAACTGCTCCAGGAACTTCACCATCCCCTGGACTCCGCATGCCTCATCTACTGCGACAATGTCAGCGCCTGCTACCTCTCCACCAACCCCGTTCAACATCAGCGCACCAAGCACGTGGAAATCGACCTTCACTTCGTCCGTGAACGTGTCGCCATGGGTGCAGTCCGGGTTCTTCATGTGCCCACCACGTCGCAATTCGCCGATGTCTTCACCAAGGGGCTCCCTTCTTCTGTCTTCATGGATTTTCGCTCCAGTCTAAATGTTTGCTCCACCGACGATCTGACTGTGCCCCAAAACCGAAACCCGAAATCGAAACCCGAATCCGCCCCGAAAACCGATTCGGGTGGAAATCCATCACCAAAACCAAACCCGCGGATACCCGAAACCCGAACGGATACCCGAAACCCGAATGGATATCCGAAACCCGCGGATATATATACACATATTCACATGTATAAACAAGAGGCAACAAATAATAAATATTTTCATGAGTCAACTTTAAATAAATTTAATAATCTAAGTAAACAAATTATTATTAGTATATTATAAAACATGAGTTTTAATTCCAAATGATTTATTTTGGATATCCATTGGATATCCACGGGTGGAAAACCAAACCCGAAACCGAACCCGATTGGTTTCGGGGCCCCGAACCCGAAAACCGTGGGTGAAAAACCATCCCCAAACCCGAACCCGCAGAACCCGAAACCCGCGGATATCCGCCCCAAACCCAATCCGTTGCCATCCATAGCGGGGGGTGTTAGAATTAATTGCTATTTACTTTTAATCACCTAGTTACTTGTGTAATCTCCTAGCTTTAATCTCCTAGCTAGTTGTGCTGAGTTAATGCCCAGCTGGCCCCTTGGGGTTCGGCTGGCCTCTTGGGACTCGGCTGGCCCTTTGGGTCACCCTCCTCCTCTCTTTTTATATGTAATCTCTTCTGTAAACTCAATTCAAGGAATCTAAGCCTGTTAGGCTATTGTCTATCAAGGTGAGCCTGATTTTCATGAAAGCAGCCCTGCTAACTTTTCCTTTCCCTGACCCTAGAAACTTGTCTTATTTCTTTTTCTTTTTGAGGAACAAGATTTACCATGCCTTGTTATCATCCATCAGGGGTGTTGTCATAGAGGTAACATAATATTTTCCTCGTGGCATACATGATTAAAACAGGTGCACCTTGAGCTGCTCTACTGTCCATTTGACATGAAGGAAGAGGCACCAAATCCTTTCAGCCAACAGTTTTCGATGACTTCATTGGAGAGAACAATGACAAACATGGAAAATGGATCAGGGGGCTCTAGTTTTGATAGGCTGTCTTCTAGAAAGAAAAGAGAAATTATCATACGAGGAGTCCTTTCAGTAACAGTGATATCTGGGGAGGATCTGCCTGCGATGGATATGAATGGAAAATCTGACCCATATGTAGTACTTTCTCTCAAGAAGACAAAGACAAAGTACAAGACAAGGGTAATTTCTTCATCAAATACAAATTACTTAATGATGTGTACATATCTCCGAGTCGTATTGAACTGCTATGTCTAAACATGATTAGTCAAGTTTTTTTATGGACTCACAAAGATGACATCAGTTTGGTTTGCCACATATTGTGTTTAATTCTATTTATAATTCGATCAGTAGAGAACCATAATAGTGCTATGCTCAGAAAATGCTTGGACAAAGCAAGTCTTTAACTGCCCCTATGATGTGACTGACCACAGGTTGTGAACGAAAGCTTGAACCCAGTATGGAATCAGACTTTTGATTTTGTCGTTGAAGATGGCTTACATGACATGCTTATGCTGGAAGTATATGACCATGACACTTTTCGTAGAGTAAGTTCAACTGGAGCTTTCATATGCTTACCAGCAGAGTAGTTTGTCTACTGCAAATGTAAGGTAACCGCCGAATATGCTTTGTGTAGGATTACATGGGGCGGTGCATCCTGACCTTGACAAAAGTTTTGCTGGAAGAAGAGTACAAGGAAAGCTACAACCTGGAGGGAGCAAAGAGTGGGAAGCTGAACTTGCATCTGAAGTGGTCGCCACAACCAATCATGCGTGATTCGCGAGAAGCGGACAGCTTAAGGTTCAGATAAGCGCAGTAAGTGTGCACGTATGGGTGCACGTCTATTTTGGGGAGCTGGGCTGGCTGCTGTCCATGGTGTTTTGGGGGTTCTGACTCGGCCTTGAGACCTGCTTGGTTGAGCGTTTGTAAATTTTTCAGGTGCAAATTTATCCGTTGCACATATGCATGCGGCTTTTTCAGGTGCAAATTGATCCGTTGCACATATACATGCGGCTGCTATGTTTCGATCGGTTAAGCTGTCGGCGCATCGTGTATCCTCCTTGTAATGCCATATTCATAGTAGAAAAATGTGTAAACCAGGAATCTAGTGGAAACAAAATTAGCAGTTGACGCAATCACAGTCACGGATGGTTGCTCCCATCAAGCTCACCATGGTTAATGTACGCAGACGCTCCAATGTCGTGCTGTCGTGCACTGCATTGTATCGAAAGATGCTTCGACTGGAGTTGCTTTCCGCAACTGTATGTTGGGACGACGCATGCGAACTCTGCTGGCAGATTGTGACGTCGGAGCGCGAGGAAAATGACGTACACACTTGCGTTTCACGTGCAGCGTGTGAGTACTGTCGTTAGAAAGGGAAGGAACAAAAAGACAGTCGCTTGAGATTTCTGATATAGGTGCGGTAGTGCCCATCTGACATTGGCTAAAAATGAAAGTACATATCTTGGTGCCAGAATTTCATATTTTCATGCAACGTCAAATGGGAAGTCTGAAAGGGGGTCCTTCAGGTTCCCTTGCTCCAACTTCTCTACCGCAATTACAAATACGGAGTAGATCAGAAAATACACGAAAAGCACACAAATCACACGCGGACCATTGTACGTAGCAGGCATCCAATTCGTCCCATCTCTTAGCGCAGCATGCGTGCCTCGTCGCACAAAACAAAGATCCTAATAAAAGGCCAAAGCAAAGTTCCTGACATATGGCGGCTGCAACATGCAATAGACTAGTCTCTCCGAGAAACTCCGGTCAACGGAGGGACACGGACTCACTAAAGCAGCCAAACACCATTTCCTAACCAACTAGCATATGAAAGACATCGCAGCCAAAAAAAAAAAAGCCCAAAGCTCACGAAATATTCTCACATTTGGAGCTGGACGGAGGCTTTCAGACCCGGACAGGAGGCGCACGAGCATCCCAGAGTTTCCATCTTCGGCGGATTCGTTTGGACACATTTGGAGCTGGACGGAGGGCTTTCAGACCCGGACAGGTGGCGCACGAGCATCCCAGAGTTTCCATCTTCGGCGGATTCGTTTGGAGCTTTTGACGCCATCGCCCGGGACAAAACGCTCAGGGCTCCGCCTCCGCGGGCATCCTTCCCTTGCTCCTCCCGCCCCGCGGCCCGCGGCAACGAAACGAGCTCCAGGCGCAAGGGCGGGCACGGAGCACGCGTCTCCGCACTAAAAAAAATGCGGCCTCCTCTGTTCCAGTTGGCATGGCACGTCACAAGGCATCACAGCTGATGCAACGCTTTGACAGTCAGCAGACACGAAGCTTTGGGAGTGTACGGCGGCCTCTATTTCTGGAGGGTAAAGGTAAACTATTGAGGGCTTGTTTGGAACGTAGGAATTTCACAGGAATCACACAGAAATTTCACAGGAATCACACAGGAATTTCACAGGAATTAGTTTAATTTCACAGAAAAAACGTAGAAATAAAGAAAAAATCCCACATTCCAAACAGACCCTGATAGAACAGCCGAAGGAACGGGCAAAGTACAAAGCTGCAGGATCTCTTTGCTTTACCTGGCGAGGCTGTTCGCCAGCTTCTGTTTCTAGCATGTCACAAAAGCTGATACTGAAGTAAGAACTTTTTACCTGACCCCTCCTGACTTTTTTTTCTTAAAAAAAACTTTTTTCTTAAAAAAAATAGCTGATACTGGATTCAGGTATCTCAAAATATGCTTGTGGAGATTCTGGAGATTGAAATACTGATGGAACGACGTCACCCTCCTCCGCTTGCTGGGCACTTGTCGTGGGCGCTTCTGGAGCAAGAGTACTCGGTGCAGCAGTGGTTGGGTCATCCCTTGTGCTCTGCACTCTCATAGGAAGTAGCCTCCGCAGGCTCCGGCCCTGGCGGCTGGTGTGCTTCATCTCCAATAGGTGCCGCTACCTTTGGCCGGGGCACCTCCACCCTCTCTGCAGTACCCGTTTACGCAGGTTGTTCTGCTTCACCGACAGCAGACGTCAGACCCTGCGCCTGGGGCGTTTCAAAAGACCCGGGTGGAGACACGAGCCCGCTTACCTGGCCTTTTTTCACCCGGCCACCCTCAATTCGTGGGTTCTCTTCAACCCGGGGCTCCTCACTCTGTGCCCGGGTACTCAGTGCCTTTTGTACCCTAAAATGAGCAGCAGATAAGTGATGTACTGAGAACAAAAGTAACATACAGAGGAATTTTTCGACACTTACTTAGCACTGGATCTCTTTTTTAGGGTGGGCTTGCCTAGCGACATCCCACTAAGCGATCGACTTAGCCCTAGACTCGATACTGATGCTGACAGTACTGAGTCCTCTGGGTGACTTGCAGTACTAGCATCCTGTCCAAGTGTGATTCCGTCACCCTGAGTTAGCACTCGGGTGCTTAAGAGATCTGGTGGTGGCATCCTGCCAAGAGCAGTTCAACGTCACCAAATACATCTATGACAGACTTCAGTAACTGAATTTTACTCGAAAAAATACTTACTGTCGGACGGAAAACGAGGTGTCTTCCTCCTCCTCTTTCGCCCGTTCCTCAACAGCCTCATCTGCAGTAACTATTCACAACTTGGATTAAACACAAGGTACAATTCAGACCACATGGAGATAATTCAGACATCTTTTACCTAGTCTCAGTGTATAAGACCGACGGGGCCTCTTTGGTACCGGCCCACTTGCGCTAGCAGCGACGTCGGTCTCTAGGGACCGCTTCCCACTCGCGGCTGCCTCCCCAGCACTCGGATCAACTTGGACCATGAAATCGTCCGGGTTTCCTGAGTCGCTGTCACCCTCTTGCTCCACAGGGATGGCGGGAGGCGGCGCTCCCTCCGCCTGCTCCGCCGGACGAGGTCATTGAAGTTGCGACTGAAAGGTCCTAATGGCTAGAGGGGGGGTGAATAGCCTAATAAAAATTTCTACAACAACACTTAACCAAATGGTTAGACAATTATGAGGCGAAGCAAGTGTTGCGCTAGCCTACTCAAAATGCAAGCCACCTACCACAATTCTAGTTTAGATAGTGTCAATTCACACAAGAGCAATGACACTACCCTATGTTAGTGTGCTCTCAAAGGCTAACTAAAGAGCCACACCAACCAAGCATGCAAGCTCTCACAACTAACTACACTAAAGAGCTTGTCAACTAGTTTGCGGTAAAGTAAAGAGAGTGATCAAGAGGGTTATACCGCCGTGTAGATGAATGAACCAATCAATCACGAAGATGAATAACAATGATGACCAATCACCTCGGAATCAATGATGAACACAATGATTTTTACCGAGGTTCACTTGCTTGCCGGCAAGCTAATCCTCGTTGTGGCGATTCACTTACTTGGAGGTTCACGCGCTAATTGGCTTCACACGCCAAACCCTCAATAGGGTGCCGCACAACCAACACAAGATGAGGATCACACAAGCCACGAGCAATCCACTAGAGTACCTTTTGGCGCTCCGCCGGGGAAAGGTCAAGAACCCCTCACAATCACCACGATCGGAGCCGGAGACAATCACCACCTCCGCTCGACGATCCTCGCTGCTCCAACCCATCTAGGTGGCGGCAACCACCAAGAGTAACAAGCGAAATCCGCAGCGAAACACGATCACTAAGTGCCTCTAGATGCAATCACTCAAGCAATGCACTTGGATCACTCCCAATCTCACTATGATGATGAATCAATGATGTAGATGAGTGGGAGGGCTTTGGCTAGGCTCACAAGGTTGCTATGTCAATGAAAAATGGCCAAAGATGTGAGCCACAGCCGGCCATGGGGCTATAAATAGAGCCCCAATCAAATAGAGCCGTTATACCCTTTCACTGGGCAAAACGCGCTCTGACCGGACGCTGGCCCTCAGCGTCCGGTCGCCCGATGGACGCCACGTGTCATCGCCTTCAAACGCTGTTCGTCAGAATCCAACGGCTACGAAGCTGACCGGACGCTCCGGTCAAAACTGACCGGACGCTAAAGCCCCAGCGTCTGGTCGTTTTCAGTAAGCTCCCCGAGGCATGTTTTTTCGACCGGACGCAGCCAGCGTCCGGTGCTCAACCCTAGCCTACTGTGCCGTCTGACAGCTCGACCGGACGCAGCCTTCCAGCGTCCGGTCGCTGAGTGACCCAGCGTCCGGTCAGTAGACCGACGCCAGCATCATTTCGACCAACTCCATTTCAACTCTAACTTCTTCACCCTTGCTCCAATGTGCCAACCACCAAGAATTTTGCATCCGGCGCAATAGAAAATAGACATTTCATTTTTCCAAAAGCGCCGAATCCCGCCTCGCAAGCTCGGCGGGAGGGAGAGAGGGACCCAAACCCATCTCAACCCTACAAACACCTTGTGCACATGTGTTAGCATATTTTCATAAATATTTTCAAGGGTGTTAGCACTCCACTAGATCCTAAATGCATATGCAATGAGTTAGAGCATCTAGTGTCACTTTGATAACCGCATTCCGATACGAGTTTCACCCCTCTAAATAGTACGGCTATCAAACCTAAATGTGATCACACTCCCTAAGTGTCTTGATCACCAAAACAAAATAGCTCCTATGGTTTATACCTTTGCCTTGAGCTTTTTGTTTTTCTCTTTCTTCTCTTCAAGTTTAAGCCCTTGATCATCTCCATGCTATCACCATTGTCATGTTATGATCTTCATTTGCTTCTCTACTTGAAATATGCTACCTATCTCATGATCACTTGATGAACTAGGTTAGCACTTAGGGTTTCATCAATTCACCAAAACCAAACTAGAGCTTTCAGCGACCCAAGTGCTGTGCTAACAATTATTAATCTACAGGAGTTGGTCCCCACAATATCAAGACATTGCAAAATTATAAAGGTCAGAATACTTACAGCAGCAGGTGGATTTTCATGGTCCAATTTAGGATACTGGTATGGTATTACCAATACCGCCTAGAGTATATCCCGAATCCTCTCCAGGACTTCATCCTCTATCAACTCCTCAGTTGTCACCCGGGCTGGATCCTGTGGCCCGGTGTACTCGAAGCCGTAGTGCACCCTCTCCTGCAGCGGCTGTACTTGACGCCTGATGAAGCTGGCGACTACCCCAACCCCATTCAGGCCTTGATCCTTCATGGCCGAGAGTTGCTTGAGGAACGGGCGAATTCCGTCAAGCTCCGTCGTGCTCATTGGCTCCTTCTCCCAGCGGGCATTGGGCACTGGTGCGGCGTTGCTATGGATCTCTAGCGGTGACCACATATTCCCCGTATAAAACCACTCGGTCCTCCAATTCTTTATAGAATCAACAAGGGTATAGTAGAGATACTCTTTCTTCTTCCCCACTTGGAACTGAATACCGGCACCACCCAAAATGCTGAGGTTTGCGGCGTCCGGGTGCGGTTTCAGTTTGAAAAATATAGCGGAAAATAGTGATGGATGGGGAATGCCAAGGAAAGTTTTACAAAGATGAACAAAAATTGAGAGATGTAGGATGGAGTTAGGGTTCAAATGATTGAGGGTTGTGCAGTGGTAATGCAAAAACCTGTGTAGAAACAGACAAGCTGGCGACCCTAACCCATGCTGGATGAACGGTTTATTATAAAAGCTAGTTTTTGTAATAGAACTATAACCCTTCTCGTATAACCAACTAGGACTAGATACATGCCATTACCCTCTCCCCTGTATAAAGAGAGGGACGGCGCACCCCCTTGTAACCCTAACAATCATACCATCGATCCAACGCAAAAGGCTACACGCGACTGGATGTAAAGGCTATTACTCGACAAGAGGGCTCGAACCAGTATAAATCGTTCGTCTCTTTGCGTTTACTATCGAGTTCTGCGTACGCCGAAGCCCTTCGAACATTATCCCGAATAACCCCATGACGAGTTATGGGTCATCAAAACACGGACAAATAATGTAGGAGTATGCCGCTACAGTAGCAAGAGCAGTGAGCTCACGTGTGTGCGCCCCCCGTCGACGTCCAAATCATGTGGCCCAGATATGTATCTGCCGTCCGTCCCCATTGACCGGAGACGACGGAGAGAAGGTGGTGCCGTGGCGCTGCTAGTGTGCTAGCTCGATTGGCGCTGCAAGCATGGAAAAAGAATTGGCCGCACCTTTCTCGTGCACGGAATCGCGCTGGGATCCAGTCACCACGCCCTAGTTGCCGCGCCAGACGTACGTACACATGCCCCACCCCCACGGGCCACGGGCCACCGGCGGGGCAGCGCGTGCGTACAGTGCTGCTAGCACACGACAAACAAACCCTGGCAAGGCATGGCGATAGGTGAGGCTAGCGTCAAAAACTGGCTCCTCGTTGCGGCCAACGGGACGCCCAATAAAACGGCTCCGGCCCCTGGTGTGGCCGTGCCGAGCCGCGAGCGCGACCCCGGCCCAGCCAAACCATCTGCCCGCACCAGCCTCGCGCCACCCGTCCGCGGTCCGGCCCTCTCGCGTTCCGTCTCTTCTCCACCTCGCGCCCACACACACAAACACAGCTGTGCCCTTGCCGTGCCCGCCCGCTTGAATTTGTTTGTCCTTGCCCCCCCGGGACACCCCCCTGGCCGTCCGTCGAGTCGAGTTGCATGCCCCGCCTCGTTTACGTGCACGAGTTGGTCGCGGAGCGAGCTGTCGTCCAGCTCCAGTACAGTACAGTACAGCTGGTACGTGTTCGTCGCGAGCACCCGGCTTCGAGCTTGCCTCGACGCGGACGTGAGATGCCGCGCTCACGTCTCCTGCCTCTTTCCGTCTCCGTTTCAGCTGCTACTGCTACTACCAGCGTTTTGTAACTGTGCGTACGTACGCACTGTGCCGTGAGGGCCGAGGGGGGATCAAACCAACCTCAGCCGTCGATGAGGCCACGACACAAAAAGCGTCCCGTGCAGTGCAGGGAGAGGGGCCATCCCTCCTCGTCGCGGCGGCTGCCAACGTGGGCCGTCGCATCGGACGCTACCGGCGCGCCGGAACGAGAGGCCAGGATGGCGCTGAAATCCGTGGGTCTGATGAGAGATCCCACGCCGTCCTCACATCCTATATCCTCTCCTCCCTCGCGCGCCCCCCTCCCTCCTCATTCCTTCTCTTCTATTCTCTTCTCGCTCGCCTCCTCTCCTCTCCTCTCCTCCGCCTCCTCCTCCCTCTTCTGCTGCGGGAACTGCGGCGGCTTAAACCTTCGGGCCGCCTGCTGCCGGCGCTCCATTCGCGCCGCGCTTGAAGGCCATCGTCGTACGTCGCTGCTTGGGCGCGCGACGCAGCAGCCAGCTAGCCAATGGCCCCCAAGGCCGGCCGCGGCAAGGGCAGGGGCGGCGGCGGCAAAGGCGACAAGAGGAAGAAGGAAGAGAAAGGTATATCCATATCTGCGCTCGTGCAGTCCTACTCAAACTCCTCACTCTGGCGAAGCGTTTGCTCCTTCTCCGTTGTATGTATGCACATGCCGCGGCGTTGCGAGCCCTTGCCATCACCACAGCGCAGAGCGGCTCGTTGTTCTTGACAACATTGACGAGCATCGCAGTAGCACCTGCATGATTCTAGTTTTGGCTCCTTTGCATGTGAATGAAAAGAAAAGCTAAAGAAGAAGATTGCCGCGAGTCCTTTTTCTTTATTCGCTGGCTTCCTCCGTACTGAACCAGGGGGATTTCGTTCGTCTCTGATGAACGACGACCCTGTCTTTTTCCTTGGAGCTTGGTGTTCTTGCCATGACTCCTCCTCCTTGTCCTTGCTAGCTCCTCCATGAGCTCCATATATTCAGAATTCAGTTAGTAGATAGCAGGATAGTATTAAGCAGCTAGTACTACTAGGAGGCAGCTCTTTATTTTCTGTTGTGGACTTGTGAGTGCAACGTTCCCCGGCCGTGCGGTTGGGTCACGCGGTTTGCAAGAGCGGAGTGAATTGCGCTGCCGTCCCCCTCGTTTCATGCGCGGTTGCTGTTGGGTGACACTGTTGCTCCCGTGCTCACCTAGATAGAACACTGGTTGATAAAAGCTTTGGTTTGTTTCTTGTCCTCTGCAGTGGTGCCCAGCGTGGTGGACATCACGGTTGTCACACCCTACGAATCCCAGGTGACACTCAAGGTATGTGCGCCCGGCCGGCTCGGCTCCATCATCAGCTGCCTTCCTTCTCCCACACTTGATTCAGCGCACACATAAAGCCACTTGAAATTCTTAAAAAGAACATAGACAGGGCAACGGGGGAAAAAAAGGAAGAAAGATGAACAGAGCCTCGACATCTCTTTGAGAAAGCGTAGGGTGGCACTGCAAGATGAACACACTTTGCAGTTTGCACACCCGTATAATACATTGTGTTATGTTGCACTGATGAGAAACAAAACAACCAAGAGTGCTGTGAACTTGATTGGTCAGAGAGATGAGCCTGTCCGTGTGTGCGTGCGAGCGCGCTTTGTTAACTCCGTCTCCGCGTGTGTTTGTTCATGTTGTACTGATGTTTGTAGGGGATATCCACGGACCGTGTGCTGGACGTGCGGAAGCTGCTGGGGTCGAACGTGGAAACGTGTCACCTGACAAGCTATTCACTCTCCCATGTGGTAATGTTCGCCTCTCGCTCACTCTCTCTATAACTGCCAAGTACTACTAGCACCGTCATTTCCAGACCAGAGAGAAAAAAAAGGTGCTAGTACCTTCTCCAAATTCAACCTCAGGCACAGGCACACAGCTCACCAAAAAATCATATCCATTCGTTTACCTGGGGTTGGTAGTCCCTGGTGAAATTCTCGTGGATAAAAGAATGCTAATAAGATAAGCAGCAATGGCTGAAAACTGAGTGAGCTGACTGAATGATGGTGGTCTCGCATTGCAGGCGCGCGGGCACCGGCTCGAGGACGCCGTGGAGATGGTGGCGCTCAAGCCCTGCACGCTCCGGATCGTCGAAGGTACGTGGTGACAGCATCCACACGCTACGTACCACGCTCCACCGGTGTTTCTTCTTTTGCTGCTGCGAGTATGCATCCATGCATTATTGCATTTGGCCTCATAGATACTGGGGTCTGGGAGGGAGCCAGGGAGGGAGAGAGGTTCACACCAATCATCAGCCGAACGCGAGCGAGCTGGTAGCTGGGGGTATCGTATCGTAGAGGTGAGATCCACCGGAGTGTCGTTCTAGTACACGAAACAACTTGGCGGATCGATCGGAGGGCAGAACGGACGGACGGCGCACTTGGCTGTGTCCAGGCAGGCAAGTACATTGCGTGTTTGGATCGAGCCCTCGCAGGCAGATGCCTGCCAGGCAGCTCATCCTGTCCCCAGGCGTGGGAAATCGGACGCCTGGGACTGACGCACACTCCAGGCAAGTCCGGCCAGTCTAAAACCAAACAGACCCGTTACAGTGCACCGCCTGTTGGTCTGTTATACTCCTATATACGTAGAGGCCAAGCAGGCAGTCGGACCCAGCAAGAGGGCGGTCGTAATGGTATCACGTTCGACTGCGTAGTGGTAGAACATGGTTTGCTAATTGCTACCGGCCGATCGGAACAGATGGTCCACCCATGCACGGCGGCATTCAACACCCGGAGCCTGGAGGGAGAGGGAGGCGCATCGACGGACACGGACGGCTGAAAACCCCTGAATTCAGCGCGAATTTGTCCCGATGCAATACGACGCGTTCCAAACCCAGCGGTCGACAGCCGACAGGTCGAGCGTGGGGCCTGGCTTGTTTGGATTCAAGCCTCCCAGGCGACGCCTGGCCAGGCAAGCAATCCCAGGCGCAGGATTTCGTCCGCTGGGGTCATGATCGTTGCCTGGACGAGAATCTGCCTGCCAGTCACAGTCCAAACACTACCTTGGACAGCGTGGCCACTTCACTTGGACGGACGGCTCGCGCTCGCGTGTTCGTTCCATCTCTTGCCGTCAATCAATGGTGGACAGCGAGACAGCTAGCTAGGCTAGGCTAGCCTCCCTGCTCGGTGCGCGGCGGTCCCTTTCCGTGGCGCGTCACCGCGCGGATCGTTCCGCGGCGGGTGAGATTTGAGAAGATGAGGAGAGGGGGACGTACGTACGGCGGCGTGCGAGAATTTCCATGGGACGTGGCCAGCGCGGTCGCTCTCTGTGTCCGGAAAAAATCCGAGGTGGGACGGGGCAGAGAAGACTCGCCGGTGCAGTGCAGTGCCGGCCGGTGGTTGGTCGCGCTGGCTGGGCATAGGGCATAGGGCATGGGCAGTCCCGGCAGGCTCCTGGTCCTAGTCGTCGCGATATGATTCTGACGGGTTTTCTTTACTCGTAGTATCATTTCTTGGGGGTGAATTAGGAACGGGGTTTTTGACAGCTCCGCATTGTTGCCACTAACGTTTGGTTTTCAAAAGCGCCGCAGCCAGGGCGGGGAAGGTGATTGCATTGCTGTGTGCCTATGTCTGACCGAGACGTCGTCGTCAGTCATCACGCTCACTTCTTAAAGATCAGCAGTACACTACTGCTAGTGCTTGTAGTTTCCGAGGGATTCCCTCGGCTCCGGATCCTCTGCCACCGCGCATTGTTCCGCTACAGTGTTTTTACAGTGAGGAGCCGGATCCGTTGGGAGCCATACCCTAACAAGCCAAATCCAGCTTTGGCACCGACACCTCCACTTAACCACGGTTATCTTTTTTGACTGACAAAACTTTACATTACATAGTATGCTCACCGAGGGTTATGTCTGTGAACCGACGACTGCGAGGAGCGAGGTGTCTTTTTCCAAGAATGCATGTAACAGTGGAAGTCAAGATACCGTTGGAGCATTTGTTAGAATTTTAGGCTACCAGCTGGTAATATATGAATGCAGAATGCACGAGGTAGATGGGAACGGGACACCTGTCCCTGTCCATCCACGACAATTCCAACGAAACTACTGTATGGCGCTCTCTACTCTGGTGCTCTGCCAAGTTGCAGTAGTTTGCTCAAGGGCGCCCTAGTTCTTGTCCCATTCTGCCTCTTACGGGAGTAGGGGACAAAGCGACGCCTCTTGGAAACTCCACCGGGCCTTTTAGATCACCTCTAAATTTCAAGTTTTTTCATTCTCTCTTTATCACATCAATTTTTGGACATATACATAGAGCATTAAATATAGGTAAAAAAAAATAACTAATTACACAGTTTAGTTGTAAATTACGAGACGAATCTTATAAGCCTAGTTAGTCCATGATCGAACAAAGTTTGTCAAATACAAACAAAACGTACTACAGTGTCCAGATTGCAAAAATTTGCAATCTAAACGAGGCCCGGGTATTTTTAGGTGTTCAGACACTCAGACAGGCTGCAATGACATTATTACTATATACAGTACACCTGGAGGCTGGAGCTGGTGCGTCACATGTCAAAGTCACACTAATGATCTGTGCTATTCCTGCCTTCTATATCGACTCGACCGGGAACGCTGTTACGGACTTACTGAGCGTGATGCAATTTCGGGTTTGTGCACTGTACAGGTCATCAATAGCCGTTCTGATTACTTGTATCAGACAGTGCTGTTTAGAGACCTAAATTTCTTGAGAGAGCATTGGTTAAGTTGCGATCTCATGGGCCATGTTCGTTTCGCTAAAATTTGGTTTACGCTGATTTGTTGTGAGAGGAAAACACTGTTCGTTCGCTGAAAAGTACTGCTGAAGTAGTACTTAAGAACAGGGTGTTGATTATCAATATAATTTACCCATTATTCTAAAACCCTGAATTATGCATGGATACTACAAGTACAGTTTTTTATTTAATTTGTCCGAAATAACTTTGTACGAGATCAGAGATGTGCTAACGATCATCCTTTCCAACAAGAAATGAAATTGCGATCTCATGGGCTCTAAATGCAGGTTTGGGTCCCAACTAAAGGCCCAAACCTCAGCATTGCACAACCACCACCCAATTGGGCCTGTCGATTCTAATTGAGCCCAACGGCTTGTTTGCAGAGGAGTACGCGACGGCGGAGCAGGCGGAGGCGCACGTCCGCCGGCTGCTGGACATCCTCGCCTGCACCACCGCGTTCGCCAAGCCCCGGGACGGCGCCGCCAAGCACAAGTCGTCCAAGCACGGGCGCCCCGCCACACCGCCCTCCCCTCCCGCACCCGCCTCGACCGGGGCCCATGGCGTCGGCGGCGGCGAGGCCGCGCCGCCGATATCGGAGGCGCACGACATGGCCGCCATCCGGCCGCCGCCGAAGCTGGGGGAGTTCTACGACTTCTTCTCCTTCGCGCATCTCACCCCGCCTGTCCACTGTGAGGATCCTCCCCTACTACGCCCATGAAGCATTCCGTTTCCGCATTGCTGGTTTGTGCTCTCTTAATCTGACGCGAGGTGCGTGCGTCGTTTCTGCAGTTATCAGGAGGAAGGAGGCGAATGGCGCTTCTCAGGAAGGCGATTACTTCGAAATCGAGGTGAGTTCTCATGCACACACTTGAATGCACTAGCAAAATTGGAATTCGTTCGCATTGGTGCAGTAGCTATTCAATTTGATCTGCACTTTTGAGTTGAATTGCAACCGTGCAATAGCTAATTTAGGCGCATTGGTATGAACATACGCCTAATGAAGGAGTTCATCTGTGCCCAGGTGAAGGTTTGCAACGGGAAGCTTCTGCACATAGTTGCTTCAGTTAAGGGTTTCTACTTGGCAGGGAAGCGCCACAACGTAAGCCACTCCCTGGTGGACCTGCTGCAACAGCTCAGCAATGCATTTGCTAATGTTAGTAACCTTGAATCTTAAATCTTCATTATCTTCTGTGCTTAGCTCTCTTTACTTCATGCTTTTATCTGTCCTGGTAAAATATATGACTGGCAGTTATCATTCATTTTCCACAGGCATATGAGGCGTTGATGAAAGCTTTTGTGGAACACAACAAGGTTATAATAGTGATATGCTTTGCCATTGTTTTTTATTTTCCAAATATTGAATTGATGACGTAGTTCAAGAACTTTTGGTGAGAATAACCTTTTCTGCATCTGCAGTTTGGGAATTTGCCGTATGGATTCCGTGCAAACACATGGCTTATTCCTCCAATATATGTTGACTCCGCCACAAAGTTCCCAGCACTACCAGGCGAGGATGAGAATTGGGGTGGAAATGGGGGTGGCTGTGGGCGTGATGGAAAATATGACCGCAGACGGTGGTCAAGAGAGTTTTCTGTTTTGGCTAGAATGCCATGCAAAACTGAGGAAGAACGGGTGATCAGAGACCGGAAAGCTTTTCTTTTACACAATCTGTTTGTAGATACATCAATTTTTAGAGCTGCATCAACAATAAGGCGACTCATTGATCAGTCTATGAACTCAATGGGTCCACGTAGTGGTACGCATGGTTCAAACGTATTTGAGGAACGTATCGGTGACATGAATATAATGGTGAAGAAGGATGTGGCTGATGCTAGTTCAAAGGTGGAGGACAAGGTTGATGGCGTTGCCTTCTGTCAAACGGGTGCTATGGATATTGCACAAAGGAATCTTCTGAAAGGTTTAACTTCTGATGAAAATGTTGTTGTTAAGGTGATGCCTTGCACTTTCCACTTTTACCCTTTCTCATTTTAGGGGATTAAAATCAAAATCCAATATCTGTCATATATTTCCACCCAGGATTCTTCGACACTCGGGGTGGTGATTGTCAAGCATTGTGGATATACGGCAATTGTGAAGGTTTCTGGACGTGCAAAGGACAGTAATGATGTTAAACAATCAAATGACATCTCTGATAATTTTGATGGAATGCTGAACATTGATGTACATGACCATCCGGATGGAGGTTCTAATGCCTTGAATGTTAACAGGTTTGATGTGTACTCTCATGTAATTTTACTTGCTTAGTAATGGCTTCTGTGATCTTGATTGCTCATCCCTAGAGAAAAATGTTGCTTTAATACACATTAAGTTTTCTCACCGAAATACTCAACATCAATCTATTAACAACACCTTTTCCCTTTTTTTTCTTTTTCCAGTCTAAGGATACCACTCCCGAGAGTTATCCATCCAGAAACTGTTGTTGGTAATCAGCACCCTAGCCCAAAGTCACATGCTAGTAACCCCGCAAGGAAACTGGCACGTAAAATACTCGAGGACAGCTTGATAAAGCTGGATAGCATGCCTAGCATAAATTCTAGGATTATCAGATGGGAACTTGGGTCCTCCTGGCTGCAACAGTTGCAGAAAAAGGATTCTCCAGCGTCTGAGAATGGTAAGGGAAATGCAACAAAGGCTGACAAAGAACCAGCTGTCAAAGGTCTTGGAAAGCATTTTGAACAATTAAGGAAAATTAAAAAGAAAGAATGCAACATTGAAGGCTCCAGTTCTGAGAAGGAAGAATGCAACAGTAACTGCTCGTCAATGAATGGTACGCAAGTATCTGATATAGCTGTTGATGAAACGAATAAGGGGGCTGATATAAGCGAGTTAATGTCAGAGGATGCTTTCTCTCGCTTGAAGAGTTTGGGAGCTGGCCTTCATGAAAAGGTGGTTTTATTACGCAATTTCACTCTCTTAGAAGTTTTGTTTTAATATGGTTAGAAGTACACTTCTGATTGGCTTGTAAATTCTCTCTAACAATGCTTGTACATTATTTCTATTCTACCATTTTTAATATCTAGAACAATAGGGGCCTCCCATACTGTAGTTCTTTAAAAAGAAGCAAGTTCACAGAGTTATTTTAGAATTTTGAAAACCATTTCACTAATTTGAAAGCCAGTTATTTTAGAACATTCAAACACAATCAATGATACGTTCTGACATGAAAAGTTTATTCATGTTCTGATGAGGTTTTTAATGCAAATTCACTTTCGGTCAACATAGCAAGCAATTTATTCAACGACTTTTTCCCTTTTATAGGAAGTCTTGTGTTAAAGTCTGTGATGTAGGAATAGAAGAGCTCACCAAGAACATGTTGGTTAACCTTTGTTATTTCGTTTCCTCATTTTATCATTTCTTGATCCAGTCCCTCGATGAGCTCACAAAGATGGCCCATAATTTCTATGATGATACTGCACTCCCAAAGCTGGTAAGCCTTGTCTTAGCTATTTGGTAACTTTCTTTAAAGTTTTGACTCACTTGTAGCAACATCGCTACTTCAGTTATGTTGTCCTGATTTGTTCTTTAATTACCCTATAAAAAACTCTTGTACTTGATGTTGAGTTAGTACTTGATGTTGAGTTAGTTTACTCAATATTTTTTAGAGTAGTCATTGGTCAGCATATATGATCTTGGGATGTTTTATTCCTGTAGTGCTTAATTCATTTTTTCCTTGGAATGCATTTCGCACAGGTGGCTGATTTTGCGTCCCTTGAGCTTTCTCCTGTGGATGGAAGAACCATGACCGATTTCATGCATACAAGGGGACTTAATATGTCCTCTTTAGGCCGTGTGGTGGGTGTAAATTTTATGCTTTAATGTTTTCCCCCACTATATTTGGACAAAGTTGCATAATAATCTGACATTGTTTCTTTAAATTAATCAGGTAGAGCTAGCAGAGAAGCTCCCACACATCCAGTCTATATGCATTCATGAAATGGTTATAAGATCCTTTAAGCACATCATCCGAGCTGTTATTGCTGCTGTTGATGACATGCAAAATATGTCTGCAGCTATAGCTGAAACTCTTAACATATTACTTGGATCTCCCAGACTTGAAAATGGTGCTGACACAGATGCCCATATTGACAATAATTTGCGATTGAAATGGGTAGAGAGCTTCCTTTCAAAAAGATTCTGCTGGAAACTGAAAGATGAATTTGCACACTTACGGAAATTTATCATTCTGAGAGGGCTTTGCAGCAAGGTATGGGTAGTGTAGTGAATTATGGGAACATTCATAGTCTCTATTCCAAACAGGCATACTAATATGGTTTGTTGCTCAGGTTGGACTGGAGTTAGTTGCAAGAGATTATGATATGAATAGCCCTAACCCATTCGACAAATCTGACATTGTCAGCATTGTTCCTGTATGCAAGGTAGTACATTATTACTAAAACTTAGGACACTCCTTATTGTCTGTCTCTCGGATAAATTATTGATTCCATTGCTTATTTGTTGTGTTCTGTTTCAGCATGTGGTCTATTCATCTATTGATGGCCGAAACTTGCTGGAATCATCGAAGATGGCACTGGATAAAGGAAAATTAGATGATGCTGTGAGCTATGGAACAAAGGTGCATATGGTCAACTTTTGTGTCTTTTTCATTATTAACTGCTGTGCTAAAATTATGTCCACATTTTGTTTAGCGAAATTATTTATTTATTTATTTACTAAATAAGTTTGTGTGTTTTTTCCTTACTGAAGGCATTGTCCAAAATTATAGCTGTTTGTGGTCCATACCATCGACTGACAGCTAATGCATACAGCCTTCTTGCTGTGGTGCTTTATCATACTGGAGATTTTAATCAGGTACTTCAAAGAATTTGGTGAAGGTTCACTGTATTCTATCCAATGGATGTGCAAGTTTACTTAAACCAGTTTTTGCTAAAAAAAAACTCAATAGTACTATCAAAGTATGAATACATCAAGCTGTGAAGTTTGTTGTTGATAGCAGTTCCATCAATCAAACTAGCAGTTGTTTTCTTCACAACATTGTGACCTGTCTAATAGCCTTATGTGGCAATCTTAGATTCACATTACTTGTTATTTTTTGGTAGGCAACTGTATATCAACAGAAGGCACTTGATATCAATGAAAGGGAGCTTGGTCTTGATCATCCGGAAACTATGAAGAGTTATGGGGATTTATCTGTCTTCTACTACCGCCTTCAACACATTGAAATGGCTCTAAAGTAAGTGTGGTTATAGGTGTTTCTTTGTTGAAGCATGAATTGGTGGCATCAATTGAAACCAGTCTACCGTGGTGCTAGTTTATATCTAGCCATCATATGCGTTAAGCAAGCATACATACTGAAATGAGCCCTGCAGCTTTGTCCTACGGCATGTGACTGGTGCTTGACTACTTGTGTCTACGCATGTAAAAAGAGATTCTGTGGAGACCGTGTTTGCTAGATAACTTTCAAGTTTTGACTATCACACTTGTAATCCAACTTCTATCATTTGTGTTCTATATAGATTTCTTCTGTACCTAATTGTGTCTTAACCCTGAAGGTATGTCAACCGCGCGCTATATCTGCTTCAGTTTTCGTGTGGCCTTTCACACCCGAATTCAGCTGCCACCTACATAAATGTGGCTATGATGGAAGAAGGCATGGGAAATGTTCATGTTGCTCTTCGATACTTGCATGAAGCCCTGAAGTGCAACAAGAGGTTGCTAGGAGCTGATCACATCCAGGTAAAAGAAGCTATTCTTTATTTTTCCAATGTGTTGTAGGATAGTAGCCATTTGAATTATCTTTGCACACTAAAGAATTTCTAAGGTGTAAATTTGGGCATTCCATGCTCACATATTTCCATGAACCCGTCAAAAGGATTTCACATAGAATAGTGACCAGGGTTTCTCATGGAAATGGTCAATGTACATCAAAGTCCAATCTTTACTCAAACAACTGTTCGATATATGTAGTAATGTGTCTAAACTACATTACTAGAAGAAATCTACCACTTTAATATTTCTCTTCATCCAGAATTGCATAACAGTGCTTGAATGGATGTTTTATATAACAATACATATATAAGACACCTCTGGTATATTAGGATTATCACTAATAGGCATACAGCTGATGCACAATCTAACTTTGATATAGCTCTCACCTCATAGCAACCAGCAACACCCACACCGGATGTCTATATTCCTCAACCTCAAAGGTCATGTCTCAGTTACAAATATGTTCATGTTTCTCGATATAAAAATCTAGTATTCTGTGTCCCAGGTTTCGAAACTATATTGCTTACATTGTTCTGGTTGCTATTCCTCAATGAAGTATTGTATTGTTGTATCAGTTTTTTTGTAAGTTATTAATGTTAATGTATGGTTCAGTGAAATATATTATAAGCATACAATCCTTGTCATAGAGCATGCACACATCTGAGTTATAATTCATTGAATAATATGATAAAGAATTAGGTCCTGTGATTTAATTACTTACTATGAACTAACAAGCATTTTTTCAATCAATCAGACTGCTGCAAGCTACCATGCCATAGCCATAGCCCTTTCAATGATGGACGCGTACTCCCTAAGCGTGCAACATGAACAAACAACCTTGCAGATACTTCAGGAGAAACTAGGGCAAGATGACCTCCGAACTCAGGTTCTTTTTCTCAGAGCATACAAAAATATTGGATATATACTCCGATGTTCTCTTGAATTAACACATTATTTTTTGCGGCAGGATGCTGCTGCATGGCTAGAATATTTTGAGTCTAAAGCATTAGAACAACAAGAGGCCTCTCGAAGAGGCATGCCAAAACCTGATTCATCTATTGCAAGTAAAGGACATCTTAGGTATGAAACTACGAATAATCTGAGAAGTTTCATTTCTAAAATATTTAAATTTAGATTGAAACATCTATCTTTCCAGTGTATCAGATCTTCTTGACTTCATAAGTCCAGACCAGGAAAGAAAAGAAAGGGATATGCAAAGGAAGTGCAGGCGTGCAAAGGTGAATACATCTTTTCTTTTCTATTTTTTTTTGTCTCGAACAATGCAGATGAGCTGTATCTTTGTATCAAAAAAATAGAAGAAGAACCAGTCCCTTACAAGCAACCACTCTTAATCAGCAGAGGGTTGCGGTACAGTACATAACAAAATAAAGTATATGATATATGACAACAGGGTTGGAACTATTATTCTCATGCTGGGTGTGTGTAGTAGTAGGGGAGGGGTGGTGGGCTGGTGGCTGTGGGTTCAAACTTCCTTTCTCCTTTTTGAAAGAAAAGGTTATGCATTCTCATGTTATAATCCATGAAGCATTGAGGGCCAAATTTTGTTATCCATTTCTTCTTAGAGAGTTCCCGCTCTGTGCAGACCCCGCACAGAGCGGGAGCTCTCTACACTGGGTACGCCCTTTTTTTTTCTTCTTTCTTGTGTAAACTCTTAAAGGTGCTGCTGTTGCCCAAAGCGTTATGTGGGCCTCTTATTTTCACCTGTTGCCTCTTGCTTTCCTTTTCATGACATATAGTATTTAATTGCAGAATAATATCAGAGCTCATCATGGTGAATCAGTTGAAGAGAAGGAGAATTTCCAGCATGACTCAGGATCTCCTCTTGAAGCAAGCAAAGACGGTTTTCAAGAAGAAAAACTGGATGTGCATCCTCCTGCTGTATTAGAAGAAAATTATGCTGCCCATGACGAGCAGAAGCAATGTGATGTTCTATCACCAGAAGAATATTCGGTTGAAGGGTGGCAAGCAGCTAGTATGAGAGGAAGATCCGCAAATGTAAGGAAGAAAAGCAGTCGCAGGAAACCGGCTCTTATGAAATTAATGGTTGATCGTTTTGAAGATGGTCATACAGGTTCTGTATATAGGACTGGTTTGCAGCCTCAAACAAAAGGAGACAAAGAAGATTCTGTAAGTGCTCCTAGCCAGCTTTCATTTGGTAGTTTTTTAAAAACCGACAAGTTGAATGAGGATCCCAGCATTGCTGAAGATAAGTCTTGCAATGGTAGCACTAAACCAGAACAACGTACAAAGCCAACAGGAATTAACAGGCCAACCAGCATTGCTTCCAAGTTTATATCATACAAAGATGTGGCTGTTTCGCCCCCTGGCACAGTATTGAAACCAACTTTGGAGAAGAAGGAAGCAAAGGAGAAGGATACTAGTGGACGTGATATTGATCTAACACTGTCATCCGAGGAAGAAGATCGAAAGTTTACAGAAAAAGAGAAAGAAAAGCCAAGTGAGGACAGTAGCAAAGAGGTTCTTTCAAGTCAGCAAGACTTAGAGAGTCATGTAGAAATAGCTCCTGACAGCAACAGTGATGAAGGCCCATCTGCATCTAAGAAAGCATCTGGAAGCAAACTGTCAGCTTCAGCTCCTCCATTCAATCCAGGATCACTGTTATCAATGTCCCACCCATACAGCGCGGTGGCAATATATGATGCCAGTGCTGTTCTTCAGGCAATACCAAGTCAAGCAATGGAGATTCTCTCTCATGCCATTGATACTAGAGTGCCTCGTGGTCCTCGGTCCACCTTGTACTATCATACTGGGCATTCCTTCCAAAGGAAACAAGGTTACACGCACAGCCAGAGCACTATTGTAAGGTGTAGCAACTCCCCCACAACCATGAATCCTCATGCTGCTGAATTTGTGCCTGGAAAAACTTCGCAACAGTCCGATGTGGCTGACAGAGAACCCAGTAGTCCTGCTAATCCTGTGACCAATTCTGTTGTGGATGTTGCATCACAGACCACAGATGAAGTAAAGGCTGAAACGCCTGCTGCAGAAAAGGCAGGTCAAGTTGAGAAAGTCGTTTCAAGTAAAGGAAAGGAAAACAGAGGGAAAGACATCGTGAGAAATTCATACAAAACAGAACTTGCAAGGCAAATTTTGCTCAGTTTCATTGTGAAGTCAGTGCATGACAGTTTAGGTTCCGCCCAAGCTGAACCAGAGAGGAAGCCAAGTGGATCAGATGAAGCTAGTAATGAACAGAGTAGCAACTTAGGCAATAATGCTTCTGGTCGCAAAGATTCAGATAAACAAGCGAAAGCCACGGAGGTTCCTAAGGGTCCGAAGGATACAGAGGGATTTACAGTCGTTTCAAAACGTCGAAGGCGGCCACAGCCATTCATGAACCCCATAAGTGGCCTCTATTCTCAGCCGTCTATTACCTCTGTCAGTTAAGGTCATTGCATTTTCAAAGACCTGCAATATTTTGGAAGATGGACCTTTTGCCTTTGCTTAGAGGGTTGGTAGCAGAATTTTGCCTTATCCAAGTGAGCAGCGAGCATGTAGTCAAACTGTACAAAATTTTCCTGGATACCCTTTGTAATAAAAAAAATCTGCTGTAATCTGCAGTAGCTGTAGCGCTGAATAAAATGTTCCTTTGTATGTTATATAGGACATAATCATAGGAAATAGCAGATCTTAAGTTAATCCAATATTCCAGTGGAGCTTCTCTTATGCCCTAGTGTTTATGCAGTTTTCTCTGGTTGTCATGGGGATTTATCATTGCAATTTGCAGAATACTGTCAGAGTAGAAGAAACTGAATCTGCTAGGCGCCAAGAGTTTCAAATCTTTTTCATGAAGGCATGTCTTTTATTGCTTCTTTCCCTTGTGCTCAAACTAAAAACTGCTCAGTGTGGTCATTGGATGCCTTGTCAGAGGATCAGCAGCACTTCACTGTGAAGCAATTGCAGCTCCAGCAGACCAGATCACCAGACCACTGAGGCCAGGCGTGAACTGGTCGGCAGTTTTAAGCTGTTGCAGCTATACTGTAGGAGACCAGGAGTAGCCTACTGTAGCGTAGCTGCTGAGACCACACAAAGTTGAATCAATTACAAATTTTCACTGCTGGGAGTACATATTTTATGACTTCTTTTGCGCTTAAATTCGAAACCGGCCCAGGTTGCGTTCGGCCGGTGGAAATCTCAGCCGGAATTTACTGTTCACGGCTGAAATTCGCTGTTTACGCTCTCGCCATTGCATGCGGTATCTTTCAGAATGCCAGCAACACCTTTCGACAGCGAAGAACACTGAGGCCAGGCGTGAACTGGTTTACTGTTTACAGTTACGCCGTCGCAGGCTCGCAGCTGCTGCTGCAGCAGCAGTAGCCAGAATAGCCCGGTAGCCGCTGCAGTACCCCTACATACCTCCCATCCATATCGTTAGGCAGCTACAGCCCCCACGCCATAACTGCTTACGAGGTCAACTCGGCCCAACTCCATGCATGGCATGGGCATCGGCAGCAGCGCTCACCTGCCGGCCTGCCAATGGCCAGCGCCAGGCTCCGGCCCATGCCATGCATTTGATAGATCACTGATCTTTAAATAAAAAGAATATAAGTTCAGATCAAGACAAAGATTCATACTCCCTCTCTCCCTAAATATCTATCGTCATGGTGTACGTGCCGCTAAGTTTGACTTTATTTGTATAAAATTTGAGCAACATTTGTATCTCCAAATAAATTTGTTATGAAAATAGATTCAACGATATATCCAATGAGATTAATTATATACCATAAATATTAATATCTTTTATATACATTTAGTCAAAGTTATTTCTCGTGAAGCGAAGACGATATTTAAAAAGGGATGCAGGGAGTAAGTTTGATGAAATTTATAGAAAAAATACAGTTATATGTCTAAGCACGTTTGCTATGAAAATATTCTATAACCAATCAATCTATGCAAATAAATTCTATAATAACTAGTCAAGCTTAAGACTGTTTGACACTTTGACTACAATAAAAAAAATACCTGTGCCAAAACTGCCAAAGTGCCAAGGCCATCCTCGCAGCAGCATCTATCTCGCTTGCTTCGCCTCTGGGGTTTCTGAATTCTGATCCTGGTCGGCGGACCGGCCCTGGCTGCATGCTGCTGTACCTTGGCATGCAGTGCTGAATTGCTGATGCTGCTTACTACTACAGGGTACAGGCCTTTGCTGTTTTATTGATGGCGCGTCCATTTACTCGGAGCCAGGGCAGCAGAGACCAGACCGGCAGGCATGGCCGCATGAGCTGTTGTGCCTGGGCATGCACGCACAGACATACACGCGCACGCACCTGAGCTCCGAATTAATACCACCACTAGGCACTAGTGTTCGTTCCGGGTCAGTAATTGGGCTGCCAACCAGCTTCAAACTTGTCACGGGAATCCGGTTGGGACGACTTGAGAGGGAGGCATCGTACGTTCCGTTTTGTTTCGCCCGGTCCCTGCGGCGTCTCCACCGGTGCGTCCATCCAAATTCTTATTTGGCGAGCGTGCGGTCGCTACCCCAAGCGACGCACGCGCGAGGACACCGACGACGAGAGGGGGCGGACGGTGGGCGGGATGATCTGCGGCAATGTCGCCGTGGGCTAGGGTAGTGGGGGCGGCGGTTATGGTTTTGGATTTTCAGGGGAGTTCTACTAATGGGCTCGTTAGAAACGATAGGTAATATAAACAACAAAGAATAATAGATCAAACATAGGAGACACGAGATTTTAACGTGAAAACCCCTTTCAAGGAAGAAGGGAAAAACCACGGACACTGGCCAGCAAATCTTCACTATATCGGGTGAAGTTACAAACGTCGGAGATTTACAACTTTTCTTATCCCAAAACGACGGCTTACAGAAGGTATATATAGAGATGGAAAACCCTAATAGGTGACGTCCCAAGCCTCCCGGCGACAGGCCTCGCTTCGCTCCGCAGAAGTTAGCATTTATTTTGTACATAACTGAATTTGGATCACAACTCAACATGGCTGGCGGACGGCAGGCTTAGAAAGGAAAGGACCGGTGGCGGCGGCGGTGGCATGTTGAGGGGTAGCGAGTGAGGCGGTTCTGCCGTCGCTGAGCAGGTGGTGGGAGGTAACACTACTGGAAACCGGCACTTTGCCGAGTGCCGAAAGCTTTGCCGAGTGTGTTTTATCGGGCACTCGGCAAAGACGGTCTTTGCCGAGTGCCAAATAAAATACACTCGGCAAAAAAAACACTCGATAAAGATGGCTTTGCCGAGTGTTTTTTTTTCGGCACTCGGCAAAGATGTATTTTGCCGAGTGCCATTTTTCGGCACTCGGCAAAATGCGTCATTGCCGAGTGCCGAAAAAAAAACACTCGGCAAAGATGTATTTTGCCGAGTGTCATTTTTTGGCACTCGGCAAAATACGTCTTTTTCGGCACTCGGCAAAATGCGTCATTGCCGAGTGCCGAAAAAAAACACTCGGCAAAGATGTATTTTGCCGAGTGTCATTTTTTGGCACTCGGCAAAATACGTCTTTGCCGAGTGCCTTTGTTTTGGCACTCGGCAAAAGGCATTTTGCCGTGTGCTTTTTTTTGTCCTCGTCAAATCATTTTTTCAAAGTAATTTTTGAGGTCCTAAATGAATTCAAATAAAAAACTTTTCAATTACAAAGTTGTATAACTTCTTAAGATCTACAAAGTTTATTTTGGTCATTTCTTCATTTGACAGAGCGACAATAACATTGTTCATAAAATCTACATCTCTCTCATATCTCTCATATTAGTTTCATGAAAGTAGAAGAGAGATATATAAGATTTGTGAACAATGTTACTACCATTATGTCGGATGAACCAATGACCAAAATAAAATTTGTAGATCTTGAGAAGTTATGAAATTTTGTAGTTGGCAACATTTTGATTTGAAATCATCTTGTCATGCAAAAATGACGTTTGAATTTGAAAATTTTAAAATTTGAATTTTTCAAAAGACCTCGGATGGAAAAATTTCCTAAATTAAAATTGTAGATCTCCAAAAGTTATGAAACTATGTAGTTGACAACTTTTTGATTTGAAATCATCTTATCATGCAAAACTACGTTTGAATCTCTCAAATTTGAAATTTGAATTTTTCAAACGACCTCGGATGGAAAAACTTCCTAAATGAAAATTGTAGATCTCGAAAAGTTATGAAACTTTATAGTTGACCACTTTGATTTGAATTCGTTTAGGGCCTCAAACAAGTAATTTACTCTCGGTTTAGTATAATATATGAGGATAGATAACGGAATCTAGACACAAGTGACAGTGTAGTGCAGTGGTAGAGCAGTAGACATGCGAGGGAGAGGTCGTGAGTTCGAATCCCGCCGACCGCGTTAGTCACGGGCGCTGGCCGGTGGCGACCTCCCTTGAAAAAAAGATTTGCTATTATTTTTGGGTTTTTTCGTATTTTCATTTTGCCGAGTGCTTTTCCGGCACGCGGCAAAGACTTTGTCGAGTGTCCGACAAAAAGCATTCAGCAAAGGCTTCTTTGCCGATTAATTTTTTGCCGAGTGCCCTTTACCGAGTGCGGCACTCGGCAAAGCCTTTGCCAAATATATTTCGGGCTTTGACGAGTGCCGCAGGCACTCGGCAAAGTGCTGGTTTCTAGTAGTGTAACCAGATGGGCGGTGCCAACGGCAGGGGCGAGGACTTGGCGACAGACTCTCCAAATAGGACTAGGGAATAGTAGGATATCGGGTGGAGGTGGGCGGCGGGCAGGGAGGTTGCCGACAGTCCGGACGGTGTGGTTGAGACGGCGCGATGGAGGAGGAAGCTAGGTACAGGGAGAGGAGGAAGAGTGGAAGACGATAGGGTATAGAGGAGGAAGACGAGCATTCCACGTGCGCTGCTATCCATCCCGACGACGCGCGCGTCTACTGAGGGAGTCGTTCGTCCATGGAACCGTGGCAAGAAACGCAAGACGGCAAGATGACTCTTCGTTGCATGCCCGCTTCCCCGGCTTCGAATTCAAATCGCTTTTGCTTGTCCAGCCAGCACGGCGGCGGGCTCTCTAGCGCATCATGCTTACCTGGAATGATCTCATTCTCATGCATACGAAAGGAGTGCGCAATTCTGAAGGGGTCATGACAGATTCCCCCCAACACAAAATCATGTGAGCAGCCATGAGCGGATGATGAGTAGCTCTCCGTCATCCTGCGCTCGCCCTGCCGCAGCCCGCGCAGCACGGCGGCATGGCGCCCGTGACTGTGGGGGCTTCCTCCCACTTCCCAGTTCGCACACGCACATATTCCTCTCGTCTCTCGATAATTTGGTAGGTCCCCCACATGACGCTAGTGACAACGTTCGTGCAGATGTCCCTCTGCCCCATTGTCTGTCTCTCTATATTCCCTCTTCCTCTTACGCAGTAATAAAATAAAGTAAAAGACGTTTGCCTCTTCCAGTCCTTGTCCCACAGGCGGTATATATAATCTTGACGTACGCTGGCATGGCATTGGGGCATCCTATCGATCAGCTACGTGGGGCGCGTTAGAAACTTCAAACAACTTTGGCTTGCAAAGCGCGTGCACCTTTTGGGCAAATGGCATGCAGATGCAGCCGATGGGGATTCCATTCCAATTCCAGGATCAGAAGTTGACCTGCTAGCTGCTAGTGGAACACATGACAACATGACCCACCACACGATCGAGACGGGAGAGACACTTCACGCGTGATTAGATTCAGATATGGGAATAGTACGTAGAGGATTAATTAGAGATCTAGTAATTAAAGCCTAGCTAACAAGACCGGCTAATTAATTAACAAGCGTACGTTGCATCACCCATGGATCACCATCTAATTCTAGTCTAGCGCAAATATATAGGCGGTACATGTAACATACATGTAGGGACTGACGGTGAATTAGCACACACGACTAGGACGACTAGCTAGCCTCGCCGGAGTTCATTGATCCTGGGTGAGTGGACGGGGAACAGCGGCAGCAGCTTGGGCCGGTCGCCGTCGCCCCGGGGCGACGCGTGCAGGTAGAAGCCCTTGGACGCGATGGCCTTCTCCTCCCGCTCCTCCTCCTCCCGGCTTATCATCACCACCGCCGCCCCGCCGCACGACGGCGACGACGAGTGCGGGGACGGCGTCATGGACGACGACGACGACAGCGACGGCGACGCGGACGCCGCCGCCAGCACCATGTACGCGTCCATGGGCGACACCGGCGAGTGCATCAGCCCGTGGGTGCTGCCGTGGTGGTGCGCGTGGGCGTGAGCGTGGTGGTGGTAGTAGTAGAACGACGACGACGGCAGCTGCGGCCGCGCCAGCTCCAGCCTGGCCGGCGCCGCGCGCCGCCTCTCCTGCAGCTTCGGCCGCCTCGGCGGCGGCGGCGGTGGCGCGTGCGCGATGGTCACCGCCGCCGCCTCGTCCTCCTGCGGCTTCGGCGGCAGCTTCTCCGCTGTCCTCGTCCCGCCTGCTGCTGGCGCCGCGCCCGTGAGCTTCTGCACGAGCGCGCGGAACGTGGCCGGGTCGGCCTGCACGAACGTGGTGTTGTCGTCCACGACGCAGGTCGCGGCGGCGGCCTGTCTCACGACCTTGGGCGAGCGAGACGCCGCCATGACAAAGCTCTAGCTAGCTAGCTGAGCAAGGAAGCAAACAAGCAAGGACCAAGGAGCGAGCAAGAGGAGGAGGCGAGGCGAGGCGAGCGTGAGCGATCGAAGGCGGGATCGAGCGGCTGGTGGTAGCTTTTTAAGGGACAAAAAGGCTGCATTAAAGCCAAAGGGATCAGCCGGATGGATGGCTACCGGACAAGGCTCAGGCTCAGCTAGCCTTGCAGTCGCAGCGGCAGCGCAGGAGGAGGACAGGGGTCTTTTCTGCCCTCGCTAAACCTTTGCCCGCCGTGTCGTCCATGCAGGCTGTGTTCCTGTGGCTGCTGCCTACGACGCGAGCGAGAGAGACGACGACGGACCCGCGACTGCGCGGCGTCGTACGTACGTGCATGATGTGCTGCGCATCACGCATCTTTTCCGGGCGCTAGCTATCCTGTGCTCCTCTTTGTGTAGGTGTAGGCACGTACCCCGTACGAATACGGATGGTGTCTCCGGCATTTCTGCTCCTCAGCCTTCAATTCACTCTTCATCAGGTACAGTACAGCATGCACATCTGCAGGAGCCAGGAGGCCGGTAGACGATGCCGACTGACCTAGCAATCGCACACAGCGCTGATGAGGCCGATGCTTAGCTTAAATGACGCGCTCTGCAGCCGGGCGCCGGTGAAGTACCACTAGCACGAACAAGTACGTACGTGGCTTTCGTGGACGACTCACAGTTAGTACGTCTCCGAGGTCGAAGAACGTCGCCGAGCAGAGCAAGCGTAGCGTAGCGTGATGGCCTTCACGACTCGCGCGTACGAAGCGGATGTTGACGCCGGCCGGCCACCACCCCCGGGGCGGGTCAGGTACTCATCAGGTAAAAGCGGAGCGGCACGCGCTTGCGTGAGGGAAAGAGGAAGGTGTTGCTTCCGGGGCGGGCCATCAGCTGCGCGCCGCTTCCAACGCCAGACACGGCCTCGCTCGTCCTCATGCACCCATGCTCCAGGTCATCTCCTGGGCACGGCGCCGCTGTTCCATCCGCCGGGATCGGGCCAGGCTGCCGGAGCTCCGACCACGAGTGGACGATGCGCTATAGCTGATTGCTGTTGCATGGCATATGCCACTGCCAGTATGGGTATGGGACAAGCAAGAGGAGCATGTAGGAGCTGACCTGTCAGGGGTCGTACGCGCTGTCGTCCACATCGAATGGGGCCCCGTGGTCCAGATGTCACGTAACGTCGCCGGCCGGCCGGCCAGTTCACGGGAGGGCTACTGGCTACTCGTCATTTCTTCTCGGTAAAATCTACACGCTGCTCTAGTGATTTTTGGACTCCGGTCACTCGATTCCTGGTGGCCGTCGGATGACGCTGCCAACGGATTGGATGCGCTCGCCTGTGGGGTCGCTCCGCCAGGGTGCCGCTCTCTTTCTCAAGGCTGCATGCGATCGCTTGGCCAGGGTGCCTGCTCTCCTCTCAAGGCTACGAGACACAACTGCAGCTGCACCGCCGGTGGAGTGCATGCAGCAGGTGAAGGGACAGGCTGCCCCATCAAATCACCAAGCCCCTAGCTATGTACGGATTGTATGTATATTTATTCCTTTAGCAGCAAGGATGGCAACGGATCGGGTTTGGGGTAGATATCCGCGGGTTTCGGGTTCTATGGGTTTGGGTTTGGGGATGGTTTTTTCACCCACGGTTTTCGGGTTCGGGGCCCCGAAACCAATCGGGTTCGGTTTCGGGTTTAGTTTTCCACCCGTGGATATCCAATGGATATCCGAAATAAATCATTTGGAATTAAAACTCATGTTTTATAATATACTAATAATAATTTGTTTACTTAGATTATTAAATTTATTTAAAGTTGACTCATGAAAATATTTATTATTTGTTGCCTCTTGTTTATACATGTGAATATGTGTATATATATCCACGGGTTTCGGGTATCCATTCGGGTTTCGGGTATCCGTTCGGGTTTCGGGTATCCGCGGGTTTGGTTTTGGTGATGGATTTTCACCCGAATCGGTTTTCGGGCGGATTCGGGTTTTGATTTCGGGTTTCGGTTTTGGGTGCACGGAGACTCCACCCGATCCGAACCCGACCCGTTGCCATCCTTATTTAGCAGTCACATATTACGTGTTATTGTATATATTTTACTACCTTTGTTTGGTTGTAAGTTATGTGTTCAAATGATGTAAATTGATTAAATGGAATGGTCAAAATTACTCCTTTTATAAATGGGAATGGTCAAAATTACTCCTTTATAAATGCTGTCGAGGCACGCGCGCGATGCAAGTTCTCTCGGGCACGTGTTGCGTACTTGCGTTTGCATGCATGCTGTCTCTTACTTATGGCTAATGTAGAATGGGAACGAGTAAAGTTTCATAATTCTATTTGCCAATATGTTTATAGAAATTCTTATCACTTATTAGGACCATGCATTGATGCATGCATCCATAAGCACGAGTTCAGAGATTTGTACCCGCAGACAACGTCAGAGAATCGGCGCAGACCGGGGGGACCCTGTTGGTTCTCTCTCTGTTGGCCATTGCCTGACGGAATCAGCAGCACTCGAACCACAAGTACCGTAACAATACGCCCATAATAATAAGCGTCAGGAATCTGAATTAAGTGAATAACACCAGAACTGTGCTCACTGATGGTCTCAGTCCTGTGGGCCTCGTTCAAGTTGCAAACTAGCAGGTACTAGTACGGTACCTTGCAAAAGTGAATGGGCCGGGGTTATGCATGCATTTGGGCGAAAAGCAACTGGTCCACTTGATATATCCTCATCTGATCTCAGCGTCAGCGGCAAACTCGATTAGCCTGTAGTGGGACTGTGAGAGCTGAGATGAGAGGGACAAACGCTCGAGGCCTCATGTTCACGTGTCACGGGCTCACGGCTGAAGGCTGCATGCAGACCGAAATTTTTATTTTTTAGCCATTTTTTGAAAAATGTTCACAAATATTTTCCTGTAAGTATGATTTTAAAATCTGGACCCTTAGCTCGGCGCCATCCTTACTGGCACCGAGGTTTTGGGCTCGACGCAGACGTGACGCTGACTTGGCAGGCAGCTCGGCGCCGTAGAACCTGGCACCGTAGATCCTAGCGCCGAGGTGGTGTTTTAACCCGGCCCCCAACCTTCCGGCCCGAGCCTCCTTCCTCTTCTTTTTCCTCCTTCTCGGGTTTTTTCTCTCCCTACTTCGTCCTATCTCACGAATCGGCATATTGGACCTTGGAAACTTTGATTTGATCTGTAGATCTTCAAGAGCAAGGTATCCTCGCTCCCCTCTTAGTCTTTTTCGCATCGATTCGGTATATATTAATCGAATTTTTCAACCTAAGAATCGTCATTACTTAGGGTTTCATGCAATTTTTAATATTTGTATTATACAACCGTAGGATGCCAAGGCGTGAAAAAGCTAGCAAACCAAGGTAACCTCAGCGCATGTTGTTATGTTATGGCTTCATTGTTGTGCATCAAATGGAAAACCCCTATGTTTAGGGTTTAATGTTAATTGCTTTCGGTTCTTAGAACGAAATTGGTTGAATTGTAGTTATGGCCGGATGACCAAAAATGCCTTCAACCCATTGCCTCTACCTAGTGGTGTTCCAGTGCCCATGTGCTTTTGCGGTGATCCTTGTAAGGTAGCCAAGTCCGATGAAGAGGACACGTATAGGCAGAGGTATTGGATGTGTTCTAATTTTGCGTTTGAGCCTACACTTCGTCAGCGCCGCATTAACAAGATGGTGAGGAATTAATGTTTGCGTCATATGATATCTTGCATAATTTTTTTGTTTTGTAACAATTGTATTTTTTGTAGACCCCTCCACCACTCTGTGATTTTGAGCAGTGGATCGACACTGAGATCAAGCCTGAAGACAAGAAATGGATGCAGAAACTATTGCGGTGGGAGGCAGAGGACAAGGAGATGATGGAGAAGAGTGTAGGGGACCGTGACGCCTAAGAGGGGGGGGTGAATTAGACAACTTAAAATTCTAACTCTAAACTATGACCTCTTTTTCTAATCTTAGCAAAACCTATACAAAAGATAAACTATCTAAATGTGCAACTACGGTTTTGCTAGTGTGTTGTTATCTCTACCGCAAAAGAAATAATGCAATCAATGTAAATGCGGAAGCTAAAGAGCAAGGTAGAGATATGCAAACTCCCGTCGACGACTCCGGTATTTTTACCGAGGTATCGAGAAGCAAGCAAGCTTCTCCCTAGTCCTCGTTGGAGCCCCTCGCAAGAAATCTCACGCAAGGGCCGAGCTTCCGGTCGGATAACCCCGTGGATAGCCTCGGGCCTTCCCCACGCGTAAGTGGGTCTTTGACGTGCCTTCTGGAAAGCCTCTCCCGGATGCTCTCCGCCGTCTTCACTATCAAGCTTTTGGCCGAAACGCCGTGGGCCTTGTTCCCTCTGGTACACGGTGGCGACCACACCACAAATGTGGTTGGTGTGATCTCGCAAGACTACAAGCCCCTTCAATGTACAACAATGGTGCGCGCAAGCACCGAGTGGTAAGAGGTATGCAAACCTCACAAAACACTAGGCCTAAACCTAGAGCAAGCACATAAGCGGTGGTGTAATCAACCTAAGCACTTTGCAAAGCACCTACGCTAATCATCTGATGAAACACTAAGCACTATGCCAGTGGAGATCACTAAAATGGTGTATCAACACCCTAGATATGTTTTCTCAGCTCCACCACACTAAAATGGCTGGTTGGGGGTCTATTTATAAGCCCCATTGAAAAAGTAGTCGTTGGGGACGAAATCCCGCTTTTCTGCTACTGACCGGACTCTGACCAGCGTCCGGTTAGCACTGACCGAACGTGTTCGGTCACGAAAACAGCTCTCTGGAACCTTACTGATGTTGATCGGACTCTGGCACTAAGCGTCCGGTCACTTTGCTGCTCAACGTCCGGTCCAGTGTCTGGTCACCTCTGTGAGTTGTCCAGCGTTCGGTCCAGCGTCCGGTCACCTCTGTGAGCTATCCAGCGTTCGGTCACCTCTATGAGCTCATTTCTTCGTGATCTTGCATCCAGCTTGGTTCCTATCTTCATACTTGGACTTTGCCTGATATATTTGGTCTTCTCTTGTGCTTCCAAGGTCTTGCTTATGGTGTTGATCATCGGATCATCACATCGCCTTCGTCCAAGTCACGTCTTACATCCTATTGAACTACAAAACAATCACTTACAAATTTATTAGTCCAATTTGGTTGTGTTGGTCATCAAACACCAAAATCCAAAGTAAATGGGTCAAGGGTCTATTTTCCTTATAATCTCCCCCTTTTTGGTGATTGATGACAACACGACCAAAGCAAGTAAATAATAAAAATTTGGAATTTAAAAACTATCTACTTGCTAGGATACAATGCAAGGGGCAAGGTTATATGATGCTAAAAGATACTACTTGTAAGACTAAAAGATACTACATAAAAACTTATCTTGCCCTTGCAAAATGTCCCCATGTGGCATTATGGATTTAAGCCTTGCTTCCTATAAATTCTCCTCATTACATAGACTAATCCATAATCCACTATCCTCCCTTTATCGGACCATTACCACTTGTAGACCATTACCACTTGTAAATTATCTAGCTTATGGCCCTACAAATTAATGCTTGCTTTTGGTCCTCTAAATTCTTCCCCTTTAGAATCAAACACCAAAAAGGAAGATATTAGTAGCATAAGGGAGGGTCAAACTTTATGATCCTTTGTGTGTAGAGTGGAATAGGTCACAAAATTTAACTCTCACATTATATAGATTAAGCTCCCCCTAAATATATGCATGCATATGGTAGAAAGCAAGGCATATGCATATTTGGCAAATTATTTCTCAAGGGAATTTAATCTATATAATGCATGGAGAAAGCATATAAATATCAAAATGAAATCAACATGATGATATCGGTTTAGAAATACCACATGTGAAAACTAATTTGATTTCTACCACTTGCGATAGGTGGTGGATATTTGAAGTATGATGCTTAACTTCGGAGACTTTATTTTCCTTGCAATGAGACTACTACACACATGATAAGCTTGAAAATGTGTTAGTCTCAAAGCATCCAACTTGTAGAGCAACCTCCCTCTAAATTTGTGCACACAAGTGTGGGATACTTATAGAAGTCATGCACATTGATTTTAGAATCAATAATACCACTTGAAAGATGACATCTCATGAATATGAGAATCATTTTCGAAGATGATATTCAGGAGAAATTATCTACAATTTGGACTTTGGCACATATTAGATGAACAATCAAAAGACAAGCTATGTGCCGTGCTCCTAAATAATTTTAAACCATGTAGGTTTGCTCCAAGAGTTAAGAATAAAACCGAGCAAGCCTACCATAAGATATACCTAGTGTATGCATGACAAAAGATATAAGCATGCAAATGCAAATATAGGCATGAAAAGTAACTAGATGCTTAGAGATACCAATTTGTAAGAAATACCACTTATAGGAAATGCAAATTGATATTATTTGAAGGAAATTAAATCTAGTTACCTAGCATGGGAAGGGGAATCTGGGTCCATAGTATTCACTAACCCACTTGGCAATGATTTTGTCCAACATGATGCACCCCATGAAATATACCCATACTTTGCCAAGTCTCTAAATTCTCCAAAGTCCATTGGACTTCTCACTTCCCTTTCGGGATCCAAACCTTCTTGGTGCTCTTCATGTTGGAAATAATTTCCTTTGGCACCCAAAAGCATTTGACCCCATTGTTGGCTTGCTTGTTCACCTTGATGGCCACCACCTTGTCATTTTTCTTCTTCTTTAACAAGTATGGTGTAGAGGCCTTCTTGTCCACCTTGTTGGTGTAGGTGTTGGAGAGCTTGCTTGTTTGCTTCTTCTCTTTCTTCTTTGCTCTTCCCCCATTCTTCACTTTGCACTCATAGGACTTGTGACCTTCCTTGTGGCACACATAGCAAACCACGGATTGTCCTTCATCAAGCTTCTTTACTTCCTTGATAGTGTTATCTTGATGAAGTTGGGCTTGCTTCATCTTGCATTTCACTTGAGTCAAGTCCTTGGTGAGGTGAGCTACTTCTTGCTTGAGTTGCTCATTCTCTTTTGCAACCTCTTGTGTGCATGTATCTACAATAACTTTCTCAACACAAACTTAGTTGCACAAAGATGAGTCTAAACATAAGTCATTACATGAAGTAGAAGCATCCCTTTTAGGCATGTTAAAGATAGAGCTTTTCTTTTTAGATGCCTTGGTGAGGGTTGTACTAATGGCTTCAAGATTAACAACTTTATTAGTTAAATCATCACAATGTTTGCACATAGTTTTCATTTTAGCAAGCAAACTTTTATAAGCATCTTATGATCTAACTAACTTTTCTTTTAATTTTTCATTTTTCTTTACAAATTGCTCATCATTGATTGTGCATGCATTTGTTGTTGCCCTAGTCTCAAATTGCTCAATTTTAGTAGATAGTTCAACATTGAGATTAGCAAAGTTCTCATATTGTTCAAGCAAAGTTTTATATGCTTCTTGTGAACTATCTAGTTTTTCTTTTAATTTTTTGATCTTCTTTGGTTGACTAGTGCAAACTTTAGCATAATTAAGATTTTGTTACATAATTTCATCATAAAAAGGCATTTCATCATCACTATCACTCTCACTAGAGGATGAGCATTTGTTACCTCGTGCCATAAGGCACACACGAGAAGAGCTTGATGATGAGTGCTTGCGGCCTCATCTCTTGTGATGGTGTTCTTCTTCACTTGAAGAATCATCCCATGACCTTATTGATGTAAGGGCTTGGTTTTTGCATGCCTTCTTCTTTGTCTTGGGTGTGGGCTTGTTTGGACAAACTTCCACAAAGTGCCTCAACTTGCCGCATCCATAGCATCCTCTCTTTCTTTGCTCATTTCTTTGATTGGTGAAGATGATATCTTGAATTTGAATAGACACACCCTTGACATTGAGCCTTTGGATCATCTTCTCCACCTTATTGATTAGTTTGATTGATTCTTCATCAAGGTTGGAGGTGGACGAGGAAGATTAATCATCTTCACTTGAATCTTCATCATCATCATCGTCGTCGTCCTCATCTTCTTCTTCATCTTCACTTGAGGAGCTTGAGCTTGAGCTTGTCTCAACTTGCTTACCCTTTATCTTCTTTTTCTCGCTACATGCAAGAACTTTGCCTTTACTTGATGAAGAGGCTTCTTCTTGACCCATCTTACGTGACATTTCAAATGTCACTATCTTGCCAATGACTATGACCGAGGTCATGTTGCTCAAGTCCTCTATGTTGTGAAGGATGGTGATGATGCTTGCATATTTCTTTTGTGGTAGCACGAAGATGATCTTCCTCACGATGTCCGCATCATCTAGCTTTGTTAGTCCTATTGAATGGAGCTCATTGATAATTAGATTCAAACGAGAATACATATCACGAATAAGCTCACCATCATTAATTGTAAAGGAATCATAATTTTGTTTAGCTAGACAATGTTTTTGCTCATGAACATTAGATGTGCCGTCATGGAGCTCTTGGAGTTTTAATCAAATTTCATGTGCCATATTTAAAGTGAACACTTGGTTAAATACGTCCATACTAAATGATTCAAACAAGCAATTTTTAGCTCTAGCATTGAAATGAATTTTCTTTTCTTCACTCTTGATGGGTTTATCAGGATTCTTAATGGTTTTCATCCCGTCACGAGTGACTCTCCAAACACCCAAATCAACTGCCTCAAGGTAGCAAGTCATTCTAGCTTTATAATATGGGAAGTTAGTGTCGTCAAAGTGCAGAGGCCTAGAGGTATCCATCCCAACCACTCTAAAAAGCGTCGGCTCAACGATGGTTAAGCCAAAGGTCTAAATTGAGCCAACCGGCTCTGATATCACTTGTAGAGGACCGTGACGCCTAAGAGGGAGGGTGAATTAGGCAACTTAAAATTCTAACTCTAAACTATGGCCTATTTTTCTAACCTTAGCAAAACCTATGTAAAAGATAAACTATCTAAATGTGCAACTACGGTTTTGCTAGTGTGTTGCTATCTCTACCGCAAAAGGAGTAATGCAATCAATGTAAATACGAAAGCTAAAGAGCAAGGTAGAGATATGTAAACTCCCATCGATGAGTCCGGTATTTTTACCGAGGTATCGAGAAGCAAGCAAGCTTCCCCTAGTCCTTGTTGGAGTCCCTCGCAAGGAATCCCTCGCAAGGGCCAAGCTCCTAGTCGGGTAACTCCATGGATAGCCTCGGGCCTTTCCCACATGCAACTGGGTCTCCAATGTGCCTTCCGATAAGCCTCTCCCAGATGCTCCCCACCGTCTTTACTATCAAGCTTCCAGCCAAAACGCCGCGGGCCTTGTTCCCTCCGATACACGGTGACGGCCACACCACAAACATGGTTGGTATGATCTCGCAAGACTACAAACCCCTCCAATGTACAACAATGGTGCGTGCAAGCACCGAGTGGTAAGAGGTATGTAAACCTCACTAAACACTAGGTCTAAACCTAGAGCAAGCGCATAAGCGGTGGTTTAATCAACCTAAGCACTTCGCAAAGCATCTACGCTAATCACCTGATGAAACACTAAGCACTATGCCAGTGGAGATCACTAAAATGGTGTATCAACACCCTAGATATGTTTCCTCAGCTCCACCATACTCAAATGGCCAGTTGGGGGTCTATTTATAAGCCCCACTGAGAAAGTAGCCGTTGGGGACAAAATCCTGCTTTTCTGCTACTAACCGGACTCTGACCAGCGTCCAGTCAGCACTGATCGGACGCGTTCGATCACAAAAACAGCTCTCTGAAACCTTACTGATGTTGATAGGACTCTGGCACCCAGCGTCTGGTCACTTTGCTGCTCAGTGTCCGGTCCAGCGTCCGATCACCTCTATGAGCTGTTTAGCGTCCAATCCAGCACCCAGTCACCTCTGTGAGCTCGTTTCTTCACGATCTTGCGTCTGGCTTGGTTCCTATCTTCGTGCTTGGACTTTGCTTGATATCCTAGGTCTTCACTTGTGATTCTAAGGTCTTGCTTATGGTGTTGATCATCGGATCATCACGTCGCCTTCATCCAAGTCACGTCTTGTATCCTATTGAACTACAAAACAATCACTTGCAAATTCATTAGTCCAATTTGGTCGTGTTGGTCATAAAATACCAAAATCCAAAGTAAATGGGCCAAGGGTCCATTTTCCTTACAAAGAGACGCGGAGAGGAGGCTGCAAAAAAGGGGATCACAAGGAAGAGGAGGAAAGGAGGCGTGTGAAGGGTCGAGATGGCGACTAGAGGGGGGGTGAATAGTCTTTTCTAAAACTTAATCACGTCGGCTAACCGATACAAATGCGGAATTAAAACTATCGGTCTAGCCAAGGCTATACCCCACTATATATGTTCACTAGCACCTTGCAAAGATAACAATTATGCAACAAAGGTGTCGGGCTAGATAGAGCTCTCCTAACCAATTCTAGAAGCAAGGTCACACAAACCTATGCCGCTAGTACTTTAAGCAACAAGGGAGCTCCTACACATGCTAGTAAGCAAAAGCACAAAGCTAACTAAGCTCACTAGCAATGCTCAATAACAAGGCGACCAATGCCAAATTAGAGAGCACAATTACTTAGCTATACAAACTAAGCAATGTGACTAACAAGGTTACTAAAACCAAATTAGCCACGCAAGGGAGCTACTTCTATGCTACACAAGCAAGAAGGTAATTAGCAAGCTACACAAGCTATCTAATTACAAGAGCAACTACACAAGCTTAATATGTATAAAAGTAATTGCAAGCTTGTGTAATGGGGATGCAAACCAACGGGAAGAACAAGGTTGACATGATAATTTTTCTCCCGAGGTTCACGTGTTTGCCAACACGCTAGTCCCCGTTGTGTCGACCGCTCACTTGGTGGTTCGGCGGCTAATTAGCATCACCCGCTAAGCCCGCACGTCGGGCACCGCAAGAACCTACCCCTTGAGTGAGGATAGCTCAATGACACGCTTTACTAGAGTTGCTCTTCGCGGCTCCCGCGGGGCGAGCACAATGCCCCTCACAAGCTCTTCTCCGGAGCGCCGCACAAGCTTCTTGCGCGCTTCGACGGAGACCACCACCAAGCCGTCTAGGAGGTGGCAACCTCCAAGAGTAACAAGCACCACCGGCTTGTAACTCGATCACCTAGTGCCACTCGATGCAACCTCACGATGCAATCGCACTAGAATCGCTCACTCACACAATCGGATGATCGCTATCAAGTATGTGTGAGATGGAGGGCTCCTAAGCACTCTCAAGCATGGACACAAAGTCTCCCAAGGTGCTTAGCACCAGCCATGGCCGAGGGCCACTTCTATTTATAGCCCCAAGGGCTAAACTAGCCGTTACCCCTTCACTGGGCAACGGTCGGGCCGACCGGACGCTCCGGTCGTGTTGACCGGACACTGGACCTCAGCGTCCGGTCGCTCGCAGACGACCACGTGTCCTGATTCCAACGGTCACTTGACCTGACCGGACGCAGCAGCACTCAACTGACCGGACGCTGGACCCTCAGCGTCCGGTCGTTTCCAATAAGCTCCCGAGCATGACCGGACGCGTTCGGTCGAACGCGATCGGACGCAGCCAGTGTCCGGTCACTCTCCAGCTACTGCTACACTCCACGTCAGTGCGATCGGACACAGCCTGCCAGCGTCCGGTGCATTCAGATCCAGCGTCCGGTCAGTTGACCGACGCTAGCATCTTCTCCATTCTCTTCACCCTTGCTCAAGTGTGCTAACCACAAGAATTTGCATCCGGCGCAATAGAAAATAGGCATTCCATTTTCCCGAAAGCGCCGAATGTATGTGTGTTAGCAGGGACCCAAACCCATCTCACCTCTACAAACACCACCACCTTTGTAAATGTGCCAACACCATCAAGTGTACACCACCATATGTATGTGTGTTAGCATTTTCACAATCATTTCCCAAAGGATGTTAGCCACTCAACTTGCCACGCCACTCGATCCTAGCGACAATGCAAAGTTAGATCACTCAAGTGGCACTAGATGACCGATATGCAAATAAGTTTGCCCCTCTTGATAGTACGGCCATCTATCCTAAACCCGGTCATAAACTTCTCTACACACCTATGACCGGTGAAATGAAATGCCCTAGGTTATACCTTTGCCTTCTGCATTCCATTCCATCTCCTCCAATGTCGATGCAACACATGCACCAACATGATCAATAATGATATGATCCACTCCATATCATCACATGATCATATTGGTTCATCGATCTTGACTCTACTTGCTCTTCGCCGTTGCCATCGTCCATCGGCGCCAAGTCTTGCTCAAGCTTCACCGCCACGCGGTCCATCACTCCAAAGCCTTCGACTTGCCCTTCACGCTTGCAACCGGTCCATCAAGCCAAGTCTTATCTTGATCTTCTCCACCTTGATCACATGACTCAATGTCATGTCTCATGTGCAATACGCTCCTTCATCATCACATGTGTGAGCTTTGCAACATCTCCAAGCCATTTTCACCTTCATGGCATGTGTTGCTCACACACATGTACCTATGGACTAATCACCTGTGTATCTCACATAAACACAATTAGTCCACCTAGGTTGTCACTCAATTACCAAAACCAAACAAGGACCTTTTAGCGTGTTGCTACGTATAGGGAGGAGAGGGAGAAGAAGCTTGAGCGTGCACACCGAGCGAAAGAAGCGATGGAGGAGAATCCCGATGCCCTGAGGAAGGGAAAGTGGCCTCGTTGCACTCAGTGGTCTCCATGACTTACAAGTTCTATGGTTTATTCATGGACAATGTTGTCTACTATTGGCACGTACTTCTAATATTATTATGTTGTTTAATGTGGTATAGTATTAGACTTTTCATTATGTAGTTGTTTTCATTAATTGTGGTCATAATATTCAGTATAATATTGCGGACATAGTGAAATATGATCATGTACTGCAAACAAAATCTAACGAAGTAGGGCATTATATAATTCGACACACAAAACACATGAAATGGCATGTGAGAATATGTACCGAACTAGGGTACAAAGTTCCATTGACTAAACCTAACATGCCTTAGGTAATTAAACCAAGTAATAAACACATGGAGGTGCCATGTGAATAAGATAGGATCGTCCTAGTAGTGTGGCCACATAGCAAATTGTGTTGCAACTTCTCCACAGTAGCCTCCCATTATTGGCGGTGGTGGTGGCGGGGGTGACCACGGAGACCCCTTTGATAATCACTTGGAGTAGTGCTACCTATCTCATAATCACTTTGATAAACTAGGTTAGCACTTAGGGTTTCATCAATTAACCAAAACTAAACTATAGCTTTCAGGTGCAACCTCCACATCCGTATCAGGTTCCGAGACGGGAGGGTCAAAGTGTGCCTGCTGACCCATTGGTGGGGAAAACCCATGAGGGATAGGATCAACTAACACCTGACACACAACCACATCCAAATATTGTAGCTGACTCTTCATAGCTGATCTCACATAGTTCTCCCACTGATCCATACACCCAATTGAGATCATTCGCCTGAGGATGTTGGGAGGAGAACTTAGGTGCAGTACACCCTCAACTACAATGCCATCATCATCATCTCCAAGGCAATGCAGCTCCTCCCGAGCCCTTGCAACAATCTCACTAAATGAAGGCATATCATTGAATAGCACAGGCACGCTTTGTATGTCAACAAACTCAACATATCCATAGCGATCGCATTCAATGGTGCCTCCATGATATATGGTCACTGGGTTGTCCATCTAGCTCAAACACATAACGAAACACATGTCCTTTAGTCTAAATTAGACGATAGATAGTACCTAACAAGTACTTTCTAACTACAAACTAAGTAAATAAGATAATAACTACGTATGTATATACAGTGTACTCACAAAATAGCTATGTCTATGTACCTATGTTTCTATCTGTAACACCCTCGGTGTTACATTGTACCGTTTTTGCTAAAACACTGCATGAGCATCTTACTTATGTGCAAATGTGTATGACATGAATTACAAATCAATGTTCGGCACTAAAAACATTTATATGAAACAAGAAATGAATGTTACATTTCGTGTCACATAATATTGTTTAGTATTCTAATCGCATTTTTGTCAAAACACAAATGTTATAGAATGTTTTGCGAACGGCGATAAAACATGTGCGGTCGAGGACGAGGATAGATAGCTAGTACATCAAGTAGGTCAGAATTGGGATTCGACGCGAAGTCGTTCGAATCGGCGTCATTCTGCGCGTAAGTTTTAAAAGGGGTCGATGAAGCCGCTTTTGGCAATTTTTGTAGAGCGATCGGCTTAGGAAGTAGGACGATGTCATGACTTCGGTTGGTAGCTTGACATACCCGCTTGCGAATCAAACAACTAGTTTGGCGTTTGGAGCATCGAGTACAAGTTTTTCAGTTGCTTTAAAATGCGTGCACGGCACATGGGTTAGCTCTAGGCGTGGTCACCACTTGGACTGGCACCGTTGTTGGCTTGCCAACGTGCACTGCCTCATCGACCGTGTCCCACTGCCATGTCTGTGCACGCGCACGGCCCTTGCGCTACGCGCGGACCGCCTGCCACCGCGCGCTGATCGTGACCACCACCGCTACTTGGCTTGGCGCTGCTGCTGGCTCGCCCAGCGTGCGCGCGCCGAAGCACCGGCTGCATCCTCACTGCCGCCGTGATTGCACCTCATGCTCGGAGTCCTGGCGCTGCTGCCTCGGCTGTCGGCTGCCACTCGCTGATGCGCTGCGTCTAGGACGCCGACCGAGCCCTACCAACCATGCCCTGCCCTGCTTTGGCCGGGAGTGCGTCGGGTCCCGAGCTACATGCCGCACGTAGCCACACCGGCGCTGCTTTCGTTGACTCACCGTGGTGGCACGCGTGTGAGGTGACCGCCTGCTCCCCATCACCTCGGTGTCACTTTGCACTGTGTTTCCCTTATCTGGCACTGCCCACTGCGATGCCGTGCCGAGCCTCGTCGGCTTGAAGCCGCGGCCATGCAGACAGCCGCCTGGAGCATGTCCCGCTGTCCCCCATTGTTGTGCATGCTTGTTTGTTGCGTTGACATCCGTAGCCGAGCCGAACCAAGCTGTGCCAAAGCTCCCCTGCCTTAGCTGTCGCCATGGCTAGCGGGACCCCCTTTCTTCAATTCATCGTGACCGCAGCGCTATAGTCTAATTCGTCGCACCCTCGGCTCCGCTAGGTAGCTGGCCACGCAACTGTCCCCACCTTGCTATGTGTACCGTTGCACGGAGCTTCAATTTGTAATCGCCGTCCCACCGGGTCCATAAGACCGGGGTGGCCTGCGCCGTCGGCTAGCCACACAACCAAGGCATCCCATGCCAATTCCTTGCTCTACTAGCCTCCTCTCCAGCTGGTCATCACCATGCTCACCACAGTCTAAGCCCTACCACCATATAGCTGTCCCTAGCACAGCCATGCCATCGCCGTGTGTAGTCGCATCATCGGTGCGCACGCGACCAGCTCGGCTCGGGCCTTCTCCGGCTAGATCGTCACCTTAGAGGTCTCCATGGGTAGTTCCTTGAGCTCGATAGCTAATTGGTTTGCTCTGTTTTCGTTGTGGCTCACGGGAACGCACCCGCCATCATAGGTCAAGGACCATCGCCGGGGAGGGAGCTCGGGACCATGCCCATGTTCGCCGTATCACTTCCAGCCGCTGCATGTGGTCGTGGAGGTAATCATTGGTCCCTTAGCTAGGCCTTGGAGACTCGGGTGACGTCGGCGTGGCCGCCTGGTGCCCGCGCCGTCGCGCCAGTGCGCGCACGAATGCCGGGGATGTCGCCGTGGCAAAGATGATGAAAGGGGAGGGCGTATCTGTAAAAACATAGGCTAGAGAAATAGTGCCTTAGAGCTCGCTGTAAATACCGATTTGTTCGGGGGCATTTTTACATGTTTGTGTCGCGCGCGGGCCTCTTCCATCACGGGTCGTTGGCTGGCTGGGCCGCGCTCCCACGTGGGCCGCGTTTCGCTGGTGCGCGCCACGCCATGGTGGGCCGAGCCGCGCGTGTTGGGCCGTGAGCTAGGATTCGGTTTCTTAATTTCCAGCGAATTTATTAATGCTTATTCAATTTAGTTTTTAAGCTAAACTTTAAGAATTTGTAGTAAATTGTGTAGTGGTCCAAAAATAGTGAGACTAATTTTGTTAGGTTCGCAAAAATACCATCTACCTGCTAGTACAATTGGATTGCAGTTAGATGTGACGAGTATTGGGTCATAAATTCAAAACTAGAGAGCTAATATTAGGTAGGTTAATACTTGTAGGAATGTTTGTGGATAATTGGTGATAGATATAGACACAAAAATTTTATAGTAGGTTCACTAGGATATTATGTACTTGCTGTGAATTTTGTAGTCTTAGAACGAGTTGCTAAATAAAGTAGCTATTATCCTTGCTTTATCGTATATAGCGTAAATCGGTATTAGGTGTACGAATAACTGTAGTTGTTATAATAATAGTGAATGTCATACCTCAACTTATCGGTAACAATTGGTAGCTTAGCACCATGGTTGGTAGCACTAGCTTAGTAGTTAAATTGATGTACTGTTATTTTAAGAGTTGCTGTTGTTATATTCCTAAGCATTGCACCATCATTTCATGCATATAGATCACAAGCTGGTAGACTTTGCGCCCGTCGGCGAACCGGAGTACGACGAGGTGATCGAGGAGTACGAGGAGATTCTCGTGCAGGAGGGAGCCCAAGAGCCTGTTGGTGCTGACCTTACTGACCTATCGCCTGCCCAAGGCAAGCCCCGGTGCATAACCCCTATTTTAATGATCACTGAATATATATGTGATGTGCATTTAAGTTACAGGTATTTTATGGAAACTACATGCATAAATGTATCTACCCATGAGTCCTACTAGTACAGGTCGAGTAGTTGCTATGCTTAGGATATAGGTAGCATGAGTAACCTATCGTTACTCATAAATAGATAATAAAATATGATCACTCATGATAAAATGGTGTAAAGGAAAATGGTGACCGAGCAGGGATATGGTTTGGGTACTGGTGGGTGTGAGGGGTTGTGTCCTACGGCTAATAGGGCATAGCTCGGTTACACTTTTTCCCTATCCGTGTCGATTAAGGACCGATCATTGCATATGACTCTAGGCAAGTCACAAATTTATTATCCTGAGCGCATACTTGGGTATGGGCGCAGGGAAAGACTTATTGCTCTCTTATCGCGGATCTGGCTCTTTCTAGACCGACTGATTGGAGGCGGAGATGGTGGAGGTCCTTGCACCACACTGAGTCCGAGATTTAGGAGTGGGGGCTTGGAGTCCAAGTTTGGACGAGGACCTGGACACCCGGGATAGGAGAGTGATGGGTTAGTCCTGCTTGTGCTTGGGGTATAAGCGGGGTGTGTGTTTTTGGGACACCCAGCTAGGCACATTGATTCGCGAATCGCCAGAAAATCCAGTACGGCTTGTATGCGGTTTAGCACCGTAGTAAGAACTGAAAGTTGAAAGGAGAAGAAAAGGAATTGATTGCTCAACTCTTTCTTGAAAGTAGAACATGTGCTTATATAGACTGGTAGATGATAACTTAATACGGCTAATAATAAAACATGAATAAGGACTCACTATTAGTGTTGCTTTCTACTAAAGAAAACCAGCAAACCATAAAGCCTATCATATTCCTTGGAGTCGGGAAATTATTCCCACTAGTCGGATAAGTCTTGCGAGTATATTATGTACTTAGGGTTTATTTACCCATGTTGTAGGTGATGCATGAGAAGTACCTTGTGTGGAGGATTCTTCTGGTGGGCTCAGATGGATCCTCGCCCCTATCGCTAGATGTATATTTTTAAATTCTGCTGTTTATCATTCCGCACTCTGGTATTTGGTATTGTAATATGTACTTTTTAAGAAACTCTGATGTATGAAATGGACTTGTATTGTAACTCGTTCCTATTATTGGATACTTGGGAAAAATATGGATCTTTCGGGTTCTCCCTTGGGGTGTGCCCGACGGACACCGCCCGCTGTAGCTTGCTTTCGAGGTGCTTAGTGTCTGGTGAAAGACGAACGCCTCCGTAAGTGTGCTATTTCGGACGGTTCTGCCACACTATCTATCTACATATCTAACTATATCTATGTACCTATGTATCTATGTTTCTATCTATCTACATATATATCTCACTAGATAACTAACTAAATCAACTACCTGAGTCATCACATTAACTAGTAAATAACAAATAATCAAACTACTACATTACAATCAAAGCTAACTAAGCACCTACATTGCATATTCATAATTTTTACCTGGCGCGGTCGGGCGCTGCAGGGCCCGGGGACGACGCGGCCGAGGGCGAGGGCGCGGGCGCGCGGGCGGGACGGTGCGGAAGTGGTGACGGGCGGTAGAGAGAAAGAGAGAGGAAGAGAGAAAGGAAGGGATGGCCCATACGTAAGAGAGGGCTTGACGCCAGGATTGTTGGCGCCGAGCTCGGCGTCAAGATCCACGGCGCTAAGCTCGGCGCCAAGATCCACGGCACCGAGATGGCTGCCATGTCAGTGTCCGTGCCGCAACGTGGCCCCGAGCTCGGCGCCATCACGCCAGCAACGATGGCGCCGAGCAGTGTAAGCTCGGTGCCAACAACGATGACGCTGAGCTAAGGGTCTAGATTTTGAAAACATACCTCCAGGAGTATATTTGTGATTTTTTTTAAAAAAGGCTAAAAATAAAAAAAAATTGGGCACGCAGACTGCTGAATCCTGACCCGTTACTGACGAAAAACGTAAGTACTCCTGTACTTCCACTTCGGCTTTTATTAGGTCTTTGGAGTGAACGGGCCGAGCCAGGCACGATGCCCGTTCCTTTTCGGCCCTGAGAATGTTATGGCCGTCCTCATATATTCGGGCCTTTAGGACACGAACGAACAGACCCCCGTGGGCTGACAACAGAGATGCTACCACCCCGTGGGCCGTCGGCTATCTAAACCATGAAAAAAAAGTCCACATTACCTCCAAAAATTTTTGCGAAAGTCTGTCTTTCCTCCTACATGAACTTTTAAAACTATTCGTTTACCTCTCTAACCGGTTATAAGCGGTTTTCAAAGACGGTTTTGTCTTTTTCTTTTTTATTTATTTCGGTTAAATTTTTGAAAAAATTATAATAAATCAAAGAAAAATCATAAAATGGAAAAATCCAATTTTATTAGACTCCACATGAGTAGATCCACACAGTGAACATATAATATATTATATTTTAGTACAAATTTTTTGTTATAGCTTTAGATCTATGTTTTTTTATAATTAATTTATAATTGTAGTTTCTATGGTCCAATTATGTTGAAATTTTTATGGTGGTATAATTATTGCATGCTTGAACTGTAAGTAAAAAGTATAATGTATAACTTAGCTATAGACTCATTGGAACAACAGACTAGCTTTTTCTTCTTAAAAAAACAAAGAAAGAAAGAGTTCGCCAAGCCGAAGCCGAGTTCACGGCCCCTCACGGCCGCACGTCTCCTGTACGGCTGTATGGTATGTACAAAAAAAAAAGTACAGCCATCGCTCTCCCCCTCATCGGGTCACGGCTCAGACGCTCTCCCCTTTTTCTTCTTGTTCGTCATGGACTCGGAAAGCCAGGGTCCGTGTCCATCTATCCGCTCTTTACCCAAGAGATGTCGCCCATGGGCTGAGGCTCCGGCCCCAGGCTTTAGCACCCAATCGGCCCAGGGAATTTGTTCGAACCAACCACCCGCTGGCCAAAAGAAAGAAAAAAAACTAACGAATATGTTCAGTCGGTTGGTAAGAACGAATGATACCAACCAATTGGCTAATTGCAATGCAATGCAATGCACAACTAGACTAAACGGTTGTGAAATATACGGACTCCAGCTTGTAAAAAAAAAAAGAAGACAAGACATCCTAATTCTAGTTCGTTTGTACGTGAATTGGAAAAGAAAAGGAAAGAGAAGGAATTCTAATCCTAGTCTATTTTTTATCAACCTCTTAGACCTTGACAAACCTATATATACACGTTGGAGCTCTATGTATAATTATCAATAGTTTTCCTATCTTATCTTTATGTGTCTTCTAATCTCATCTACCTTGATCACGTACGACGTGTTTCACGACACAAACCGCCATCGCGCAAACAATAATAATATCGACATCGCAAGTGGCCCCTCGCTACCTGCCACCGACGACAGACATCCGACCGTGATTCCGTGACCTGAATTCGAGCAGAGCCTCCGGCGGACAACCAGATAAGACGGGCGGGCCGGCACGTAGGCAGCCGGCCAGCCGCGCGCGGGAATGGACGTGCTGCGCCCGCAGCCGCAGCTCCTGCACGTAGCCGTGGCCGGGCACGCTCTGGCCGTGGTGGAGCGCGACAGCACGAGCGACCCGTCCACCGGCCGCGTCCTCACGGGCTCCTGGCTGTGGGACTCGTCCCTGGTCCTGGCCGCCCACCTCGCCGCGGACTCCCGCGCCAGGCGCCGCCTCCTTGGCGCCACCGTCGTGGAACTCGGCGCGGGAAGCACGGGGCTCCCGGGCATCGCGGCCGTGGCCTGCCTCGGTGCCGCGCGCTACGTGCTCACGGACGTGGCCTCGCTGCTGCCGGGTCTCAGGGACAACGCGGACGCCAACGGGCTCAGCGCCGCGCGGGCCGACGTGCGGGAGCTCAGGTGGGGAGATCGCCTCCAGCTCGAGGACGAGGAGAGGGTGGGCGTCGTGCTGTTGTCCGACGTGTTCTATGACCCCGAGGACATGCCGGCGATGGCAGCCACGCTGCGGGGGATGTGGACGGACGAGGACGAGGACGAGGAGGGCGGCGGCGGCGGCACGGTGGGGTGGGCGGCGAGCGAGGTGCGGGAAAGCATGCTGGACTGCATGGACGTGCTGCGGGAGCATGTCTTTCGTTTCGGCTGGATTCGCTTATAAGCCATAGCTGAAAGTACTATTGATTGATTTAATATGAGAGAAAAATAATGTTAAAGCCATGAATTATAAACCAGATACGAGCAATCCAACCAAGGTGGCCGAGGTCGACAGGGTCAACCGGCCGCTGCTGCGCCATCCCGGACAGACTGCCGCCTTCGCTGTCTATCGCGTCTCGTTCCGACAAGGCAATTTTCTCAATAATGAGGGGAGCTGACTTTGGTTGCTCGCCAAGCTGCTAGTAGAATGTACACGTCACCTTTGACTTTGACGTTGCCTGTGCAGCAAGTCATTTTCACTTTTCATTTTTCTTTGTTGTGTACACTTGTGTATTTGTATATGGCAACTTGTACAGCTTGCCCATTCAATTTTCTGCAATTTGTAGTTCCAATTCATTCTTTGTTCCAACTATATATCCAGTCTTTCCTTTCACGTACTTCTATATGCAATTGCCATGAACACGGGTCGACAAGGAATAAAGGGGCATTGCAAATTTACAAGCGTGCAAGCCTGTGGACATGGCCGAGCACGACGGCAGTTTACACTGCCCTGTTCATTTGGCTGATAAGCCATAACTGAAAGTACTGCTGGCTGATTTGTTGTACGAGAAAAATATTGTTGGTTGGCTGAAAAAGTACGGCTTATAAACCAAGCGAACAGGGCCTACAGTTGGAAAGGGCTGCTACAACATATGTTTTCTTCATCATCTGCTGGCTTTTCACTATTCACCACGGCAAAATTCACCGCCCCTATGTTCTAAGGAGCAAAGGGAAAAGAACCCACGTTTCCCAATCCACGTTTTCTGAAGTATTTGTCTAACCAACCCGATCTTTCGACTTCCAGATGTACACTCTAATCAGGACTTGTTTTGTTTTATGAAACTATAATAGCCCTAGAGAACGTGAAAACCGATCTGCAAGGTTCGCGATAACAAAGCCTGAAAATACCTGCGAAGGAACAAAGCTCACAGGGTTAAACAGAATGACAGATGTATGCAACAGTGAGCTGAACGGTGAAGAGGAACACATAATTGAACATGGTGATGCAAATAACGAGTTAAGAACACAAGGCTCTGTCAGAACAAAACCTTCAAAGCATTCAAATTGGTTGCTGTCGTAAGATGGTAGATATTTGACATAAGTCAAGCTAAAAAAAATACTAAGCTGCTGGATACTCGTACCTGGACAGAACCAAGAATATATACTGCTGAATAGTGACGGCCGTGAATGATCATATCAGCAACCATTGCTAGTGGAATTGTGAGAGACATGCCTAGGGTGGCCACCAAGGGAGTAGTCCAAACAACAGAAAGAGCCCTGACCAAAAGTTCCACTGTCAGAATTACCCTGAGTATGCAGTAATAATAATATAAAAATATATTAGCCTTCTTTAACACGTACCAGAAGTAGTCTGATAGTACACTTCCGATTAGGCTATTTGCCACCACCACTTCATCCACTTTAGCTGAGTGGGGCATCGAAAACTTTGGCTCAATGCCTAGTGCGGTTAATGGCCAGACTGAAATATAGACACAATAACGACAATTTTTTACATCAACCAACCATGAAAGACATGCACAATTAAGAAGTTTCCAAAATGTGGTTATATATTTCGAATTTGTACTTTTGTTATATTAATTTGGAAAAGGGAAATAAAATATTACCAATCCACCAGAGAGCAACAAGGGTAAAAAGTCCAAGATAACCAAACAGTTTTTGGACATCAACCTTTTTTCCTTCCTCTCCACAGAATTTTTTAAGCAGCACTGAAATAATATTGAAACAATTAGGGGCTGAATTCATAGAGATCAACTGCAAATAAGGCAAAGTAAAACAACCTACCAGTAAATAGACCATAGGCGATTGCTGACATAAGACCAAACATATCACCTAGAAGAGTCCTCTGTGTATCACTGCAATTGTAAAACTTACATATCAGTAGCAAGGAAATACAGTTGAAAAAAGGAATGAATTTCCATCCCCAAAATCAAATTTTGTTTTTGTCTCATGTTCATCACTATCAAGTCATGCGAATATAAAAATGAAACACTCAATGTTTTGAGTTGTTTTAAACACAAAAAAGAAGTGAAGCCAACTAACTGAACACTACTTGTTGTAAGCAAGACCAAGGATTTTTGAAGAACAGTAAATTAAGTCCAATGTCATCATCATGCAGTCATGAACCATTGTGATTATCAGAGTATAAAAGAGTAAAGGCCAACAAGTAATAAATCACTCACCCAGATTTGCCTACTTCTGATTCATCAGATGCCCAAGTCTGGCCCATAGTTGTCATTACAACGCCAGCCATGCTAATGAAAACAGCAATCACTTTCGCAGCATTTATGGAGTCTTGGCCAAGTAAAACACCAATGAAAAGAGTGAAGAGTCCTGAAGTTGAAGACAGTACGGTGGTACTGGCAACACTAGTTCTTGCAAGCGCTGCATTCGATAAATACTGCATTCATTCAGCGTAAGAGAAAAATGAGTTACCTTTACCTATCAAAGTATTGCTTTTACGATTGAAATTTAGGATTTCAGGAACATATGTCAAATAATTTTTGAGAAACATATGTCAATAGTTATTCACATGAACATTTCAAGTCCCCTGGAATTACAAATTAACATGCAAAGTCATTGTGAAATTACCTCTGTCACAAACCATAAGGGGCAAAGATACAATCCATAAGTTGCAATCTCCTTAGTGGAAAGTTGCTTGTCCTTCAAAACGCCATCATTCATTTCAGTGATTCCGTATATGAGTGGTTTTGTCTCTTCTACTACAGGAATGCTCACATCAGTGCAATTTAGCACTATAGTTTTCTGTGATTCCATTTCCAACACCTTCTGAAATTCACCATTCTTCAAAGGGGCACTACCACCAAAGGAAGATTTGCTTGCAATTTTTAAAGCACTAGTGTTTCCAGAATGCCGTCTCATTGAATTGTATATGAAGTCTTTTAGAAATGACAAAGGGAGATATATGACCATAAGGGAGGCCCCCAAGTAAGTAATTGCAAACGGATGTTTGTACTTTGTGAATATCCCCTGCACAAGAAATTTAGTTACAAAATGAAAAATTAATATATTTCGCAAGAACTAGAAGCCGAGTCGTTTAAGTGTTTTGCAGTCATTGGAGGTGACGAAAATCTACTACCAGTAACCTCTAATTCTACCATCGGTATCTCCTTTAATCATGTATTGTAGGTGATCAAGCATATCACAACCACCCCCAATCAGCCACAGATGAACTGTGACAACCACCACATGATTATACTTTGACATAGTTTACATGAACAAGCTAGCACTCAAGACTGACGACAGGCAGGTACAAGTCGTTAAACCATTAACAGCAGATTTGACCGATATCCATATGAGCACACATACGTGCAATTTTGGGGGCATTAGCTCCAAACTTATATATACAGTAGAAGGCAAAAGAATTGACTTTTCTTTGCTTTTTTAATGGTACAAATAAAATCCAGTGGTGAAGCCTCGGCTGGATTCAGAATGATGCCAGATGTTCTTTTAAGACAGAAATGATGACAGATGCATAACATTCCCCTGAGAAATTTTCTATACAGGTAACCCTGCGCGTAACGTTTAAAAATGAGTCGAGATGCAGAACAACACCCCCCAAGGCGGTCCGGTTCAACAAAAATAATCCGATAAGCACAGAGCATTTACGCCCGAAACGAAACGAACCAAACCAATCCGATAAGCAAGCATGCATCCCAAGCCAAGATCCAAGAACCTCCAATCCAATCAAAATAAACAAGTAAACAGAGGAGAACGCAAAAAGATTACAGAATCCACACCGCACCTGCGTGACCTCGGCGGAGAGGACCCAAATCAGCACGACGGCGACGATGAGACAGAGGCCAGCTCGGTACTTGAGGCTGGAGCCCATGTCCGCAGGCAGTCAGGCAGCCCTTGCTCTAGCACTGAAAACTACGGCGAGAAGGGCGGGCGGGCAATTTAAAACCGCGCGCTACCTCACCTCACCACCTCGCCTGGCCCCGGGGCGGCGGGCACACGCGTGCGGTGCGCGAGCCCCGTCGCCTCGGCATCCGCCTCGCTTCCCTCCTCACAGAAAGAGCGGGGAGGGGAAGCGGCGCGGCGCGGGGCGGAGGAGGAGGGGAAGCGGCGGTTTTTGGCCCGGAGGGAGGGAGGCGTGGGCGGGGTGGGGCGGGGGTAAAGCCAGCCGGGGGTGACCTACCCACGGAAGTTTCTACTATTTTGGTGGTGGTCGCCCCGAGGCCTGGCGCGCGCGGGCGCGGGCGCGGGCGCGACCGGAGAGGCGGAGCGGGCCGGGGAGGGACGATGCGCTGGCGCTGGCCTGGCCGCCTGCGTGGTGGATTCGGCGTCAAGCAACGGGGAAACGAAGCGAGGCGTGGGGTGGGGTGCTGGCGCGGCCGTGCGCGTGGGAGGCGAGCTTGCGGTGTGCGGGCGCACGCGCCGGTCGCAGAGGTGGTGGCGGACGGCGAGTTTGGGTGGGAAGCAGCAAAGCAGGTGCCCGCGCGCGGCATGGGGAGGTATTTCCGTATTTGGCTCTGGCTGGCGGGCGCTGGACGCAGCGCAGGTGGTGGCGGCGCTCGGGTTCGGACGGGCGTTGCTGTCCCGGCGGATGCGGAGCGGAGGGGACTCCCGGTCGTTCTCGGTCTCGGTCATATCGCACATACTCCTGCCGTGTGGGGACGCCGGGGCAAGTTTTGGTTGGCCTCGGTCTCTCGCCGTGGCTTGACGTGATGGGATTGGATGGAAACCGACCGGTTCGCTTGCTATTCTGCCGTGCCGGAGTGGAAGTCTTTTACCGGTAAGCCGTTTAAAAAAGCCAGTAATTATACCTAAACCATTAAAAAAATTTAACTATATATAGGTGTCACTGTTTTAAACTTTTTGTCTTACAGACCATTCCATCTAAATGTAGCGCTAACTGTAGCTGACGGATGGGAGAAAAGACAAGCATACCCTCAGTATCTGAAAACGATGTTTGTCTCCTCTGCCACTCTCACTCAAGCATTTTGGCGCCAAAAATTCTCCCTGTGTGGCTCCTATAAATAGACAACACTGAGGTTCCTCCCCCACCCAGTTCCCTCTCCATCGCTCTCTCTCTCTCTTCTTCAAGGTCTCTAGTACCATGTCTAAAGCTTCAAGCGCCTTTGGGAGTAGAGGGTAAGGCGGGTCCTTTACCCCAACTGCGGTGTGCTTGCCAATCGGTTCACATCAATGACCACTGGCAACATGCGCCATGTCTTCCATAAGTGTCCCTACTTTTTAGTTTGTGTTGCTAACTTGCTCTTTATTTGGCTCTAGAATGTTGATTTCTGTTGTTTGGTTCATAATCTAGTGTTGCTTTGGTTTTCAGGCTTGAGGTTGTCAGTACTATCAGTGGGAGGATGAAATGGGAGAGACTAGTGTACAGATAGTGACTCCTACAACACCTTTGTCTCCTGTTCCTCTTCAAGCAGTGCCAGCACCAGCTGCTATCCCTACTCCCACTCCAATGGCTCTCATCCAGGAAGGTGGTCAGGCTGGTGGAGTAGTAGTGCAAGATAGGGTTATGCAGTAGCTCGGATGGGTTGAGAAGCTGGTCTTTGTTTCCATCTTCCTTGCCTTGTATGCAATTATGAAGTAGGGTCATATGTATGCGTGTGTCACTATGTTTGTATGCTTGAATCAATGAATGAATGAGTCAATGATGGATGGATGAATGCAGTCCAGAAATATAAAATTCTCATATTGTTCATTCGCCAACATGCAAACCTTAATATATTACAAACATAAGCAGTGTTCATGGTTTAGATTGTTCACCAACATACAAACCATAAACCACAATTTTATCTAACACCAGTAGTTTGTCCAGAGGAAGTACCATAAACTACATGTCTTGATCATGCAAAATATTACATCTCCATTACATGCAAAATATTACATGTCTTGATTGATCATTGCTTCTTGCTTCTGGTATTTGTAGCTGGGCTGGAAGGGTCAGCCGGAGCCTTGCTGCTTGTTCCCCTAGCTAGAGTGGCAGACACATCTTTCCTTGGTGTAAGCTTCTTCTTCAATCCAATCTTTCTCCTTGGTGTATGAACTGTAGCAGTTAAAACTTCCTATGGCTCATGCTGAACTGCAGCATCTTCATTATAAGGGGCAAGGTGCACAATTTGGATAGGAATTGGTTCATTGGATCCAGTTCTAGATCTTGTGGTACATGAAACATGAACTTTAGTATGGACTGTTGGCATTACAAAAAATTAGAAAGAAATGGAGAAGTGGCATACCTACTAGAGAAAGGAGGAGTAGTAGAGACTGAAGTACTTGTTGCTACTCCCTTAGATTTGGAGACAGATGATGAAGAAGAGGATTTTCTCTTTCTTTTCTTGTGTACAGCATTCTCCAGTGCCTCATTAGGAGGGAACACCACCCTTGTGGGCACAACAATACTTGTCTCTGTGTTAGCTTTAGCTGCTTTTTTCTACCTCTTCTTTGACAGACCCCTGCAGGTGAAATTTTAGTTATGTTAGATTATTTAATACGGTTCATATCATATATGAATAAATGTAAGTGAGAGAAATTTACCTGTCAACCTCCATTGCAGCTATGTCTGCTGGACTCCCATTCTTGCATGTGTACCAGTGGTGTCCTAACTCATGGCATATTGGACACTCATGTCTCTTTGATTTCCTCCTGCTACCTCCTTCAACTGTCCCTTTGTACATATTCTTTCTTCTACCAGCTATGGACTTAAGCAAGGGAGGATGCATGAAGAATCCATGTGTGGCATCAGGCCACATAGACTTGCTAGGATTGGATGGGATGGCACTGTAACACCTCTGGTGTTACGAGCTTGTTTAGCACCTAGGTTAATGCCTAAGAGTAAGTAGCAAAACAAGTTTTCGGGTTTAAAAGTTTAAAGCACCCATGGAATTATAAATGAATCTTGTGTGACTTGCTTTCGTGAATAAAACAAATAAATAAGTGTCGCTAGTCAATTTGTCTCAGTGCTTAGGCTGTGTTTAGTTGGCGAAAAGTTGGAAATTTGATTACTGTAGCACTTTTATTTTTATTTGGCAATTAGTGTTCAATCATGGACTAATTAGGCTCAAAACGTTCGTCTCGCAATTTCCAACCAAACTGTGCAATTAGTTTTTTTCGTCTACATTTAATGCTCTATGCGCGTATCGCAAGATTCGATGTGATGGATACTGTAGCACTTTTTGGGAAAACTTTTCGCGAACTAAACAAGGGCTTAACAACTTTTAAATAATCTTGTGGACAAAAGTTGTTTAGGGCTTGTTTTGAAAAAGTATGAAGAAAGTGCTTAAAAATGTCTGATAACAAATAAATGGCGAATGACTTGTTTATTTGATTAAGCATGAAAAACATTTTTTATAAACAAAATTTGTTGGGAGTAAAATTTGCTAAATAATAAAACCTTAGAGCTTTAGTTATGCTTGTAAATGCGTAAAATTGTTTTAGAAAATGAATTTTTGGAAGCTAAAATAATATAAAATATAAACAGAAAAAATCATATCATCCAGAAGATATGAACATCATGAATATGTGGGTATGCTTGTTCGAGTGTCAATGTGATGTTTGTTAGTTTAAAAATAATAATGAAAGTACCGCTGGCCACTCATCTCACCTACCTCGTCGGTACGACGCGCGCGTTATGAGATAGGACAGAACTTGCTGACCTTGCCGGTTGCTTGCTCTCCCTCTCTTTGCTGGTCTTACCACTTACTGCTCTCTCTATCTCCCTCTCTTGCTCTGCTGCTGCTCGGGTCCTTGCCACGATGCCCGTCGATTGTCGCGTGCATTCACATGCCCCTCTATAAATGCATGACCCATGCATGCGCCTATGTCTCCAATATAATAGTTGCGTATGAATGTTTCAGAGTGGTGTTTAGTCAAAAAATAAACTATTTCTTTTATTTCCATAGATCACTTCTCAATTAATCAAAGACGTGCTAGCGCTAGGCGGGGGAGCTGGCTCCTAACATCGTGAACTTTTATGAACCAGTCAAAATTAACGCCATCATGCTGCATGCCTATGATCGCTGCAGCTGCCCGCAGCGCCTGGCCTGCTTGTGCCCCTGCATGCACTGCAAACGTCGATGCCCGCGAGCACCCTGCACCCCGGCACGACTGTTTGCCTATGCCACTGTCCTTCACTCCTTCTCTCCCTCGCTAGCGTCTTGTCCGAAATTTTAATAGGAGCCGAGCATGCGCTTTATAGCACCAGCAGCCCAGCGACGATGCAGCGCATCTTTGCAGCACCCCTACCGAGCAGTGTGTGCGCTCTTTACAGCACCACCGAGCCATCCAAGCTGCAACAGACCCTTTCTTCCTCGCCTACCACTGTGCTCGGCGCCCTGGCGTCCGCACCCCTTTCCCCGGTACGCCCGCACCACCGCCACCACACACCGGTGCGGCCACACTCTCATTGCCTCCGCGCGCCTGTAGCCCAACAGCGCCCACGCGCGACTCCATCCCTGCTCCTCCGCCGTTGCGCAGCCATTGTGCCTAGGAGCATCGTCGTCGTGGCCTGCTGCCGTCGTTGCGCCCCAGTCAGCCGAGCCTCCTCTACGGCGTTGTGCCTCCTCTGCTTCGCTGAGGCCATGACCTCGCCACCCCGTCACGGTAGCCCGCATCGCCGGGAGCCGCCGCGGCCCCTGCTCGGGCCATCGCCGTGCTGCGCGCACGCGGCCAGGCCGTTGCGCCCTGCCCCGGCATGAGTAGGGCCTAGCCGAGGGCGCGCCATGTCCGCCCGGTGTTGAGGAGCCTGCACTCGCCAGCCGCCGCACCCCCGCCGTCGTCCTCGCCGGGCCGCCCCTACTGCGGCCGTGCGTGGTCGTCGTGCCGTGCCCCGTCTCTGGCTAGGCCGCAGGCGCCCACGAGCACGATCGAGTCCGCTACTGCTCCTGTGCTGCCTGGCCACCTCCCTCCGGCGGAAATCGATCGGAGCTGCCGTCCTCTGCTCCTCTGCTTCACCAAAGGAGGGAAAAGGGTGAGAATTGTAATAGAACTTTTCCTTGAGTTTGGATGCGAAACACTAGACTCAGATGAATAGTACTACACAGTGCCTATTGTTCTGCGAGTTGAATTGTTAAAAGCTCAGGGGCCTCTTCGTAATTGAACCGGTGCCTCTCAGGTTGGGCCGCGCGTGGGCCGGCCGCTTCTGGTTGCTGGGCCACCGCTTGCCCGCCTAGGCCGCCCGCGCTGTTACCGCCACCGCTGGGCCACGCCTGGCCAGCAGGCCGCGCGCGCCTGCTTGCCAAGCCTGGCCGCTCAGGCCATTTCTTTTTGGGACAATTGGCCACGGGACATGCCAAATGAGCACCGACGGCTGGTGGACACCCCAAATCCGCAAAGTTGTTGCTGGACACTGTGTTTCCACTTTGAACTGCCAAAAGACACCGCGCCCTGGTTTCAGCCAAGAAAAGTGATGATTTGCCCAAATTGCCCTTGGCCCAACTGGTCAGCCCATTCCATCCGCCGCGACGTGGTCCTTGTCAGCGAGCCAGACAGCCTCCCAGGCGAACCCACCCTCGCTGCCGCCGGCCGTCGAGCTCACGCCGTCGCCCCGCTGCTGCGCCCTTCCTCCGTACGACCGCACCATGCCTCCCTATCGGCGCATCGCAGCTCCCGCGCCTCTCCTCCCCGGTCGCCGCCGCCGGTGCTAGCCCGTCGCGGCGAGGACGCGGTCGCAGCGCGCAGTGCCTGTGGCCGCCAGACCACCTCTAGTCGAGCCGAGCAGCTCTGCGGGAGCACGCTGGCCGCTCCTGAACTGGCCGCGCCGCGTGCCGCTGTTGAGCTAGCCACGCATGGCGGCGCTCGTGAGCAGCAGCTCCGTCGTGGCCTCGCGGGCGCACGCGAGCAGCTGCTCCGCCACGGCCTCGCGGGCACGCGCGCGAGTAGCAGCTCCGCTGCGTCCTCGCGGGCGCACGAGCAGCAGCTCCGCCGTGGCCTCGCGGGCAGGCACGCGAGCAGCAGCTCCGCCGTGGCCTCGTCGGCACGGGCGAGCAGCCCGCCGGCGAGCAGCCGGTCCGCACGGCCTCATGGGCACGTGTGCGAGTTGCGGCTCCGCCATGGCCTCGCCGGCGCGCGCGAGCAGCAGCTCCGCTGCGGCCTCATGGGCGCGCGTGCGAGCTGCGGCTCCACCATGGCCTCATGGGCGCATGTGTGCGCCACCGCGGCCGGGAAGCCTCCTCCGGCCGAGAACAGCGGGCTCCGACGCCTCCTTTGCCCCAAATTCATGACGCGTCCGCGCGGAGCTCGCCTTGCTGTCGGCGCCCTCTCCTCCGTTTCTCCTTCAACGGCGGGAGGCCGGCGGCCGGCACAGAGAAAGAAAGGGGGAGGAAGAAGAATGGGCTGACCAGTTGGGCCAAGGGTAATTTGGGCAAATCATCACCTTTCTTGGCTGAAACCGGGCGCGGTGTCTTCTGGCAATTCAAAGTGGAAACATAGTGTCCAGCAGCAACTTTGCGGATTTGGGGTGTCAACCAGCCGTCGGTGCTCATTTGGCATGTCCCGTGGCCAATTGTCCCTTTCTTTTTTGTGTTGTTTTTGTTTTGTTAATTCAATGCTCTCCAAAAATTGAAAATAATGTGTAGAAAAATCACAAAAATGCCAAACCAATTTTGTTAGGCTTCTAAAATTAGGATCTATCTATTAGCATATTTGGTTCATCTAATTTTAAAATGTTTCTAGGGTTGCTCTAATTATTTTAAAATGTTTAATATTGTTAAAATGGAAACTTGTGGGATTTTTTGTGAGAAAATGGTGATAGTGTTGGCTCTAAAAATTTTACAGTAAATTACTAATATTATTAGCTACTCACTGTAATTTTTGTAGCTCTAAAATAATTAGTTTGCTAAATAGATAATGATGTCCTATTTTAAATAAAGATTAAATCAATAGAATAAAATAAAGAAACACCTTGAAATTGTATAACTAAAATACTTGTTGGGAAATAACATCTTTCTTGATGGTGTTGATACCTAGATTATTACGTTAGTCAATAGAGCTAGCTTGTTAGTTCGTAGTATGTGCTCGGTTTTAAGAGTTGTTGTTGACTTATTAATTAACTGTTGCATCATCTCTGCATTGCATTGCATACCATAATTGGGATGATGATGGATCGTGGAGTTATCTGGAGTATCAGAAAATATGATGTCTCGATGATTGTGTCACTAAGATGGAATACTAACATTTGGTTATATCTTACCCAAACAAGTCTCGGTGTATAACCCCTACTTTTCTATATTTTATATTATGTTTGTGCATTAAGTTTCAAGGAGTTGAATGAAAGCCACTTGCATATATATACCTTTATCCTATGAGTGTTACTAGTATAATAGAATCGTGTAGATTGCTATGCTACAGGACTCTGATAGAAGTCAAGTGATTGCCTGTCACTCGTGAGAGATAGGAAATATATTCTTGTTGTTACTATATTATTATCACTTGGAATATATATATGAATGATAAATGGAGACCGGGCAGGGATATGATTTGGGTATTGGTGGGTGTAAGAGGTTGTGTCCTGTGGCCAACGGGGCATAGCTTGGTTACACTGTTTCCCTGTCTGTGTCAGTTAAGGACCGACCGTTGCATTAGATTCTAGGCAGGTCACAGACTTATTATCCTGAACACATACTTGTGTATGGGCGTAGAAAGACTTGTTACTCTCTTGTTATGGGTTCTGGCTATTTTCGGATCGACTTTCAGGGTGGTTTTTGGGTGGAGGTCCAAGCACCGCACTGAGTCCAAGACTCAGGGGTGGGGGCTTAGAGTCCAAGTTTGGATGGGGACCTGGACCCTATGACAAGAGGGTAGTGTGTTAGTCCTGCTTGTGCCTAGGGTACAAGCGGGACATGTATTTTAGGATACCCAGCTGAGCACATTGATTCGTGAATCATTGGGTGATCCGGTACGACTTGTCTATAATCTAGCATCGTAGTAAGAACTGGAAGAATGAAAGATGGTAAAATGATTCTGATTGCTTACCACCTGCTTGAAAATAGTACATGTGCTTACATAGAATTGTTAGTTAATGAACCAATGTTGACTGCTGATAAAATTGAATATAAGGACACATTTTTAGTAATGCTCCTGTAGATGCTCTAAACCCACAAGCCAGATAGCCTTGCATATCTATAAAAGTATTTTCTTTTCTCATGTCGGGTAAGTCTTGCTAAGTATAATTGAGTACTCAGGGTTTTATTTCCCCCCTGTTGCAGGTGACAGGCGAATGCTAGAGCTAACCCTTGTGTGTGGATTCCTCCTGGTGGGCTCAGAGATGATTCCTTTACGCTGCGATCATAGTTTTTATTTATAACTCTCATTAAATGTTTTTTATAAATGAAAGTTTTATAATCTGTTGTCATAGTTTTATCATATCATGAATAGCTATTTATTTCTGCTATAACTCTGATCACATGTTTATATTCCGCTGTTAAATTAAATTGTTCATAACTCTGATGTTGTATTAAAAGTGATGTAAGAAATGGTTAATAATGATGTAAGCTTTATTCTCTCATTTGTGATCCTGATGGAAAAATGTGGATTTTTTTTGTTCTTCCTTGGGGTGTGCTCGACGAAACCGCGTAATTTGATATCCTCCCTTGAGTACTTAGTGTCTAATGGAAGACAAGCACTCCTAGGAGGTATTAGGTTAGGAGGTTCTGCCATAGACACCTTCATATGCAGCTTTGAATTTGGCCACAAAATAGCATTCATCCACATGGTCTTCTAGCTTTTCACCAGGTATAGATGTTATGTAGGCAATCGCATGCTTGCATGGTATTCCTAACCCTTGCCAAGCCCTGTAGGAACATGTCATGTTTCTTAAGTCCACAATAAATTTGAATCCACTCCCCCCTTAGCACAAACTTTAGCAACCCCATCATGTTCTGTGATGACCTCGATGTCTAGGTTGAAGCTGCCTTCTCGCAGCTGCTGCATAACATGAGGTAGAATCTTCCCTACAAACTTCTATGCCACCTTCCTCATTGGATGGGTTTGGGTTAGCTAGGTATTCATCGTCTGCAGTTCACTCTAGGTATGGCTTCGTTGTGCAATGCTAGGACAAGGCAATGAAGAGGTGAAGGGGTTCTCAACAGACTGCCAAGAACCGCTAAAATCCCAAGGAGGAATTTCAGGAGGCTCAGTACTAGGGCTGTGGTAAGCAAAAGTCAGAAAGCAGCACTTAGAATCTTGCTCGGTGCAAACTTGGATGCACTTAGAATTTTGCAAACATGTCAAGCAAATCTTGCTCGGTGCAAACTTGGATGTTCATCTGTCTCTCAATGCAGAAGTAAAATAATCTTACAATATCTCCATAATCAGAAGGATACTTATTCTCAACTTAAGCAAACAGATCTATGAAGTTGGTATGATCAGCATCGACGACTTTGTTCAAGCTAAACCACTGAGCACGAGTATGACGAGCAATTATCCGGATTTTTAGATTGTAGCTACTAGTAGGATCCATCCTATAGATGAATAACAATGAGTTCACATAGATCTATCTATCTAAAATCACACTATATCAACCACGACTACTACACCTAACTGATCACAATCACAAGGACCAAGTAATCGAAGCAGGAAAAAAACCCTAAAGATGGTACCCACCCGTCAAGAAGCCAGGGAGGTCGGTCGCCCGCGCCCGCCCCCTTGTTCGCGGCCATGCGCCATCAATCTGTAGGATCCACGGTCTCTTCCTTTAGGCCTCCTCTTCCTTGCTCCACCACCCCATTCCACGCCGCAAGCACGGGGGGATTGGAGGGTTCTTCTCTCCGCGCCGCGGCCACAAGATGGGGCCGGATTGTCTTCTTCTCTCCCCGCCGACACCGCAAAGACGGGGTATTAGCTTCTTCCCTCCCGCCGCCGCCGCCACCGCCGTAGCCACCGGTACAGTCGCCGCTAGGGTTTGGGGGAAGAGGACTCGAGCGAGATGGGGAGAGTAAGAGACTGAGGTGATAGTCAATCATAGTCAACATGGTCTCCACCTCTTCTTTATACGTCTAAGGGCAACATGGACAATTTCACTGGTCGGTCCCACCTGTAAGGGCTACCAAACGACGAAAAACAAACAGAACAATGACGGAATGATGGGTAAGGTAAAGAAGTTTAGAGCAGTGGCACCTATGTACGGTCAACTTTTTTAATGACTTATGTGTAATTACAAACTTTTTTAATGAGACACTGGTAAAAGCCTCATAGTCGGTGCTGAAATGCTGATTGACTGATGGTGCGGGACCGCTGTGGTTTTTGTGTTTTTCGGGTACGCAAAACGACTGTTCCGTGAGACGTTAGTACCGGTCATGCCGTTGAGACATGAGAGAGCCTCTGAGAGTGCTGGCCGTGCAGGTGTAGGCGTAGGTCAGCTGAGTAGCTGACCCGAATTTTTTACTTTTTAGCCCTTTTTTTGAAAGTTTCTCACAAATAGACCCCTGACGGAAAGAATTCAAAAAATGGACCCTAGCTTGGCGCCACTGATGCTGGCGCCGAGCTCGGCGCCAGCGTCCCTGGCGCCGAGCCCCTGGGCTAGGACAAACTTACATGGAAGGAAGCTCGGCGCCAGCGCCAGCCACTCTGGCGCCGAGCTCGGCGCCGTTGACGCTGGCGCCGAGCATGCCAAAATGGATATATAAAATTTTGGCTAAGTTCTTAAATTTACCATGAGATGGACATGCTGAAATTTGTTAAGCCTGGATTTTTACCATGACTAGGCAGCGGGCATGCACTACCTCCGGTAGCATCGTCTCTACCGCTCTGAATGGTCTCCCGGCACCCGCAACATGCTAGGTTAAAATGTTTTCAAAAGGGACTAAAATACAAAAATTTCACTTCTGCACGCGCATCAATCGATTCATCGACAGACTGGTCTGGTATTCAGCCCTACCCGTATGGGACGGCACACGGACGGCAAGGCTTGGCCCTGCCCGCCCGGCTGCATGTCCCTGATCCAGCGGATTCTTCTTTCATTCCTCCCCCTCTGGCGTAATCTGGTCCTCTGACCTCTGCTGTAAAATCACGCACGTCGTACTTTGCTATTCACGCACGTCGTGCTGCATGCTCGGCGCCAGCGTCAACGGCGCCGAGCTCGGCGCCAGCATCTACGGCGCCGAGCTCGGTACCAGAGTGACTGGCGTCGAGCTTTCTTCCATGTAAGTTTGCCCTAGCCCAGGGGCTCGGCGCCAGGGACGCTGGCGCCGAGCTCGGCGCCAGCATCGGTGGCGCCGAGCTAGGGTCCATTTTCTGAATTCTTTCCGCCAAGGGTCTATTTGTAAGAAACTTTCAAAAAAAGAGCTAAAAAGTAAAGAATTCGGGTAGCTGACAATAACTAACAGACTAATTAACCGCGTTACTGCCGATCGGTGTAGTAGTTTGCACGGTACGCTGCAGGAGCGTTGAAACTGAGCTGAGATTATTTGCGATCGTTTTCACGGGGAAAAGTACAGTACACGTCAGTGTTTTTTTAGTCTTTCAACAAGCCGTGACTTGGAAAGGCCTGCAAAGATGACAAACGATCCGCGGGTAATATAACTGACAAACGATCGTGCATGATTTACCGATGAAACGCGGACAGTGACTTCGTGTGAACTTATTAGCAGGCGGGTTGAAGAAGCTCGTAGTGCAAGGATCATTTGAGACTTAGACCCCTGCATTTTCCTTTCGGCCCAGCATGTTCGTTTGTTTGTTTCAGCCAGTGTTTATTAGTCAGTCAATAGTGTTTTTCTCTTACAATAAATCAGCACTAGTCAGGTTTATTAGCTCAAAAACTAACCAGCGAACGGGCCGATTGTATGTTTCAGCTGACTGTTCTTTTTACAAATTTAGTACTAACTCGAGAGACTTTAGAGTAAAAGAGACAGAATTATATCTATCCACTCGCGGATGATGCTTTTCGTTCGCAGCTAGAAACAGAATTAGGAGGACAACGGTTGCCGAGCTTTCGTCGCCTGTCTTGTAATTGTACCCAAAGTTGGCTCATGTATAGCTGCTGCAAAGCCAGCAGATGGCCATATGGCCCTACCATTGTTTTTCTGACAAACTGGCAAATAAACAAGGCGCACACGTACAAGGTACAAGTGGCGCATATTGCAGGCAGATAAAAAGTGTGCCGTCGTTAATCGTATGGACCATGACGCGTCCCCACAATAACTAGTCTGTTTTCTAGGCCTTATTTAGATGTCATTCAAATTTTAAGTTTTTTTACTCTCTCTTCATCACATTAATTTTTAGCCGCTTGCATAGAGTATTAAATGTAGGTAAAAAAAATTAATTACACAGTTTAGTTGGAAATCACGAGATGAATCTTTTGAGCCTAGTTGATCCACGATTGAACAATATTTGCCAAATAAGATAAAAGTGGTACTATTCATCAGGTTCAAAAAATTTGCAAAGTGAACAAGGCTCTAGCTGCTTTTTACTGCACCAGGGCATGCTTATATCCATGATGCCTTTTTACTGCACCAGGGCATGCTTATATCCATGATGCAGTTGACAGGAACAAGATCTCCAAACGGGAAACCCAACTCCCGCGCAACTCGTGCGTCCGGCCTAACTGAAGAAAGATTCAGGTACGACGGACTTGTCAGTATGTTACAAGCAACGTGCCCTGTGTGCTGTTCGCTTGATCTTGTCAGTCGAACTATTTCAGTGAAATAATAGTATTTTTTCTCACAATAAATCAGCATCAGCCGTTTTTCTAACCAGCCGAACAGTGCCATGAATGCCGAGATATGGACACAAATAGATGCCAGAGGTTGTTTTCGGACTATTGATGCATATTCTCTCCGTCCCTAACTATCTGTCGTTTTCGCTTTCAGAGAAACAACTTTGACAAAATACATATTAAAAATATCAATATTTATGATACATAATTGATATTATTGGAAATATCTTTCAATCTAGTTTTTTAATAAATTTATGTGGAGATATAAATATTGCATATATTTTCTATAAATCGAGTCAAAGTTATGACACGGAAACCAAAAACGACGAATAATTTGAGACGGGGGAAGTATATAACAACTCAACCGCTTAATCCACTGGAATTCCAGTATTCCACTGCTTTCAGAGAAATCATATCTTTGTGCGTGTGCTGTGACGAGCAGACGCCGTTGCTTTCACTGATGCTAGCTACTGACCTACCGTGCAAATAACAGAAAATTTGTTGCGCCGCTCAGCCGCTCCAGATTGATCAGGGGGTGTGATCGTGTGATAGGCCTTTCGTCTCTGTGTCGGCGTGCGCGCGCAGAAGCGTCTGTACGCCTACGCCAATACAGTTAAGAAACGCAAGACGACCCTATGCAGGGCACGCAACGAAACGGTCGAAGCAACTGATTAGGCTTAGCCTTTAGCTTATTCAACCGGGTCGGCGCGTCCGTTCGTTTTATTTACTTACTCCGGTTGCACTGGTTGGGTGAAAGGTGAGACGGAGGCACTAGGCAGCGAAGCATAAGGGCACTTACAATGCTTTTCTATACCTATGAATTTCTAATGACACTATATATAGAAATTATGGTCTTAAGGGTTAGTTTCTATAAAATAATTTTTTTTATCTAATCACATACATTCACTCTCTATTCTCTACCAATCTCATTCCTTCATGTCTTGGTTCTCGTGTAGACATAGTTTCTAACTTAGACCCGGTTTCTATGATTTTTGCTCTCTCTTTAGTAACCACCTTGTCATATTAGCAAAAACGCTTAGGTGACAGTACAATTAATGTCTATAGAAACTACGATGGTTTCTATAGGCACTCCCAATAAGCTATTAATGATAGTTTCTATCTCTATTAAGTACGTTGCCAGCTAAGTAAAAGTCTAACGTGACAGCCTAATTAACGAAGAAAGAAAATAAAATTTGATGAAATCGTTTCTTCGGAGGGAAACGGCGTCGACGCTCGCAACGAGGCATGAAGAAACCGTCCTTTTTCGCGTTGGGAGGAAACGAGTAGTTTCTACGTGGTTTGGCCCGCGATGGGACGCGCCCAGGTCTCGCCGCCGCGCCGGTCGTGCTCGAGGTCCGCTCGTTCGCGCCGCACGCGCTCGCACGCCGGCCGCCGCCGCGAACGCTCGCCTGCGCCGTTCGTATGCTGGCCGCCGCGCGTGCGCGTGCTTGCCCGCCCGTCGCCGCACGCGCTCTTTCTTTCTTGGTGTGCGGTTGGGAGAGCACGAGAGGACAGAGAGAGTTCCGGAGGGAGCAGCGGATAAAGGAGAGAGATTGAAAAAAGATTAATATTTATTTACACCTTTTATTGTGTAAGATAGTTTCTATATATAATTTTTATTAACATGGTTCTTTTAGAAAGAGCATATGGTTTTAACCGTTGGGACGACTGCCCTAAGCGAGAAAGCAACGGGCCAGTGCGTCCCACGCACAGACTGCCATGGCATTTGCGATGGCCCTTGGGTTTGGCTGCTCACATGCCGGTTGCTGTGCGTGCCTGGGAGTACTAACGTGTGGGGGCACGGGCGCACGGCAGTCGGCAGCAGTGGCTCCGATCCACGCGACGGCCAGCGAAGGTTGGGTGGAGTGGAAAGCGGCATGCGTGGCGTGCGCTGTGCGTTCCTTGTCCTTCCAGAAAAGGGGCGGGGGGGGGCGGGCGGCTACTACGCATGAATGCACGATGATTGTCTGTACTGTACTTTTCTGTAATAATAATGCGTGTCGTGGGTCAGCTGAGTGCGTAGCTGATTAAGGAAGGCAAACCATTACGTAACAATAACAAGATATCTCCGATCAAACTTGTGTGGCGTTTACTTCTTTTTTCTTTATTATAAGTTATTACTATTAAATGGCCATGGGTTGATACGGAAGAATATATAACATTTTATTGATGCCATTCCGTTACCAATGCCATTGCCCTTCAGCGCACGAGCTAGTAAGTTACAATGGTAATTAATGTGCATTTCATGTAGAATCAAATCAAATTGCAGTGTACGAAACTATGTGCAGTAAATGGAGATTACTTTTATACAATGCAAGTTTCCATTGCGAATGCAATTATGAAAGTAATTGTTGGATGTACGACTGACGTTGTGGATATGTAAAGAATAATTAGCAGTCACAATCAGACATATATGTATTCAATATCTTAGTTATTTTGCAAGGGCCCTTACACATGATGTTCCTAATTAGGGATGTAGATTAAGCCGGCCCAATACTTAATTCAACAACAATAGTGTAAAGACAGAATAGGTTCAAGGTCAACCACTACATTTTGGTGTCAAATTTGTTTTGACACCATGGGCCACTAACCAAGCCATGTTGTTATTTTGAGAGAAATACTTGGAAGAACACTTGAACATGGTAATCTTGGAGCTTGTTTTCAGTTGAGATGCTATCCCTCTAAATAAACTTCCTGTGGAGTTCAAGATCTTCAAAATCAGAGTTCATAGAGAAAAGTTATATCATACTTTAATATTACATGAAAATATAGTTGTACAATGTATAAGAAATAATGCATGGCTACCATATAATGAGTTTCTAGGAATAACCTGACCGGTCAACACTTTATAAAATTAGGGTAATTGTAGCAAACTTTAGTTACCATTATAAGTCTAAAAATTTTGAACACACATTTATCCCTTTTTCCGTGGGTGGGGTAAGTGTGAGAGGAGCATGATGTGATGGCGGCGAGGGAGACGTCATGGAAGAGGCAAGACATATGATGGATAGAGAATGCCACCGTGTAGTAGTAACCTTTTTCACTTGAATATTCCATGTAGCAATTTATGGACATTCTGGCCTAATATAACTTTGAATACAATTTTTATTCCTATACTTGCCAAAAAATCTGGCATAAAAACATAAACATCGATCGATAGTTTTAAAGAACCGCAATCAGCCATAGTTACAATATAGAGCGACAACTCCAACAATTTAGCTATTCTTGTTGTGGAGGTTATTTTAGAATTTGTATAGCAAAAAGTAGGTTCCAACAGATGTGCTATCTAATTTTGTAAAATAGGAAGATGACTATCCATTGATTTTCGGTGACCATATATAGCCAACAACAAGCATTGGCTATATGACTTTGTAAAATAGCAAGACTGTTGCAGATCTCTCTCTTTTTTAGAAGTTTTCTATTTTACAAAATGGCTAAACAATGAAATTTAACAACTAATTTTAGCCAAACTGTTGAAGGTGCTCCTAACAATGTATATCTGGTCTTTTGATCCGTACCAATTAGCAGCGCTATAACAGCTCGTTTGCCACGAATGGTCGCCCGTAGTGACTGATGATGACCTACCGGCTACCGTCACGATTGAAATTTATCCGGAAGACAAGTACCCTCCGACAAGTGAAATGAAACAGTGATATAAGCGCAGAGGCCAGGTTGTCGGTTATTTGCTGCCGCTGCAACTAGGAGCACACTGTACACGCATCACGACCTTGGATCAGATAGTTTGGGTCCTTCGCAGTGTTTTCGAGTAGCTCAAAATAAAGCCGTACCAAACAACTCTGAAACGGTTTCACGGTCGAAGATCAAGAACATGAGAATCTGTGCAATTACATGATAGGTGCCGGTCAAACTTTCTTAACTTTGATCAATTTTGTAGTAAATAGTATTAGTATTTATTTTTCTAAATAATTTTATTATAAAAATATATTCTATAACTAATCTAATGGTATATATTTTGTATTATAAATATTAATACTTTTACATATACATATAACTTTCAAAATTCAAACTGTTTCGATAAGCGAGAATTGCGTTCAGTAGAGACGAAGCCAGCCCAACACGACTTCTTCGGCTTCAGTGGTTTTTACGAGCCCGTCGATGAGCTTGTCCGTCCGCGGGAGGCGACTCCTTCGCCCCATCGAGTCCGACGACGGACCAGGGAGAAAAGCAACCATGGTCCGCGAAACGGCGATAAATGTCCTGTTTGCTGGACTTATAAGTCATATTTTTTTAGTTAACGAATAGTATTTTTCTCTCACAATAAATTAGCCAACAGTACTTTTAAGAAGATATAGGGAGACCGGATTCCTGTACAAGCCAAGTACAAATCGGGTTTTGGATGGAAAAGGAGCAACAGCTCTAGTGACTAGAAGCTCACCAGATACTCCAGTTCGCCTCTGACGCGAGTTGCCTAGGCACGGCATGACACGACGAAGAAACAGAGGGCGAAGGAAGCAGAGCGGCGTGAGCGGCGGAAGAGCCCCGAACACAGCTGCACATGCGTGGTGTGATGGACATGCGCAAAAGCAACAATTCACTTCAGATAGCACAGAGAGAGCCGTCTCACCTGCTCTTCGCCATAGCAGTCAGAACTACTCATAATAATGTAGTATTAGCTTGATGCCGTCTGGCACAGGGCACTGACCCAGATTTAAGCTCGTTGAGCAATGAGCAGGGAGCTCCTACATTAGCAGTGGTCTATTCCTCACGTCACAATCACATATGGGTCGAAATCTTGGATTCGCCTCAGATTCACACCAACTCATATCAGAACCCCAATCAGGTTTTCAAGCGAGAAGAGATGGCAAAATGCAACTCGCATGATATCTCCATGCTCCTGCTCATCTCAGCACTGTACTTGCCTTACATTTTTTAACTTCCACATAAGGCAAGATTGGTTGACGACACTACGACAACTCCTATAGATTTCAGCTCATCCATTAAGACCAAGACCAAGCAAAAAAAAAACAACAAAACAAAACAAAAAAAAAACAGGGAGCAATACACAACGATCGGTATCAGCAGGAAAAACTCTACATTTAGTAGAGCAAGAATGCAATTGCTGAAAGGAACACATAAAAAATCGGTTCCCTTTTTGTTTTCTTTCCACATTTTATACTCCTCTCCTTGCTCAATCCAATATTAAACACCAGCGCAACTGGTTAGAGCATCCTCACCAGTCACCACCACTGGTTTCAAATAATGAAGCACTTGAGGTTTAAGGAAATCGCCACAAGAAATCTATTAGCCATGATAGTACAATAACTCAATGCATAAATTCGAGCATCTTCGCTTGGGCAGCTGTCTGTAAAGAAAAATTGCCGAAAAAGTTTCCCTCTTATTGGAACTATAGGTCAGTGGAGAATGAAAAACTTTGCCAGGCCATGGCTGTGCTGTGCATATGGCACACACTTTTCCTCTTGATTGATAAACTACATGTGTATCTGATTCGGTGGCCACCTTTTTTCTGGTGGTCGGGAGTAGTGCCATCAATGTTTGCTTCAGATCAGACTGTGGCTGCTCTTTCACAAGCTTTGTAGTAAAGCGTCTTCTGCACATAGAAGAGCATGTATGCCTGAGAAGTCCTGACAGTATGCTCCTCAACTCTGGTTACCCAGGCATCATCACATTTGTACCAATGATTGTTTAACCTCAGATATGTCACATAATGGCCAGCTTCTAGCTTACCACTGTGTGTGATCACTGCAAATATTTCGAATTCTGATGACAATTCTGAAACTGCATCTGCATCACTAGCTTCTGCAGGAAATATGCGGTTACCATATCTACTTCTGAGAATAGATGATGACAAGTAAGGTGCCATGTCAAGGGAAAAGGGAAACTGCAAACAGTGATCAACTTTCCTTGACACCTTTTTGACTGATGAATGCTCAAATCTCTTTATGTGAAAGCAGGAAACTAATGGAAGCCTGCGAATGGACATTTGCTTCAGGGACTCTTGCCTCTCGTTGCAGTGTTCACAGAAGAACTTTTGCTCAGCATCAAGTCTCTCTGACCTTGTAAACCGCTCCAAACACCTCATTAGTGTTGATACCTTGGAATTCACGCCAGCCAAGCCCCGTTCCCCATTGCGCACATGCGGCTTTGTGTTTGCAACACCAAAAGAACTGTTATCTCCAGTATCCATGTCCAAGGAAATGTCCATACAGGGCTCAAAAGTTGTGGATGTGAACCCACAGCTTGTGCATGTGACATCTGACCTCAGGATACCAGAAAACACTCTGTGGGCGATGCAACAGTCCCCATGGCCTATTATGAGAACAAATGACAGTGTTAGGATTTGACATTATCTGTGATTATTTTTACTCAAGACAAACCATGTTCCAACAAATCAAATGAAAAAGTTAACTCTACTTTATCCCCCAAAAAAATGGGATGATTTGATCACCTAATAATACTGGAAAACTATCCTTTCCTACTTGCCAATTTTGGTGAAAAAGCCAGGTTATCCTTCAAAGAGATGTGGAACCAACAGTAAAAAAAAGTAACTAGTACTCACAAGTTTAGAGATTTGCTATTCTAACACATGGATCTAGCTGTGCTCGTCTCACACAGAAGTTTGAAAGTGTGCTCTTGTTACTCCTATTATTAGATCCACCACTATATAAAATAAATGATCTGACCTTGATTTTGACAAACTAACTTGCAATCTAGAAACAAAACATCATATGTAGCCACTTGATACAGATTTCAGTTGGCAACATATGCAAAGGTCTTTTATCCTGAAAGTAGCAAAAGAGAAGCGTACCTTGGGCATGTGACTTTTGTTGATCATCCTTTATATTTTCATGGATATGGTCAAGGATGGAAATAAAGAATTCATGAGCATCCTGTTGCTCGTAGCTTGCGAGGTTTGATGCATGCTGCCACCAACTAAGAAATCACAATGATACTCAATAATCAGAAGAAATTTAAATACTTCTATTCAGGAGGTAGAATAAATAGATGTCATAATGTTTCCTATGCTCAGTCTCATATAAAAGACTAAAGCATGGAATTCATATGATCCAGATATCCTGAAACATGGGAACTGTAATAAAATCCATGCAACATAGATCAAGCGCCCCAGAATACCTAAAAACTGACCTGGCCAACTGTTACCTGCATTGAATTTGCAGATTTTCATGCATTTTATCACTTAAAATATTTTTAGACAGTTTAATGACTGCTAAGCCTGCCAGATGACTTAAGCAGTTAGGCCCAGTAAGGTTAACTTGAGAGCTTAAGGTTATATATTTGATATAGGATAGGATGCCATGTCACCAACCAATTGTCATGTATTGAGACGTGTAACTGTTCCCCCTTTTCTACTAGCATTACAATAACATATAATGCTAAAAATGCCATGCCATGTCATCAATCAATTGCCATGAATTGAGATATAACATATATTAATGCTAAAAATGCCTCCCTCTTTAGTTGCACATTCTCTGCTCATTCCATTTTGTATTAAGTAGCTCCATTTGCAATCCTGCACGATCATTGTCTAGTTGAAATACAAGGCATATAATCCAAATAACACTGTAATTTATCTTCGCAAGCCAGAAATACAACCCAACATCTCAGGCAAGATTCCCTTCCCCACGTTACAACTCATCAAGAACCCATTTTAGCTACCAAAATATTAACTTCGCTTTCCCAATACGCAATGGATCCAACAGAAAGGAAGGCAGCATGCTGCTATAAACCCGAAATGGCATCAACCATTGCGATTAGCGCGCGAGATCCAGAGTCCAGACCTATATAGAAACTTGGCGGGGCTGTACGGCATGCGCTCCCCAGAGAAGGCCGCGGAGTAGATCTCGTCGAGGTCACACGCGAGGCAAGCGACCCTGGCGGCGTCGGCGTCCGTGGCGCGGTGCCTGACGGGCGTGCGGCGCGGGCAGAGGAACCGGTTGTGGCGATCGCCGAGGAAGTAGTTCCGGAGCGGGGGCGCGTGGAGGAGCGCCTGGAGCACGGAGTTCATGAAGCAGGTGTTGCCGAGGTTGTTGAGCCCCCGCAGCCCCGCCGGCGCGGCGGCGGAGGCGGATGTGGTGGGGTCCGCGGAGCTCATGAGCGCGAACTCGGCCGGATCTGGCGCCCACGCGCGGTAATCCACGCGCCGGCGCTTGCGGAGCGCCGCGGACGGGGACGGGGAGGCGGAGGTGGAGGTTGAGGGGAGGAGCGAGGAGGACTGGGCGAGGAAGACGGCGTGGTCGAAGTCGGGATCGTAGACCTGGTCCCCGCAGGCGGCGCAGAAGAGCTCGGCGCGGTCAACGTCAACGGCGATCTGGTGGCCGGGCCCCGCAGAGGCGGAGGCGTGCGAGGCGGCGTGGGAGGGGCAGAAGACGGCGGCGCAGGAGAGGCAGGCGTAGAGGCGGGAGGTCGGGGACGGGGCCGCGGCGGCGCAGGGCGAGCAGCGCGGCAGCTCGCGCGGGTCCCGCCGGATCTCGGGGCGGCCGAGCGGGCGCACGCGCAGGCAGCGGCGGAGGAAGCGCAGCGGGCGCGAGGACAGGCGGTGCGCGGCGAGGTGCGGGCAGGGCGGTGGTGCCGACGGGGTGGACATCGGGGATGGGAAAGGGGGCGGGTTGGTGGGGACAGCGGCGGCTGCCGCGGGGTGCGGGCCGGAGCGTGACAGCAGGTGATGCGGTGCGGGGACGTGGTGGAGGGGGGAGGTGGGGTGGCGAGGCGGTGGACGGGATGATGGTGGCGGTCGTGGAGAGGACGGTTTATGGGCCATGGAGTCTCACTCTGTGGGTTGGAACTCTGAAGATGCGGTTCAGGAACAGTGGTGCACTGCAGGATCACGATCTGAACGGGCGATCAGGCTCTCCTCAGCTTTGCAAACTTGCAAACCATAGCAAAAATTTAATTCGCATTCCACAATGAAGTTGACACTTGGGAGTTGGGGCAGCTACAAATGTACTCGCTCCGTCCTAAAATAGATATTATTCTCATCTTCCAAAAAGTCAAACACTTCTATATATTACATAATTATTATTATTAGATAGATCGTTGAATATACTTTTATAATAAACTTACTTTAAGATATAAATGTTACATATATTTTCTACAAACCGAGTCAGATTTAAGAAAGTTTGACCTATACGCATCCCAAAATGGCTCTTATTTTGGGACAAGAGGGAGTAAATTACGTGGACCATCTACGCATTTTGTCACAAACATTTGAACTTCCTATAATCGCACTCGAAATCTTCCAGGAATTCAGTCTAAAGGAACACCTTTATGAAGATGATTAACTCTACTGCATTACAGATGAATCATAGTTGCGTCATTCTCATTCAGTTCTTACGAACAACTTATTTACCCTTAACAAAAAGAACTTATTTACAGTAAGCAGCGTACTCATCGCATCAACTGCTACAAAACTTACAGTAACTGAACGAGTGCATTGCTCCTCCTATTTACTCCTGTCTAACTGTCTTCATCAGGGCCTGAAATTTGTACAGATTTCTGCTGCTGCTATATCTACTCTGGCGGATTAACATACGCCAGAATACCATAAACGGTTTGCACAATTGTGCAGACGAGGACGATGACTGTCGCAACTGCACCTGCAGCCAACCATGGGTTGCTGAAGTGATTCAGCCACTGCCATGCCATCCACCTGTTGATGCGGCTCTGATAGTGATCTTCCATAGTCTGGCACAGAGATTTCAAATAATAGTTACCACTGAAATCGAAGACCAAATCTCTACTGAGCAAAGTGAGGAGATCAGACAATTTATCGTCAGTATCAAGGTGGTGCACAATGATTTTTCTTTGAGCAAGCAGTGCAACATCTTCTGGCATACTTATAAGCTGAGACAAGAAAACAATATAAGCAGTGAAGTTATCCCCAAACTGAGGACAGGTTTGTTCAAATGCAATGAGGTTCCTGAAAAGACTTCCTGCATGTTCATCAATAACAAGGCATGGGATCTCCATTTCACCATTGGAAAATCCAATGTCCAGCAGAGAATGAGGGTCGAATTTATCATATTCCCGTCTCTTAAATCTGATTCCAGCTTCTAGATATTGTGCAGCTCGTTTCCAGCGATTAAGTTGATTCCCATATTGAAGCAGATCCATTTCGTCCTGAGATGAATCGTGATTACTATTTTCTAGATTAGAGCTGATTCTGAAATACTTCCGTCCAAAACTGAGAAATCTGCTAATGTAGTGGGGTCCCAACTTAGAATTGTGGTATTCCTCCGGCCTCCTACTCGGTTGGAAGTAAATATGACACAAGTGAAGCAAATGGTGAAAATGTTTTGGTCGGTCCGAATCCATAATTGCTTTTGGATACCAGCGCAAAGCAGATTCAACATACCGAGCAAGTTCATCTGTCAAACATGGCGGTGAAGCACAGTTACCTGTGACAAGCTCAAATATTTTTTCCACGATGAAAAAAGGAATATGATTTTCTAGCACTAATAGGTCGTGATTGACATATCTAATAAACCAACTCCCAGTTTGATAATGAGATTGTGAATCACCAGAGTTCTCTTCTCTATCGGCCCATTCTTCACAGGACACATCATTTGCTGTTGTGGTATCCTCAGTCTTCACATGTTCCGGATGTTCCCCTTCAGTAGCTACTGTTTCCTGAGGATTCGTAGATTCTTGACATTCTAGTCTATTATCCACAAGTCTTGCTACAGCTCCAAGAGAACACAAAATGAAGCACCCATCAAGCAAGAGCATCTGCAGAAAGGTCTCACAATCCATCTTGATGTCTTCGGGATAACAATTTCTTGCCTGTTTCGCAAGTGCCCCTACTGTAGTTAGGTAATCAAGCAAATTCCTCTGGCAGTTTAGCCTGATGATTACATCCAGATAACCCCATTTTACTTTTTGCATATCTTGCAAACTTGCAGATCCATAATGATATGGACCAACAGATACAATGCAAGGCTCATATGAGAATCTATCAGAATCGCGTATATGTTGCTGGATCTTGTAGATTATGCATGCTTCTGTTCCATGATCAATGTCAGCTGACCAATAATAATCGAGTTCTTGAGTCATGGAGCTGACCAGTTCACTAATGTTCACTTTCTTAACTTCTGTTTCCTGAACTCGAGACATTCTTACCTGTTGAGGCAAATATAAGGGATCCAAATTTGCCCTAAGTCAAACTGTGTTCAATCTTCAATTTGACCAAAATTATAGAAAAGAAGAATAATAGTTATGACATCAAATTAGCATCAGTGAATACCTTATGAAATATATTTATAATTTACATATTTGATGTAATTGATATTAATACTTTTCTTTATAAATTTGGTCAAACTTTTATAGTTTGACTTAGAACTAACTTGGGTCCCTTATATTTTAGAACAGAGGGAGTACTTTTGTTTGCTCATAACAGAAGGGCAAGGACAGTTGTGATTGTGATCCTGACTGTGATATGATATACTTAATTGCTTATTCAAGATAATGCAAAAAAATAATAGTATACTTAATTGCTTATTAATTTCTTTTCTACATGATTCCCTCATTTTCTGTGTTGATTGATTGTTGTTTCCTTGTATATTCCTTTCATCTTTTATTTCCTTTATTGACACCTAATTGAAGAATTTCTGACATAAGCATGAAATCAGAAATGAAATACTATGGATTATGATCCTAACCAAGATTATTCATATACTATATAGGAATATAATTTTAGAAAAAATATTGATATATTTCTTAATTATGAAGAAAACTATTTCAATAGACACGATGCATGCCACATGTGAGTGATTGAGTAGATGAGTGGCCGAGTGATTTATGTGGAGTGATCTTTCTCATTTTCTTCATATTTGAAGGACTGGAAACGGCGACCAGAGGGGGGGTGAATGGAAGCCTCAAATTTCTTTCGAAATCTTCGACCACTGTCCCAACATCAATCCCCAAAAAGCATACACGAAAGACTTGATGACCACGACCCTAGAGAAGAGTGGATGCTCCCTCAGAACACAGCGGGTCACCACAGAGCCAACGGAACACAGATCGAAGCCCAAACGAGCAAACTCCCAAAAGAAAACAGCACTGCTCCTGCAAATATCGGACACGTCCGGTATTATATCGGACACGTCCGGTATTTTCGGACACGTCCGGTATGATCTCGGACACGTCCGGTATTTTCAGCAGCAAGCTGACCAAAAGAGAAAAATCCAAAACCCCGTCAAATGGTGTCCAAAAATCATGAAATTTTAACCATAGCTCTTTAGACACCAAGGGAAGGTCTCCACCAAATTTTAGCTCAAAACTCCAAAGTGAGAAATATCGGACACGTCCTAGATCATATCGGACGTGTCCGGTATGAACGAGCAGTTTCTCGAGAAAAATCAAATCAAGCCATAACTTGATCAAATCAACTCCAAATGACTTGAAACTTTGCACAAGGGTTCACAAGCGAGTAGAAAGGCAACCTCTAAAGGATCATGGCCCGAAACAAACTCTAACTCCGTGAATCGAAGGAATTGAAGAATCCCCCAAAAAATAGGTCAAGAACTTAAATTGTTCGGATCTGCGATCTCGTGAGGAATTAGTGGATTTCCTTCGGTGGAAAGCTTCTACTCATGTCATTGATCGATCCAAGGCAACAAGAATGAACCAAAACCATCCCAAAACAAAGAAACGAGAGGGGAAACAAGAGGGAACAAAAGGAGCTCGTGAAGAACACCAAAATCACATCAAGAACACAACTAAATCATGAATCCCGGAGGGCATACGGTGGTTACGGCCACCGATTCCTTCAAAACCAAGTCACAATTTGAGTTGTGGACCTCTCTCATACATGGAAGCAAACTAGAGGAAGAAACCCTAAAGGAGAAAATAAAAACTGGAGGAGGTAAGGGAGATGGGGGCTCTCTCATCCTATTTAACAGGGCTATTACACATTCCCAGTTTTGCCCCTAGATACAAATGAGTTGAACCGCTAAGCCCAAGGGCGTTGTTGTCCAACCCGGTGTAATTTTGATCCGACGGCCACCGCGCCTTCTCATCGGTAGCTTCGCCTCGACGCGAACTCCCCGATGCCGCCACGTGCCGTCCGTCCCTCCTCGGAACCTCCGCCCGGGTTTTGAGGCCCAAACCCGTAAACCGTCCATCCGATGGTTTTGAGGTCCAAACCATCAAACTGTCCGCGAGTAGCGTACTCCATACGCGTCCCCCGCCATCCGACGCGTGTCACCGCCGTCCTCGACCGGCCAGCCCGCCAAGTCCTCCTGAGCCTCGCTCGACTCACGCGTCCGCCGTCTTGACCCGGTCAACACCGTCACTCCATGTCTTCTTGCACTTGTCGATGTCCCAAGTGTCAGCCACCGTGGCTAGTCACCCGGCCTCTGGGTCCCTCGGTCCAAGCCTCACGTCCGTCGTTCACCACTCCCGGTCTGTCGGCACGGCACGTCCTCCTTGACCTTCACCTCGCCGTCGACCACCGCATCCGAGCTCCACACCTGCACAACACAAGCCAAAAGACATGTCGCACACATAGCTTTCGCCATGGTAGGGTTAGTCACCACTCAACCTACTTCGTGGATCACATTGACAATCACTCATCACAAAACGAACACACAAGGGTACTTGTCAACCTTGTGTTCGCAATATTGACATAGAAGCTTACCTCTCATGAGAATTCGAACACGGTTGTTGCCTGATGACTGAAACTTGATGATGAAGTGGATTATATATAAAAGAATAAATTGAATGGATTTATTTGAGCTTTGTGTTCTCTATTTCTCTTGGAATTAGGTGTTTATAATTTTGTTTGTTTAGACAAACAGATTCTTCTGTAGTGATTTACATGGTCATCATGGACGACCCAACTTTGAGTCTTATACTCTTATACATTTCTTAAATTATTTTTTTTTTAAAAAAATCTGGGTGTAGCATTTCAGCAAGACCGCCATATTGTCATCTAACAGCGTGTGCCGCATGTACAGACAACTGTATAACATAAAGTTGAGTTTAAGAGTGAGAAAGACAAGGAGAAATAGGGAGAGTAGCGAAGAGAGAAAGAGGTGATGAGATGTTGAGTGAGAGGGAGAGATATATAGAGGGAAAGAGAGAGAGAAATTGATGCATATAAACTATATATCATACCATGTAAATGTATTAGATACAAGTTACAACATTTCTCAATATTAGTTTATTTAATTTACTTTCTTGTTGACTGAATACAAACTCTCTAAAATGAATAGATATTTTAAATTTTCCAAAAAAAAAAGAATAGATATTTTCAAAAAAAAAACCTATCATATCGACGTCTCATTAATAAAAATAATTTTAAAACCATATCTTACTTTATGTATTCAACAATGTTAAAATTCTTCTTATACTATAATATAATAGGGCGTTGCCTGCCACAACCATAAACACGTGCGTGGCCACTAGTACCTACTAGGATGTACCTAAGGTGCATGATAGAACTGACAACGTTAAGCATTGAAGTAGCCCAAATATCTGTTCACTCATAAAGTTATAACTTTTTCGTTTTTATAAAAGAAGAGCCATCGGTGTTTCAGAGATGTTACGATGCCATATTGTAATTCACTAATATTAATAGCAATCACTCGTAATTGTAAAAAACCATGACAGATATGGTACAATCACTCGTAATTGTAAAAAACCATGACAGATATGGTACATTGTCACAGTATATTGCAATTCAAGTTGCATAGATGGTCGGATTGGGTATTTTCTTTTCTCATTCAAATGAATGAATTTGTCAATTATCGCATATTAAATCCAAAAACTTCATTAGTCATATTCTTAATAACAGGTATATAATTGATCTTACAATCATTTTAATATAACACCAAATAACTTGTGTATTCAAAAAAATTCAAAATCATGAACATTCTGGTCTTCGAAGTGGAATAGATGTCTTTAATCTCACCAGGAATCTACAATTCTACATGGACATAGTGAATTGTATATTTAGCTCATAGTCGTAGACATTACAAAGACAATCATACAGAGATTTTTTTTTTCAATGTACCGTTACATGTTAACATGCATACGAGGAATACATTCTTTTTAAAAACATGAAAATGTAGTATTCTCACCGAGCCATTCGACATCATAACAATTATGAATATCAGAGGGGGATAGAGAAAAACTCTGATGAGAAGATGGTGTTGAGGTGTTCACTCCAAAGATGATAAAATGATAACCATTAACGAGGTTGCCTGTAAGCTAGAACAGTGAATATTGTCTGGACAATTGTACACACTAGGACGACTATTGCAGCGAACACACCTAATGCTAACCAAGGATTGCTGAAGTGATTACGCCAGAGCCAAGCCATCCATCTATTCAGCCTGCTCTGGTAATACTCCTCCAATGTATGGCACAAAATTTTCAAGTAATGGTAGCTATCAGTTCCAAAGTCGAAGAATATATTTGTGCCAAGTCTGGTGAACATAGCTGACACTTCATCATCGCTATCCAGCATATGAACAATTATACCTCTCCGAGCAAGTAGTACTACATCTTCAGAAGTGCTTACAAACTGAGACATAAAAGCGATATAAGCTGTGATGTCATTTCCAAATCGGGGATCAGTTTGCTCTAATGCAATCAAATTCTCAAACAGAGATTCTGTATTTTCATCAATAACAAAACGTGGGACTTCTAGAACTCCTGCTGAATGTTATGTCCAAGAGTGAATGCCTGTCATTGAAACTGTACTCCCTTGTCTTCAGTTGAACTCCTGTTTCATGATATTGTACAGCCTGACGGCAATAATTTGGTAACTGCTTGTCTTGGAAGCAATTTATTGAATGTGTAAGCAACTGCTGCTGCTCATTTTCCTCTTTTTTGGGACCAAGATTGAAGTACCTCTGTCCTAAATGAACAAGATGGTTAAAGAAGCTAATCTTCAACTGGGATTGATTGATTTCAACGAACTTATGAGTGGGCTTCAGGTACATATGACATAAGTGAAGCAAATGATGAAAATCTTTTGGTCTGTTAGATTCTCCGGTGCCTTTTGGAAACTGCCGTAAAATATCTTCTACACAATCAACAATTTTTTTCTCTAAGTGGCGCCCTGACCCTGCATTTGCTCAAGGCTATATTGTATACTGTCTCAATAATGAAGAAGGGAATTTGATTTTCCAGCAAGAATAAATCATGCCAAACAAAATTAGCATACCATTCTCCAGAACTACTGCAATCATAACCATAAGCTCTATTACTTTGAGGTTCAGGTTCATTGTCACGTAAATTGGTTAATTCAATTTCATGCACTGACGTGTCAGTTGCATGGATTTGCACAGAGTTGCTCTCAACTGCTTGACCAGAATTGTGGCATTCTTCTCCATTTGTATCGGCCTCTTCTAATGGAATTGGTGCACCAACAGTACCGTCAACTTTTACTAAGATGAAACATGAATCAAGCAATAGCATCTGTACAAACTTCCTTTTGTTCATTGATATATCCTGGGAATAATAAAACCTTGCTTGTTTCTCTATTTTATATATTGCTCTTATGTAGTCCTGCAAGCTTAATTCACAATTCAATTTCAGAATGAAGTCTAAACACTTCCACTTTTCTCTCTCCATTGCTATCAGGTTCTGAGCTCCATGGCGATAAGGACCAATTGACAGAATTATTGGCTCATAAGAATTCTGATCGACCTGAAGTAAATGTTGGGGCACTTTGTGGATCGAGCGTAAATTGTTTCCATCATTAGACTCAAATGCAGACCAGTAGAGATTTATTTCCCTGTTCATATAACTGGTCATCTTATTCGTGTCTATTGAATCAGCTTGATTGCTTTTAATTGTAGCCATTTCTACCAATCCAATCTTCCAAAATAAAAATCAACCACAGTTTTCTACATCAAGATAGGCAAGATTGTGTAAATATTTACAGAAAGGAATATAAGGATATTTCTGCACTGACTTTAGAGGTTTGTAAAACACCAATTTGTAGTTCCCATGTAACATTTAAAGCTAGATAGCTATACTAATACAAATATATCCAAGAAAAAGCATAACAGAAGATGAAGTTCAAAGTTCAAACAAAAACCATGTTGCCAGGATCAAACTTTCCTCTTGAAAAATGAAGTAAAAAGAAGAAGCCTAGTAGCCACTGATGGCAATATACATTTAGAAACAAAATAAACTTCTGCTGATTTTTTGTCTTTTTTCTTTTTTTGGCATGAATCCATGATATTACTTGCCTGTGGCTTGTAGTGCTTTCATCTTGCTAAAATTCAAAAGGCCATTCATTTTGTTTCAAGAAGGGAAGAAATCTATGCTCATATCAAATACTCTATTCATTTTAGAATCATGCAAAAGGATGTTTGCAGTATTGCAGAGTTCCTAATTTGGTCATTCGTTGCTTCTTTTTTTGTGGGATGACCAATCCTGAATTCCTGATTACTTTTTTTTTAAAAAAAAATAACAGGTAGGAGAAAAGGCCAAAGATGGCCACAGCAACAGCACTGTAACAGGGGGAAAAAACAAGCCTACTGTATGCCCTCCCATCTATGTACCAATATATGATTCATGAGGACACAGATTTTCCTAATCCTTGAAAATCCATATGCAGTTCTCCTAAATTTGTTCCTGTTCCAACTCCTATGGGTACTACATTTTCAAGCTGCTGTAAGATGGCAGTTACAAAAAAAGACAAACAAGGCATGATTCCTCTTCCGCAGAAGCCCTGTTGTTTGAATTACATTTTACTCTCTCTGATCTGATTTGAAACGAAAGAGGGTCAGGGCCTCAGGGGTATTAGATCCCCGTACCACAGACACTGAATGACATGCGATCTTTCTAATGATCACACTGAACTATGGAAAACTGTCGAAAAGTTCTAAGATTTTAAAACAAAGGGTCGTGAACTTGCCAGGACTACTGCGATTCTGGCAACGGTGAATCGCTGCAGGGTTGAGTCGGAGACGGTGCAAATCAGCCTGACTAGAGACCACCTGTTCCTTCGTTTCCTCTTGCTGCGGAATTGCAGATCCGCGGTGCGATTTTCAGGTGGTTCAGGGATAAGAAGGACGGAGTCTTCGTCGCCGGAGCGGAGTATTGCTCAAGGTTTGGAGACACACCCATCCCTCTCCACTTAATATCCTATTAATCTTCTATACATAAAAAGTACCCCCTCCGTCCAACCTTCTGTATAAAAAATATTCCCTCCCATTCCAAATTATAAAACATGATGACTTTTCTAGATAGATAGATACTCTATTCTAAATTATAAGACGTTTTGATTTTTCTAGATATGTAACAAAAATTATGTATTTAAATATATACTATGTCTAGATACGTAGTAAAAATAATATACCTAGAAAAAAAAACAAAATATCTTATAATTTAAAAGGATAGAATAGTTTTTATTATGCATTTACATGTATATTATGTCTAAATACATAGTTAAAACAATGAATCTTGAAAGAACGGAGTGAGAGCAGATCTCCTATTTCATCTTCTATACTTATATTTTTTACAAAATCTCTTAAAACAAGCATTAGTTCTCTTAAATAAAGGAAACAACCCCTCCTCTGTATCTCTAAAGGAATATAGGAGACAAATTTTAAGTAATCTGCTATATTAGTGCTCTCTTGTATTCTAAATTGATTTTAAGACCATACTAAAATAACATATAGGAGATGCATTATAAAATATTTGCTGTGATGGGCGCTCGTCCATTGGCAACGACATTTGCCATCACGGTCCACCAACCTCCATAAATTTTTGAAATTCTAATAGAACATTACTGTGTACACAGTGCTAATTAGTTCCTAATAGCTACACCGTTGTCAGAGAAGACCTTAATGGTTTTCTATCCTAGATTCGCTCTTGGTAGATGTTGCATAGCGTTGTTGCACATACTGACAGATCCTTCTGAATATGTCTTGTAAACATGTGGTACCTAAAATTGAGAGACGGTGTCGTTCAGATCTCAAATTTTTATTTTTTTTTGTCTCTAAACTTGTCATGGGCTCAAGAAGTACGGGCGGTATGCCGGGTATGCACCGGCATACCTTGCAAACCCGGCCAGCAGTAGTATATATACTATTATATTGTATATACGTTGTATTTGTTAAAAAGAACAAAAAAAAACATACGTGGACACCATCACATGATGACGGGAGGCCCATATGATGCACTGACGCGGCCCATGTGGTAAGGGAACTCCGTATACGACCCTTCGAATTTCCTAATCTCACGGAGGAACACGTGCGTCGCCGCCTGACAGGTGAGTCTGTGACGTCTGGATGGCCGCGGCCCCTGGTGCCCTGCCGCCCCCCGCCATGCTCTGAATGCTGGATCGGAGGATCGCCGTCTAATTCCCACGCCTTGTCTACAGAATATACGGTTGCGCCAGTCAGGATTTATCGTCTTCATTCGCTATTTTGGTTAGATAAATTTTAATATTCGCTCTTCGTCTTTTTTAGAAAATTATTTTCTACATTCATAGCTATTTGGTAACATTCATAGCGAGTTGAACCTTCTAATCCTCCACCTGATCAGGTTGAACTAGTGGTGGAAGACCGGTGGTTGATCTGGCTGATGAAGAAGATATAGTAAGGCATTCATATTCCTTGGAAAGCGTCGAATAAAACAGTCTAAAAAATAGCATTGTAAGCCTCTGGTACTCTTTTATGCCTATATGTAAACTATTGGTATGACTTTTGAACTATTTATATTGTATTTAGTAGATGGTTTCAACTTAATCCTTGAATTTAAGCCTTATCATGTTACTTAGTGCATGTATACCAAATCACGTCGTAAAATTTACAATTGTTACTGAATTGCTAAAATGGATTTACCGAATTGTATATGAATTTTTTTTTACGGCATACCTAGAGTGAAAATCCTAGATTCGCCAATGATTACTGGTGCAAACAGGTTTCGAGCCGCTACATATGCCAACGTGGCATTGCTTACTCAGTGATACATGGGTTTGACATGCTAGATCCAGCACCTAAACTTGCATGACGGTGCAATTTAGGTACTAAACTTCCAGAATCACATATCTAGGTCCCCAAATTTACTAGATGGACTAATAAACAATATAACTAAACTTACAGGGTGATGTTCTATAGATCCCTAACTTCCAAAATTGTAGATATATGTCGTCAAACTTGTTAATTGAGCCACGTTAGGTCCAAATTACCATTGTTCGCTAGTAGTTGTCTGCTAACCGTGCACCTTACATGTGGGATTCACATGTCGGCCTCTTTCTCATCTCCTTCCCTACTCCCTCTCGTACTGCCATCTTCACTCTCTCTCTTGCACTGCTGCAGTCCGAGAACCAACATCAACAGCATCCAAAGTGTCTCCGAGTAGTAGAAGCAGCACCGTCGCCAGGACCAAGTGACAGCATGCTCCCTCGTATCCTCCACACGCCTACCTAGCTTGGCCACGGCCAAGGGCCGATGGTGGCCACTGGCCAGCCATGGGCAAGACGGGCTCCTCATTCTTGGTTCTATCGGCGTCCGGATCCACGCTCCATTAGGATCTTGTCGTACAGTATTGTCCGGACGCCACCGGAGCAAAGGCAGAGAGCGCTGTTCGAACAGGGACTGGAGGGAGAAGACGGACATGAGAGAGAACAGGGAAAAAATGGTGTAACGGACATTCCATAATACAGGAAATCAGGAATCCGTACCGTGTCCTAGAAAAACAGATCGGGAGAAGAGTATATCTATCAGAGTATTGCACAATGTACAATCAGTTACTGCTGTATTTATATACTCAGTTTTGTACAGACAGATATACTCTGATTGAGCCATTTGACATAAAAGGAGAATGGATAATCTTCACGAAGGCCAGCAGCAAATGCAAAGTTATTCGTGGAAATACAACACCCAAACACATGCAATACTCCAATTAAAGAGAGAGGTGATCTTTCGGGAAAAAAAATTAAAGAGAGAGGTCAGCAAAATCGAATGATCTAGAAACCTGCAAACACCTGCTCCTTTGTCCACACAGCGGCTAACACAGCTGCATACTGTACGCAGCTTCAAGGGCTGTCGTCTCTATGTCAGCTGGCCTGAAAACAGGGCTACCCAACAAATCAGCCTGCACGTGGGTGCATACAACACCTTGTTAGTGCTCAGATGAAAACTTGAAGATACTTATTGCATTTGTTAGAAAGATCAGCTCGGAAAAGAAATAGAGAGAGCCCATTCGGCTCACCCACGCGAGCAAGGAGATCCTTGCCGAGTCAAGTCAGATTGCTCATTGCTGGACAGAGTCAGTTTTTCTGTCGCTACTAAACGGTAGCCTTGCCAAGCAAGGCAAAACAGGAACCAGCAAGGGTACCAAACACGCTCTAGATTGCTGCACTTAATGGCAAATATAGATGGTTCGGTCATCTATAATGGCAAACACACATTAAAATAAAAGAGAAAAAAGGACCTCATGTCCAGTTTTCTCTATCTGCAAGCTGGTTTCAGAAAGACCATGCAAGTGATAACCCAAAGTTTCTTTCAGAAATGAGGCAGTACAGATCTGACGTTGAACAAGTGTTAGATGCAGTTCCTTCCACAGATACTAGTGCAGAATTTTGCACTGGCAGATTCTACAGCATAGTGCTCTGTGACTACAGTTTCTGAATGTCAGGCACACCTTGGAGAATCAGGTGGTCATTTTTTTCACGATTTGAATACTCAATCTAAATTTTAAATGGAGATAGTAACACTGTGAGTCAATATCCTGCATTTGTCCATTTTGAGCAAGCCAAAGGTCCAACAATAAAAACACCATTTAAAAAAACATAACACTGAAATTTTCGGGTGATATTAAATTTTCTGTGTGGATTTCTTTAGTTCGTAATGTTAATTGCTCTGATTCAGAATTTCAGACATCCATACTAAGCAAAACATGTATGTATAAATACTTGTGTGATAATAGAAGCTCATGTAAAATCAACTACTACTTTCTTTATTTTTCTTTTGTAAAACATGTTGGAAGGAGAAAATTTTCTTTACCTGAATCTGCATTAGAAGATTATTAACAGTAGTGCCACCATCAACACGCAACAAGAACTCCCCTTCTGCGCTCTTTACTTCTCCCGCCTCTCCAGCATCCTTGTGCATGGAGCTGAGGACATCTGCTTTCAGAGCTATGTTTTCTCTGTTCTCTCCATGCCAATTCAGAGCTATGTTCTTAGCCGTGTCTACACTCTGCTACCATCGTCATCTGCTTATGCATCTTATTATGCAGTCATGCTTAGATTGGTTAGTTGTAATGTGAAAAGTGGCCCTTAATGTTGAGTCACTATGGCGTACTGTACTCGCATCCTACGATATCAAATACTACTGTTGTTAGATAAAAGTGGATAGTGGATATGTAGGCCCCGTTCGCTGGTCTATCTTGGCTGAAACTGGCTAAAAAATACGGTTCTGGCTGTTCCGGCTGAAAAAACAAGTCGAACAAACCGAATATGGGGTAAGCCGAACGGGGCCGTAGTCCTTAATAAAATTGTGTTTTTTATGTAAAATGAAGTACAGCCGAGTGCATTGGCACAAAACTGTGCTTGTAACTTGAAAGGGAACAGGAAAAAAGCTACTGTTCAAGGCTCACGTACATCCGTTGCGGAGATGCTAACTCCAATTTTTTTCACATTAGAGCCCGTGTACGTCAGAGAAAAAATTACATACTTTGTCTGCATACGGATGAGGGAATTACGATTGCTCACGAAGAAAAAGAAAAAGTGATAGGGGATTATTTTAAAAATCACATTGGCTCCGCAGTTCCGAGAACCACAACTATCAATTCGCAATCTCTTGGCTACACTCAACATGATCTCTCGGATATGGAAGTGCCTTTCTCCCAGGATGAGGTAAAAATACTATTAATTACATGCCTTGTGACAAAGCGTCGGGCCCGGATGGCTTCACGGTTGCCTTCTTCAAAGCTCGTTGGAAAATTATTAGAGGATGTTATGGCAGCCATAAACAGCCTATTCACATTGAACGTCCAGGGTTTTGAATGGCTAAACTCGGCATGCATCGTCCTTCTACCCAAAAAAGCGGATGCAACGAGAGTCACCGATTTTAGACCCATCAGCCTCATCCATAGCATTGCAAAGATCTTCTCCAAATTATTAGCTAATAGACTTGCCCCTCGACTGAACTCTCTCGTCTCCAATTGCCAGAGCGCATTCATAAAAAAGAGAAGCATCCATAATAATTTTCTTTACGTTTAGATAGCAGTACGAAAGCTACATAGGCAAAAGATACCGGCTTTGTTCATGAAACTGGACATCCACAAAGCTTTTGACACGGTAAATTGGGGATACTTGCTAGAAATTCTACAGACTCTAGGCTTCGGACCACGTTGGTGTGAATGGATCTCTATTCTATTCCGTACATCCACCTCGGCAGCCTTGCTTAATGGGCGACAAGGATCCACTTTTAGCCATGCCAGAGGCGTCCGGCAGGGAGATACGCTTTCACCTATGCTCTTCATTTTGGCTATGGACCCACTTCAACGTTTGCTTGACCAAGCAACCCAACATGGGATACTCACCCCCTTACCCATCATGGTGGCAAAATGGAGAACCTCTATATATGCAGACGATGCGGCTATTTTCATCAACCCAATAAAAAAGGATGTAGAAGCGGTCAAAATTATTCTCCAAGCATTCGGCACCTTCTCAGGACTCCATATTATTCTAGAAAAAAGCTCTGTGCATATAATCAGATGTGAAAATGTCGATCTAGATCCAGTCCTATCACCCTTCACCGGTAGTAGAGGTGACTTCTCATGCAAATATTTAGGGCTGTAACTCCATACCAAATCACTACAAAAGGTCCATGTGCAATCTCTCATTGAGCGTATTGGATAAAGGTTACCCAAACGGAAAGGAAGATGGTTAAACAAAGCGGGACGCCTCACTCTAGTAACTTCAGTCCTCTTCTCCATGCCAACCTACCACCTCGCAATGTTTCCCTTGGCGGCATGGGCTAAGAGGAAGATTGATAAAATCAGGAGATCTTTCTTGTGGAAGGGGAGGAGAATGCCAATGGTGGACACTGCCTGGTTAACTGGCCAACAGTTACCAGACCCAAAGACCTTGGTGGCTTAGGCGTGCCTGACCTTGATAGATTTGGGAGAGCCCTCCGGTTGCGCTGGCTATGGCAAAAATGGGTGGAGGACTCAAGCCTTGGATCGGCCCAGAGCTTCCATGCACTGATGTTGATCGTCTCCTTTTCAACTCCCCAATCAACATAACTTTGGGTGATGGTGCAAAGACTTGATTTTGGCACCATAATTGGCTTGAAGGAGAAGCTCCAAGGTACTTAGCACCGAATTTATTTCGGTTTGTTTTAAGGAAAAACCGAACAGTGCAACAAGAACTCCGAAACAATAATTGGATGCGCTCGCTAAGAGGGAAAATCACCTCGGCTGTCCACATAGAGGAATTTGTGTCCCTTTGGATACGAATTCAGGACGTGCACCTGCAGCAGGGCGTTCAGGACTCCATCACCTGAAAAATGGACCCAGGATGGGACTTACTCCACCGCTCAGCTTACAGAATACAATTCAAAGGCTCCCTCGTCTTGTTCCGTATTGTGAACTCATTTGGAAAGCACAAGTGGAGAACAAATGCAAGATCTTCGTCTAGATTTTGATGCAAGATAAAATCTTACGGCGCACAACCTACAAAAGAGACGGTGCAACGGTCCCTTGGAAACAGACCTCCACCCCTGTCTATGTTGCCCTTTTGCTAAGACGGTTTGGGATCAAATCCTCTCTTGGGAAAATTTCAGTCAGCTGCAACAACGGCCCCATATCAGAACGTAGACGACTAAACGGAGTAGTAATCTACATCTTTTGAAATATTTGGAAAGTGAGAAACAGGAGAATTTTCAACAATGAGATAGAAACAGTGCTGTAAGTGGCCGCAAGAATAAAGGAAGACATAGAGCAAAGGAAGAGAGCACTCACTTATGTTTAGTGTTGTTTCCCTCTCGGGGTGTGTGTTTGCCTCTTATTCCTGCTTCGGGGGGCTTTAAACCCTCATTTGAAGTGTCTTTGCTTGTACATAAACTCTCTTTCCCAATTTTAATTGAAAGGCAGCTCCTGCCATTGCGTTCAAAAAGAAAAGAGGAAGATTGATGCATCAGTTAGTATAGGTAGTGTCTAATATTGAATGGTCCTTCACAAAAAAGGGATTTGATGTCGTGACACAGCACATGCGCGTAAGACATCGATCCTTAAGTAGAGGAATCAATATCTAGTAGGAAAAGGTGCAGCGTACCTAACATCGGAATAGAAGCAGCATGTGCGAACAACGACCCAACTTTTATGCCTTCTCAATATATGCTAAAAGCTTTTAATGGAAGAGCAACCTTACCTCACAAATGCCGCTTCTGCTGTTTTGTTCATCCAAGACTTTCTTGTTAATATTGACTCCAGTTTCTCATATAATCACAAAGTATAAGGCTTATGTATTCTTACTCTTTTTCTCGGAGGCAATTATTAATGCTTACTAAAAAATACATATTTGCACGACGATTAACTGTAACATTTGTACAATATAGTAGGGTACTACACAGACACGATCAGCAGTTTAAATTCTCGAGCAAAGTTGCAGATTGGAAATTGAGCTTCTCCAGTTGTATATGTTGACGGGACAGTCTAACGTATAATGCAAACCATTCGGCTATGGAAGCACACATAAATATTCCAGGAAAAACACTTCCTGCTGAAAATTTGAGGATGTTCCTGTACTCATTTTTGTAAAGATCGTGATGTTACGTATAAATAACAAGTAGTTAAGAATAGTCCCAGCGAAGACCAATTTATTCATTTGCAGCTCCAAAAACAGATACAGCAACGATAAGAGGAGCGCGGACTGGCTGAATAATTAAGTTTGAAACAAGATAAATTTACAGAGAAAGATCAGCCAAATCGAATGATCTTGAAACCGCCTTGTACCACGAATCTGCTCTCTTCTTCCTGTGCGCCTCATCCAGTTTTGGGCGGAAGGCTGTCGTGTTCTCCTTATGCAAACCTGCAAATACCTGCTCCTTAGTCCAGACTCCTGCAGCTAACCCAGCAGCATATGCAGCTCCAAGGGCTGTGGTCTCTATGTCAGCGGGTCTGACAACAGGGCTGCCTAATAAATCAGCCTGCAGGTAGGAAGTAACCAAGCTATCGTCAGTCATCCAATGCAAACCATTATCTAAAAAAAAAGTCATCCAATGCAAACTTCAACAGCTTTTAGTTTTTCTTACAATTGCAAAGAAAATAAATGAGAAAGATCTGTGCCAGGTAAGATCACACAAGAAGTTAAGAACGCATATCGCTAAGCAGACAAACATGGATATGGTGAATTGATGCATTGAAGTTCGCAACCTCCTTTTAGATTTTTTTCTCTCATGATAGTCCACACTTGTGTTCTGCTAATTGGGTGATATTACTGGTGTGTATCAATTTGCAGATGAGCCAGATTTTCAAGGATGAAAACATAGTTTGGACTTCATACAACGTAAAAATATTTTTGTACTACTTGAATCTGACAGTCTACTGCTGTCAGCATGCAGAATTTGCCACACCAGATTGAACATTCCTTTTATTGAAGAAACTGTGTTCTGAGTTGATCTTAATAGGAGAGAGAAGCACGGGGAGTTATCATCTAGAATTCTAAGACTTTGTCCATGTCCCACAAGCTAAAAGCACTAACTGAAAGCATGGAAGCCTTGGGCGCCGGCATGTTGCAAGTTTTTCACTTGGTTACTTCTACAAAATCATATTTGGACAGCAGATCGGTTACAACAAAAAGGCTGGCCAAATAACTATTTCTGCCCCATGTGTGAAAGAAACTTGGCGACACCGTTGCACCTTTTTTTTGTGGAATGCCCATTTGCAAGAAGGGTATGGGAAAGGGTAGGATCCTGGACTTCATGTGAGAACCTGACCAACTGGTCATATCTGAACACTTGAGTTCAAAAAAAAAAGTCATATCTGAACACGATTCATAATTGGTTCCAGGAAATGGCTGCCAATGGAAGCAAAGCAACACAGCCATTGGCCATTCTAGTCGTTTGGATTATTTGGAAACAAAAGAATGATAGGGTCTTCCAACTGAAAGAAAAGTCAGTGGACAAGGTTATCAGTGAGATACAAGATGAAGCCCGCTTATGGACCAGGGCCGGTGCAAAACACCTATGTCCTTTTGTTGTCGATGTAGATCGTGAGTAGTTTTTTTTTTTTTAATTTTTGGGCTACACCTTAGCAGTCAGCTAAATTGGAATTTTAGTTATCTGTCTCTGGCGCATGTATCTCTTTCCTACTTATTAATTTATACAAGCCGGCAGGTTCCGGGTCTTTAAAAAAATGAAGCAAAAATAACATGTACTGAAAGCACGGTAGTAATTGATCACAAATTCAATTCTTAAAAGATATGGATAAGTGCTCGTATACGAGTAGAGAGAAGAGGTAATTTTCTTTACCTGGATCTGCATTAGAAGATTATTAACAGTAGCACCACCATCAACACGCAACAAAAACTCTCCTTCTGCACTCTTTACTTCTCCTGCCTCTCCAGCATCCTTGTGCATGGAGCTGAGAACATCATTCACCTGAAAGCACATACTCTCAAGCACTGATCGAGCAATGTGCCCCTTATTTGTGAACCTTGTGATCCCAATGCAGATCCCCCTTGCATCATCCCTCCACCATGGTGCAAACAACCCATTAAATGCTGGCACAAAGTACACACCACCTGAATCCGGCACTGTTTCAGCCAACTTTTCAATTTCAGCTGCTGACTGAATGATTCCAAGGCTGTCCCTCAGCCACTGAACTGCTGCGCCTGCAATTGCAATGGACCCTTCAAGAGCATAGTTAGTGGGTGCAGTTGGGCCAAGCTTGTAAGCAATGGTGCTAAGAAGACCATGGGAGGATTGGGTAGGCTCTTCCCCTGTGTTAAGAAGGATGAAGGCACCAGTTCCATAGGTGCTTTTCGCTTCACCCTTCTGGCACAGCTGCCCAAGCATAGCAGCATGCTGATCTCCAAGACACCCTGAGATGGGGACACCTGCAAAGGGGAACTCTTTGGCGACCACACCAATTTTCTCTGAATTACTGATAATCTTTGGCAAAATCTCAAGAGGAACTCCTAACACATCAAGTGTTGGCTTATCCCAGTCAAGTGTCTTTAGATTCATAAGCATTGTACGAGATGCATTTGAGCAGTCCGTGACATGCTGCCCACCAGCAACACCTCCTGTAAGGTTCCAAATCAACCAGGTGTCAATTGTGCCAAATAAGGCGTCACCAGTCTTGACTGCATCCTTAACAGCATCCACATTTTCCATCAACCATAATAATTTCAGAGCACTGAAATAGGTACTGATTGGCAGCCCACATGTCTCCACGAAGTGGGTTCTACCGCCTGATAGCTCACTTTCCAGTCTCCTATATTGTTGAAGCATGATGAGAAGATTTAACAATGTCAAATGTTAATAGAAAATGAGTGAATGATAAAAAGAAGAAGACCTGCAAACAGGGCTTGTGCGAGCATCCATCCACACAATGGCATTATACAGTGGGCGGCCAGTGGATTTACTCCACATAACAGTGGTTTCCCTCTGATTTGTGATCCCAATGGCCTTCAAACCAGCAACCACATTGTATTTACCATCTTTGGCTTTGCCAACTGCCTCTTTCATACACACCTTAACAGTCTCTATAATCTCCATAGGATCATGCTCAACCCACCTTTTAGTTCACACAAACATAGAAAGAACAAAATCAGAGACCATGACAACTGTCATTGCTTTAAACAGAAAGATGGGACTACAGATTACCCCTACATATTCATCTAAGAAAATGCCCGGCACAACAGATTACCCCTACAGTGACTCAAGCCAAATAGCATGAAATAGCATGACTAAGGTATAGTAGATTTCTAACTTCATATGCACATATAAATGGAAATAATGAAATAAAGAGAATATGTGAGATTCCTAACAAAGCTAACAATTTACAGGTACAAACAATATATCAAAGGTCAGAGTCAGATGATCAGCGCTCCTGAAAGTTCATCATGATAGCTAGTGAAATAACAGTACCATGCTTAAAGCAAGTTAATTAGGCAGACATGCCTTAATGAACATAGGGAAGGGAAATCAAAAGGCAAAGCAAAAGTTGCCAATTGATGAGGCACCGAATTGGTCTAGCAAAGAAAGAGTTCACGCCTCATAGTGACCCTTTCAGTACTTTGTGGTGCTATGTAACTATGTTTTCCCCTAGAATAATACTCTTTTAGATGATCATCCAAGTTTCTATTCGTAACAGAAAAACACATGACCCTAGTTGTAGTGAAAGCCACTAATTTGCCAATTGAGCCACTAAAGTTAAGACAACTGGACAAAGCGGCAACTCATACAGATCTTACAGTTACTCCACTGAACCTTTTCACAATTAAGTCAAAGCGTCAGAACAAACAAAAAACTGACATTTTTAAATTAGCAACTCCCTAATTCCCTCCAAATCAATCAACGGTCCAGAATTCGCACTGACCGCAGCATAATCCTTGAGAGTTAGAGCAAACAAACCCGCTACCCAACCGATCTCAGGCCCGAGAAGAACACGAAACCTGCACACACTCACCCTGCATCCGGGTAGTGCTGCTTGAACTCGAGCTGGTGCGAGGCGACGGGCTTAGCGTGGCGGTCGTAGACGATGAACCTGGTGCTTGTGGTGCCCTGGTCGATGGCCGCCACGTACACCTCCTCCCCTTCCCCCGCCATGATCCCTCTCGCCGGCACAGAGATCGGCCGTGGAGGAAAGGAGCAGCGACCAATGAAGTGGGAAAGGGACTACTGGAGATGCCGAGACGGGATCAAACAAATCGGTGGCAGTTGAGTGGGAGCCGGGCCCCGGAGAGGCGGAGGGAGCGAGAGTTTATAGGCGACGACGGGTGGATCCGATTGGGACGGAGACGGACGGGACGGGGTAGGGTAGGCGGGGAAGTCAATGGCCGTCGCGCTGTCTACACCTCTCTGCTCTTGCCTATCCGCTCCGCTCTTCTCGCGCTCGGCTCGGCGCCATGACCTTGCCTTCTGGGACGTGACGGGATTCCTGGCGTCCGCGCCAAAAAAGCTGGGATTTTTTTTGATCCCTCGCCGGCTGTGATTGTCCACGGCGACAAATCGTGCAGCGGGCAATCACATGACGCGGGGATTATTATTATCCTCGAAAAGAATGGCGGCTAAGCTTCAGATTAGTTCGTGTGTTGCTGTTGGAGAGGGGAGAGAAAATGGGCTGCCGAGTCCTGACGAATCTTATGTGGATAGAGACGAACCGAGATCGCATCTTGAGTTCAGCGGCATCAGCATGTGCATTGACGCCCAACTATTCAAGCCCGTGCCGATTGCTACCGCAGGACAGCGAGACGGGTGGGTGCACGAGATAGTCCGTGTGTCCATGGACTTTACTTGCCGCAACCGGCAACTGGAGTAGTGTTTGGATCGGAATTATTGTGACGATGATGGTACCGTCATTTTTCCAAAGGCTGTGCTTCTGCAGCGCTGCTGGTGGTGGTTGCTGCAGCCACACCACTCAGCAGCTACTGTAGAAATCAAGCAGCCACAGCTAAAATCAGCTGCTGCGGAAGTGCAGCCGAGCAATGCTGTCGCTTATACATCACACCTCATTGGTCCACAGGTTAACCTGCAGCCGTCGGCGTCGGCATCGGCTGTGATCCTCGGTTCTCACGCCAAAACTCCGTGACCTTCCGTTTCAAACTTTTTTGTACGTGCAGAAGAGGCATTGGTACTTTGCTCCGAGTAGTACAAGACAAGAAACACGACGAATCCTGCAAGAGTGCAGGGCTAGCTCAGCTCGTGATGGAGACAGGCTGACAGCACACTCGGCGACCTGTCCAGACTCCGGACAATACGCTGGGCTAGCTGTGGCTGAAAATACTCATGGCTATTGTGAAAGAAAAATACTATTTATTGATTGAAAAATGGTTTATAAGCCCAGAAGGAATGTTAGGAACAACAGTTGGGTACGTAGTAGGATAAGATGGAACCGGCAAAAACCATATCTTCTTCAACCACTTCTTCTATAATCTCGACTGAAAATATGCAGACCCACAAAAATAAGGCTGCTACCGTCTAGCGCTGCTGTCTGCCGGACGTTGTTCGATGCAGACAATCGCACCGGATTGGCAGCGGAAATTTACCGGCAAACTCCGGCGAGATTATGACGACGATTAGTACGTAGTCGCCCAAAAGGCCAAAATACATGGCTTTCACCCAGTAACCCGTCGCAGTCAAGGGATCGTCGGAATCTCCAATGAATGAAGAGAACTAATGAGCACAGCGCGTGGTTGGGGGACTCGGGGTGGTGAGAGCAGCTACACCAAATTCATCGGTGTACGACTATAGAAGTCTAGAATGCCTTGTTGTGCAGGCCGAGAGCCGAGAGCCGAGAGACCGAGACTGGCGCCATAACGCGCCGGCGTTCAGATTTGCAGTCAGCTTATCGCCTCGGACTTCCACCCAAAAGTCAAAAATTTTTGCATAGTAACCGTCACATCGAATCTTGCGGCATATGTATAGAATACTAAATGTAGACGAAAAAAAAAACTAATTACACAGTTAATCGAGAAATCGTGAGACGAATCTTTTAAGCCTAAATAGTCCATAATTGAATAATTTTTGCCAAATACAAACGAAAGTGCTACAGTAGCCAAAAGCCAAAAATTTTCGGAACTAAACACGCCCTAAACAAACTGAGGCAGTGGCACGTCATTTTCTTCGACGGTTGAAATGCACTTTGTTTTCTTTGGGTAAAGGCCAACAGCCCAATGTCTCAAGTATTTACAAATAGCTTTTTACAGTTGCAAGTTGCAACGCATCCCTGCGGCAGCAACACGCATGATAGGCGCAAATGATGAACGAGAAAGAAGAGTGACTCATCAAAATGCAGCAGTTTCTACCCATACAGTTCATAACTAATTCAGTGATGAATAATAAGCCTATTTTCAGTTTTTCACGCACAATTTTTTTTAATATTTACCTGTATGGCCCTTAAAATAATACGTCTTCCTTGTATGGCTCTTTTTTTCGAACTTACCTGTAAGGTCCGAAAACAAAATTCTGTTACCTGTACGACCTTCTGTCTGTTTTTAGCACATAACGATGTTAAGTCAAGGGTAAAATGACCATTTTACCCGTGACAGGAAAAAAACAAAATAAAGATTTTAGTTCGTCTTTTTAGATTTGGAGTAATATTGCGCGAATAAGGTCACACATATAACAATACATAATAAGACACATAATCAGATACATTTATATGTGTGAACTTATTTACGCAATATTACTCCAAATATAAAAAAGACAAACTAAACTCTGCATTTTATTTTTTAAGTGCTAGAAACGGACGGAAGGCCACACATGTAAGATAATTTTGTTTTCGGGCCTTACAAGTAAGTTCTGAAAGGAAGACGCATTATTTGGAGGGCTAAATATCTTTATTTTTTTTCCTTGTGTCGGCAGACAGGGCCCGTCCAACACGGTTGGTTTCCTTTTGTACAGCCATAGACACCCAACATATCAGCCCGTTTAGTCCACTCTCCCTCAAGGGCACAGCCCAACCCATGCAAGTTTCCGCCCATGGAATGGAGGCGCGTTTGTTCTGCTTCTGCACTGCCTCTTCTGATCCCGAGTCCAAGCGGTGGACGGCGCCGACCCAGGCCGCCAGGCGCTGAGCCCGGAGGACCTGATCCAACCACAGGACAGGGTTGCGGGGAACTCGGGCCTATATGGAATGCTCTGATTCAGTACCTCTCTAGCAGTGCAGTCCATTTTTTGCGTGGCTGGTTTTTGTCAATTCTACATAGTGGCATCCAATCTTTGTCTGGATCTCATTATGCTAGTAATAAATATTTTAGGAGCAGAGCTGAAAAGAATTGGGAAAGCAAAGAACATTTGTGCTCGGATGCAGTTTGGTGAGTACTGAGTACAAGGTTGCTAATTTTTTTGTGTTCACCACACAACAATTTTGAGGAAAATTTTGAAAACACTGCATGTTATTGACCAGACAATCTGCATCTTTAAAAGATTTTATAAGAGCCACCCATAAATTACAGGTTTTATGTCAATCGGCGAGCATAACATAAACTCTCAATTTAACTACTTTGTGAGTTTCAGATTTTACATCAAGTTCTCTCTTCTTATTAGCAACTAGCGCTTTCTATTAGCTTGCTGATTGTACAACTTCTCTGCAAGGGTTTAGGGTAGAAAAGCCATTTTCTTTTCCTTGCGCGTAAGAGAGCTGCTGTGTTACCTTAGCCTCTGGATGGCCCAATAAAAGAGAGTTGTATTACCGAGGTGAAGTTTAGAACGGAGGAAGTAGTTGCTAGATTTTCATTGAAAGTATAAATTAATGTAGTTCTGCTTAAAAATTAGACTAGTGTTCGAACAAACGATGGTAACGCAGATTACTTCCCGATTAAAATTGGACTTCATCAAGGGTCAGCCTTAAGCCCGTATCTCTTTGCCTTGGTAATGGATGAGATTACCAGGAACATACAAAAGGGGATATCCCATGGTGTATGTTGTTCGCTGATGGTGTAGTGTTAGTGGACGAAAGCCAGACGGGAGTAAATAGGAAACTTGAGTTATGGCGGCAGACCCTTGAGTCTAAAGGTTTTAGATTGAGCAGAACTAAAACCAAATACATGAGATGCGACTTTGGCGGAGTTGTACAGGAGGAGGGAGATATGAGTTTGGAAGGTCAAGTAGTGCATAAGAAGGATACCTTTCGGTATCTGGGATCGATGCTACAGAGGGATAGAGATATTGATGCGGGCATTAGCCATAAAATTAAAGCAGGGTGGAACAAGTGATGACAGGCTTCTGGCATTCTCTGTGATAAGAGGGTACCACAAAAGCTAAAAGACAATTTCTATAGAACGGCGATTAGACCGGCTATGTTGTATGGAGCATAATGTTGGCCTACAAAGATTTGACGTGTTTAACAACTAAGTGTTGCAGAAATGCGTATGTTGCGATGGATTTGCGGTCACATAAGAATGGATCGAGTTCGGAACGATGATATACGTGATCACCTAGAGGTAGCACCAATTGAAGAAAAGCTTGTCCAACATCTGTTGAGGTGGTTTGGCCATATCCAAAGGAGACCTCTAGAGGCGCCAGTGCATTGTGGAGTCCTAAGCCAAGCTAATAATATGAGGAGAGGTAGAGGAAGACCGAAATTGTCATGAGGAGAGGCAATAAAAAGATATTTGAAATCTTGAGATATACCTAGAGATCTATGTGTGAATAGGAGTACTCGAAAAACAGCTATTGAAGTGCCTGAATCGTGACTTTGGGCTCTTGGTGGATTTCAACTCTAGCGTACCCTAACTTGCTTGGGACTGAAAAGCTATGTTGTTGTAGTAGTAGTAGTTCTGCTTAAAAAAACTTTGTAAACACTAAACAGCATTAGAAAATTACATGAGATCAATGAAAAGAACCTCATAGCTATCCAAACGAACAATATGACTTATTAGATAATAAATAAATGAAAAAGTTGCAGAGCATCACTATCTGATAATAAGAACGACTGAAAGTCAGAACAACTAAATATATTAGCATCCTAATCATCGATGTGCTGCAGCAGCAGCATCCATTTTCTGCAACTGTCTCCAGTTCTTCAAGTCTACTTTCATAGACTCTCTTTGACTGGTCTAGTTGGGACTCCATCTGACAAATCCCTTCTTCCTTCCTCTTTAGTAATGAAACATAGTATTCTTCTTTTTTGTTACTGACGTCTAGCTGTTGCTGCAGCGATGACACCTCTTCTGTTAATGATGTAATCACCTTAGCCAATTCATCCTCAACCTGCCTATGGGTTTCATCCTTGTCTTGCTCAACAGAACTGCGAGATGCCAGTTCCTGTTGGTATATGGCGTTTAAATTGAGTGCTTTCTCAAGTGAAGCTTGCGTTCTTTTTAGCTCAGAACACTCATCTTGTAGCCGTGTTGACGAAACATTCTGTCCACAAAATCAATTAGCATAATGTTAAGATTCTCTTATTTTCGTCATCACCAAAATGGAAGAACATATATAAATCCGCAGACTATTTGCATAGGAGAAGTTATTAGGTTGTTGTGCTGACATGGGACTTATCAATGTAATGTGCCATCTCGAGGTGCAGAATCAAACTTAAAAGGCACTGAAGGTAGAATGCAAAGGGATTGTGATGGAAAAGAAGGATAACAAGTTGATGAATATGAAGGCTGCACTGCAGAAGGTGCAATCTGCGTGGATGCTTGATTCTAATCTAGCATTGCAATAGCCCCAAATCCTATTAGCTGGGCTGTCTTTTATATCCCTAATATATGTTGTATAGGTCATATACGAGTTGAAAACTGAAACAGTATCGAGCAGCCTCGATTTACCTAAAGAGGAACGAGGGTAGATATAATTTCACCTGCGCATTGCGATTGCAATTCTCTTCCGAGAACAAGATGGCATCTCGCACTTTGGGACGAGGGACCTCCGCAGAACTTTCCCCCGTCGTCGGCTTCTTGCCCTTGCCCGCTGCCTTCTTAACCTCAAAACCTTTCTTGGGCATCGCCTGCAGGCGCCGTTGGGGCAGGAGTCGAAGGCGGGGTATCCAAAGCGCCACCCGGCGGCACGTTCTCGTCGCTCCGGACTCCTAACGCAGAAGCCATCGCCGGAGAGCGCCGCCGCGCTCCCTCGCCATCCTGCGCATGCGTAGCACGATCGAAAATGCTCGGAATTCAGAACCAAAGTGGAAAGAGAAGGCGATAAGCCAATTAGGCGAGTGGTAGCTAGGGAACTTGAGCGAGCGACCTGCACGCGCGACGTTTGGCGAACACGGATGGAGAAGGGCGGGGGAGGCTAGGGTGAAGAGAATAGGACTGATCGATCCGATCCATTTGAACTGTATTTATACAAGAGTTATACAAATTCGCCACGGCGAGCGCTGGCGAGATTTTTTTAGACCGTTGCGGTGATGCCGTTGGAGGGCTTGCCGACTTGCTACATTGGGTTTGCAGTTCGGAGCAGCGGTGGTGGTGGAGGGCGGGACGGTCGCCAGTGGTACGAACAGTGCGGAGGGGAGGGGGGAATCGCCGTGGCGAAGACACCGCCGATGAGGTCGGAAGTCACGGTTTCAGAAACACAAACGGCGTGCCAAAAGGCCGAAACTCACGCTGGAGATTTCAAACTCGGACTCAGAGGTTTCGTTGGGCCGTGACTCTGTGTATTGGGCTGCGAAGTGGTAGTGGCCAGTTCACGGTGAGAACAAAAATCCACACTAATCAACAAACTTGTTATTTCCAAAAAAAATAAGGACTTGTTTGAATGCACATATATTATCTTAATCTATATGTGTTGAAATAAATTATGAGAAAAATTGAACTAAATTTGACCATAATCCACTCATTGTAGTACACTAAGGTTGGTCCGAGCCTTCATGTACAGCTTATCGACACCCTAGGACGCTGCTAAGGCATGTTGTATTGAACATTTCCTCTACCTTAATGCAAAACTTTTGCGTGTTCGAGATAAAACCATAATCCACTCCAACACATATGAATTGAGATGAATACGTGTTTTTTTCCAAAAACCAGCAGCAAGAGCATGCCGGGTATATATTAACAGAGAAGAAGAGTTTTACAACAACAAACATAGAAAATAAATAAAAACTCACGAATGAGGCAACAACAAGACCACCACCACACGAGAGCACAACACCAGCAAACCTTAAAAGCAACAACCGTTGAACGCCACCTTGCACGCCATAGAGAACAAGCAAAGTAAACTAGGAGGAATGGGTTTTTCACAGCGATGCCTCCAATGAAGGAACGATGTCCACAGATGCTGTCAAAGGCTAACAGGAGAACCATGATTTTTCAACTAAAGTCCTAGAGGAAAAAGAGGCCTCACAGCAATGCTTGTGATGACAAACGCGACACCATTATCGCCCACGGCCAAGGGCCTGGCAAGGCCTTCGCCCAGCGACCCCCGTGCCCAAGCCCCAAACCAACCACACATCACTTGGCGTAGCCAAGAGCCGCAGAGAAACGCTACTTTCGTCTCTGATTATTCGACGCCTGCCAGCTTGCCACTCGCAACACCGCAGGCTTGATTGCCAGCAGGCGTGTAACTCATTCTCCTCTCTTTAATGAAATACGGGTATACACCCATTCGCAACAAAAAAAAAAAAAAAAAAAAAAAAAAACATGTAGATCTAACCTAGCACTGTTTCTTACGCTGGTGCACTAACAGTTGCAGCGGGAGCCGGTGTTCCCAACGTGCACGATACGTGGCATCACGCTACCTCCTAGTTCTGACTTTTGACCATGTTGATGCACACGATTGTGGTTGTTCTGTTGAACATGTTGACTGTTGGCAGATGATATATGAAGTAAAATTCAAATAGAGTAAAAATCGACTGTAGCCAAGCAAGTCGTTGTAGTATAGTGGTGAGTATTTCCACCTGTCACGCTGTCGGGTTCGATCCCCGGCAACGGCGAGTTTTTTTTTATTTTGTTTTAGTCATCACCTGAGCAGCGTTTTTTTTTCCTTCTGTTTAAGCCGTCACTTGAGTATTCCGTGCGTCCGTGAGATGCAGTAACAGTGGAGTCAGAGCACGCACTGCGTCTTGGTTCCAACGGAGAAACTACAGACGACAACAGATCGGATTGCAACTCTGATCGCTGTGCTGCCTCAGGTTCAGGATTCAGAAAGGCTGCTCCTAGTTCAGTGGGGAGGGCAATAACATCCTGCGAAATAAAATGGAGATCCGGTTGTGCTTCAGGTCTGAAAATAAGCGTGCTTGGTAGGCAATTCTGAAATGGAGTGAACGAAGCCATGAACAGTATCAGACAGTGTAATACTGCGATGCTTGTAGTACTTGAACCTACCTGCCTAATCCTGTACAGGATCCGATCAGGCAGATGTCTGTCCTGGCACCTCGTCGTGAAGAAAGAAACTGAGCAGTTGGTCACGGAAGAATGAGCATCCACTGAATCAGCAGGCAGTGGTCAATGCGTTCACTCTTCTCTGGTAGATACCAGAAACAACTGAAGCTCGTTGCCAGGAAGGATCAGCACTATCGATGGTCATGGTAGTAGTATCATGAAGGAATTTAATAGGAACGAGCCGGGAGGTCAAAAGTCATCTGGAAGCAGCACCAGACAAGGATTCTATGGACTATGGGTGAAGTGCCAAGTTGGACCAAGTATTGACCGAAAGGAAGACTCAAGACTGCGAGAGCTTTCATGGGCTGCTTTTGCTCGCTGCACCTTTCAATCGTGGGCGGCCGAGCACAAGTGCACGACAGGCGTGAACGCAGTCCTGTCTTAGTCAATCAACTAGAGTCTGGTCGTAGGGAATCAGGCTGTCAAGAACGGAGGGCGCTGGACAGGCAGATGGCAACTACTACTACGCAGAACTAAGTAGATGTAGATCCATATAAGTAATAACACCTGAGAGCTGGCTGAGTGCATCCCCATAGTTTGTGCAGACAGGCAAGAGGGCAAAATAAACCATTCCAGAGAGATGAGCGTCTCGTCTCCGTTGGAGACCATGTTCTGGCTCATGCTCATATGCACGCTGCAGTCCATGTTTCACATCACACGCGGCTGCGTCGCTGAGGAGAGGATCGCTCTTCTGCGTATCCGGTCTTTGCTGATAGAGGCAAACCACAGAGTCCCAGCTTCGTTGGGGCAGTACGAAGTCCCGGCTTCATGGGGGCAGAGCGACGACTGCTGCTCCTGGGATAGGGTCACCTGCGACAAGGACACAGCTCGAGTGTCGGGTCTTAACCTTTCGACGATGCACGATGTGTACTTGGACTTCTATGCCATCAAAAATCGTGTGTTCTGGGACCTGAATCTGTTCTCTCCATTTCATGAGCTCCAGTTACTGGATCTATATTTCAGTTTCGCTTCTTTACAGAATTTTGACGGTACCCATGCTGCTCCTATATATACCTCTCTGAACAAAACAGTTTATTCATAGTCCAATGAAAGCTCCAATTAATCCTCAGGTCCTCACGGATTGACTAAGCTCCGGAATCTCAACCTTGAAAAAAATTTCGTTGGGGATGATGATATCATGGGATCTCTCGGAAAATTGGCTTCTCTTGAAGTAATCAATCTTGCTTCTGTCGAGATGAACGGTACCCTTCAGACTACAGGTACAGTGACAAGCTAGTAAAACATTTGTGTGGTAGTGTTGTTCGTAACAGCTAGTATTTTTCAACTTTCAAGTTGTATATGTAAGTCTGATTTTCAACCTTCAACTACAAAACTTGGTAATGGTTTGGTTTTCTATTTTTTACAACAACAAAAATCTGGCTTGTTCTTAAAAATTTTATAATTTATTTATTTTAAATAAAAATGTAGTTCCACGTTTCTTTTAAAAATGTTATCTATGATACTCTATTTAGAGATATTTGGATCTTATTTGTTTTAAAAAATAATGAGCATGACTACAAGCAATAAAACAACAAAAACATAAATAAACTAGTTTCAAATATATATGTATATACCATAAACAGGTCGATAACATTTTTTTTTAAAAAAAAAATCTTACTAGTTTTATTTTTTCTGCTTTAAAATAATTTTTTTTATGAATTTTAAGAGATCAAATCAGATTTTTATTATTTTTAGAAAATAGAAACCCACCTATGAAACCAGCTGGACGATCAAAATTTTCGAGTTACGATAATTAGAATGTGTTCATTATTTGGATTCGCAGTTTAGGGTTGAAAATTAGACTGACATGCAATTTGAAGGTTGAAAAGTGTACTTTGCCCTAATAACTAAAGTGTGTATATGTAACAGCTTTCAAAAATTTGAAGAACTTGCGAGAATTGCATCTACAGGGAAATCAATTGACCGGAACCATCCCAGCTTCCTTATTTGAGCTTCCACAGCTTAAGTACTTGGATATGTCAGATAACCTCCTTCAAGGACATATACCTATAAGCCCATCTTCAAATCTTTCTCCGTCGCTTCAAACTCTTATATTATCAAGAAATAAACTAGAGGGGACATTTGATTTATTCTGGCTAACAAACCTTACCGTGCTCGAGACTGTAGAGCTATCCATGAACGCTGATTTGACTGTTGGCGTGACGTTCAGTGGATGGGTACCTCATTTAGTCATTTTCAACTCAGGTCACTAATGCTCTCTGATTGTAACATCGACAACAGCATCATTCCGTTCCTTGGCACGCAACATCATTTACAAGTTCTTGACTTGTCTAGAAACAAATTGACAGGAAATATTCTCATTTGGATCTTTACCAATGAAGCAACTCTATTATATTTGGATCTTTCAAACAATTTGCTAGTAGGATCAGTAGATCCAATGTGGTGGCACCAATCTAATCTTTCATTTATCAACATATCTATGAACCATTTTGAAGGACAGTTGCCAAACAACATCAGCTCAGTCTTTCTAAATCTTGAAGCTCTAGATGCTTCCTATAACAACATCTCCGGATATATTCCACTGTCATTATGAGAAGTGCATGCCTGTTTAGTGGACCTATCAAATAATAAATTTATAGGAGAAGTGCATGCCTGTTTGTTCACTGATCTAGATGTCCCAATCTTGAAGCTCTCAGATAACAATCTCGGGGGTCCAATATTTGGTGGGGCCAATAATTTATCCGTGCTTGAAATAAGCCTTGGCGGCAACAGGATTGAAGGAACACTCCCCAGCAATCTGTCCGCAATCAATATGTATATCATGGATTTACACGATAACAACTTGTCTGGCAATCTCACTGCTTCATATTGGAATCTCCCTTTTTTGGCAGTTCTGAATATTGCTAGCAACAACTTAACTGGTGAAATTGATCCTACTATTTGCAAACTGACTGGCCTTCTCTTTTTAGATTTGTCAGACAACAAGTTAATGGGGTCTATACCAAACTGTAATGGCAGTTTACCATTGCAAGTTCTGAGCATGTCGGGAAATTCCATATCAGGCATCCCTAGTGTTTTTTTTCAATAGCTCCTATGTCAGAGTTCTGGATCTAAGATATAATCGGTTTACAGGTACTCTTGACTGGATACAACATCTTTCCCAAATCAGGATGCTTCTATTAGGCAGCAATTTGTTTGAGGGAAGTATCTCCCCAAATATATGTCGCCTCCACTTCTTTACTATAATTGACTTTTCACACAAACTTTCGGGTTCATTACCACCTTGCATTGGTGGCCTGTCCTTTGGATATCAAGCAGATTACCTTTCGCTTGTTGGCTTCAGTTTTGATATGTCCTCTGGAACGGAAATTGCTAGTTTTGATCCTGATGACTTATCTTTCATGTATTCTGATCAGTATCACCTCAAATGGTTTAAATTCTATACTAAAAGGAATCTTTACACATATGATAGTAACTTTGTCAGTATGATGTTTGGCATCGACCTATCTAGAAACATGTTATCAGGAGAAATTCCTAGGGAGGTTGGAAATCTGAGTAATGTTAAGTCCCTCAATTTGTCACACAATTCATTTACCGGCAGAATTCCAGCTACCCTTGGAAATATGATTGAGATAGAAAGCTTGGATTTGTCTCACAATGAGTTAAATGGAACGATACCATGGGAGTTGACTCGGTTATCATCGCTGGAGATGTTTTCTGTGGCATACAATAACCTATCAGGATGCATACCAGACTCTGGCCAGTTTGGAACTTTCAGCATGGGCAGCTACCAAGGCAACAAGAACCTCCAAGACATGTCACTGGGCCATGGGTGTTCTGCTGGATCAGGTTCCGTTTCCCCTGTGCTGGAAGATGCAGGTGAGGCATCTGACAATGTAATCCTTGACGTGGTCAGCGCTGCTTCGTTTGTGTTGGCATTTTGGGCCACTGTTGCATTCTCATTTTGCCATCCTCATGGGCGCTCTGTCATGCTCAAAGTATTAGATCACAACATCAGGATTTGGCTGACCGCCTCCGTGGAATAAGATGTACTAATGAAACTGTCGACACAGAATTTTCGCCTCCGTGCTGAGGACACACGCAGCAAGCTAGAAGGATCCGCTCGATGGAGCAGATCCGCCTGGCTTTAGCGCAAGGGTGGTCGATCCTGCGCAATCCTCCCGAGACGTGCCAGTCAATTTGACACTGCAATTGACAAGGAGAGAAAGCTTATCGGTAATTAAGGGCGAAACGTGCCGGTGTTGCCAGACAGTCCCGAATGTGTGGCTCTGAGAGCCAATATGAGAGGAAATCGACTAAAAAGCCGATCCCAGCATGTTCACAAGAATAAATCGATTAAAGCTCATGGGGTTGTATAAGAAGGATCGGTTATCATTCAGGATAAATGTTATTTAAGCAAATATTAATCAATGACAATAAGATATCAATGATGATTGATTTATGCTGAGCCAATGATTACAAGTAACCGAACTCCTTTTATTTAAAGAAACAACTCAACACCTCTTAACCATTTAATAAAGGTAAATCTAATGAACATGTTAGATCTCATCTATCACCATGACCAGTGGGGCATGAGACAGAATCATGCAGGCCGTAGAAACAACAATAGACTCGACGACCCTAACTCATTACTAATATCAGTGGGGCATGAGGCAGAATCATGCAGACCGTAATACCATAACAAGATCATAGTGCTAACACATCTTTTAACTTATCTCTACTTCAATGATCTCGTAATGTGAACTGTTCGTGAAAGCATTCGATATCGGCTAAACAGCCGATTCGGACATAGCGCACAGTTAAGGTCATGCATTCTCAGGAACAGGTCTACTAACTAACGATCCCCACTCCACGGTGCCAACAGTGGGATGAGAGGCACAATACCCGGAGTCTAAACATGAACCTTACTCGAGTACGACTCAATACAATCTTTGGTATAATAAAAATATTCCTAATTTAAGATAACTTGGACTCTAATCTTTCCCTTTTTGTAGAGTCCAGTATGTCTCGTCCCAGCGCCGATCGTAGCCTCTGTCGTCATCTGCTGGCGCTATCTGAAGAAAGCCGACTCTAGTGCATCCAAATCAACTAGTTCCGATCTCCACGCAGCTGATTCCTTGATGATAACATGATTTTCGGGAGCTTTCGAACCCCTGTAACTCTTCTTCTAAATTCTGGTGTAAACACATGCCCCTCCCCCAATTTTGGAATAAAAGTAATTTTATTTCAAAATTATCACGTCTTCATCTTTGATGGGTCTGCAGTCATGGGTAGAGAATCTTGATCTGGGGTCTACTGTTTGTCGCTGCTTATGTCAGCTCATGAGCCCATGCTTCACAACTTTTACGAGAGCATCATCGCTTCACAGACACTTGGATTCATCCTCCCAGGCTGGCTATAAAATGCCTATCCGCCCCCGGTGAGAGCAGCTTAATGATTCAGCTATGCTTCTCTTCTACCTGCCCTCTCGAGCTCTGACTTTGCTGGACCCTCCATGGTCCATCTTTTGCTATGAAGGTTTTGAGTGGCTAGAAGAATTCTTATGTATAGGGCGATTGTGTCGCTCATTCTAGCACCTTGTCGAGCAAGAGGATTAGCTATTGCGGCTAGAAGAAGTCTTGTGATACCACCTGAGTCTTCTCTCCATGCTTGCAAAGCTGTTCTAGTGTTTGCAAGGGCTAAAATGTGTGGACACTTTCCCCTTGTTTGCTTCATCAAACGCCCGCTGGGAGAGCCACAGGCTTCTTTCCCACAGTTCTCGATCTACCAAGCGGGCGGCCTTTCCCCTTCTCCTGGTAGAATTCCATTATCCGGCCGATGTAACCTGTTTCATGATGACCTTCGGCCTTGTGGGGGTCTGGACTTCCTTCAATCCAAAGAAGTCTTGGTGGGTTGGTTTCTGATTAAATATAAATTCTTTGCATCCATCCTATGATGTTTCGTAATATGGGAAAGCAATAAGTCTGAATCTATTATCTCTTCGTTATCTCTCCCCTAAAATTCCGGAGTGCCGATTCATTTCCGTATCTATTTTCATTTTTCATATCCTCGGCAAAATCTACCTCCTCGAGCTATATATGCGGGCCACGGCTGGGGCTCAGAAAACTACCCGTCTCGACTCAAACCTCTTGCGTCTTTAGCATAGTCCCTGCTTTTTTGTAGGTTTGAGATCATAGAGAATAGCAAGAGGCTTGCTGAGGAAGTTCTTAACGGGTCCGCATCATCGCACCAGCGTCTTCATCGCCGAGAAGGCGCTACTCGGGATGTCTCCACCACCCCAGAGCATAGGGTTGACTTGGTTCAACCTTCAATATCGTCTTCAACACTGACTCGCCGCCAACTTCCCAGTTGTCCGAGGAGGCAGATCGATAATGATGATATAATCGCTTCCATTGATTGGACTGATCAAAGTTTAACCAACTGTCTTTCCCTCGTGGAGTCGGCTCTAGCCATGATTCAAATCCGATCATCCTCTGAGGCCGATCTGAGAGAACGGTTGGCCAGGGCTAAAGTCACAATCACAGGTAAGATGGCTACCGCAATTTCTTTCGCTTTTCCTTAACTTTACCTCCGAGGCCTTCTCATCAATCATTCCTTTAATTTTTTTTTAGATCTAACTGCCCAGTTGGAAAGCCTTCGATCAGTCGTAGACCATGCGGTGAGATTTGTCAATGCCAGGGGCGCCGTTCCGGTAATCTACTTGCATGACATCCTAAACCGTGTCACAGAGGTTGCTCTTCATGGCGTTCGTCATGGTGCTGCCACAGCGTTGGCTACTGCACAAGACCGCTCAGGTCACAATCTTTGGCTCCTTCCTCATAGTTTTCTGGATGCAGTGCCTCCCGAGGATCATGAGCGTTTGATTGAGGAATTCTTTATTGCCGCCAATTCTATAGCTTTCAATACTTTGGCCGATGATGTAGTGAGCAAATTATTTTCCGGCCTGTAGCTTGTAATAGGTGATTTTTAGCAAACAATTCCTTTGTCTCTTATTTCATATTATACGTATCACTTCATCCATGTTTGCTTTCCCTCTATAGGCGATACGCATCGTACCGGCTTCTTTTCCTTTGGGTTCATTTTTTGTACTAGAGGCGATACCTTTCTGATATCAGCTATTAGAGTTGTTGACCGAACAAATCAGCTACTTAAGTGTTAATCCAAACACTAGGATAATATTTCTTTAGATATTTCCCATTGATTGCTCGGCTAAACTCTTCCTCTCCTCCTAGTGTCTCCAAAATATAAGCATTACTGGGCACACAATGTTTTATCCGATAAGGCCCTTCCCAATTGGGTGACTATTTGCCGAACTTACTGTCCTTTGACCCGATCGGCAATTTCACTTTCCACACTAAATCTCCTTCAAAAAATTACTTATTCTTGACCCTTTTATTGTAATATTTTGCGACCCTCAATTGATTGGCTTCAATATTTTTAAGAGCGCGCAACCAAAGGCAACTTAAGTCTTCTAAGTCGTCCATCATAAGATCTTTGTAGACTTCAGCTGTCAAATCATTTTGTAACATAACACGCCTCGATCCGGTTTGCATTTCCCAAGGAAGGACTGCGTTATGGCCATACACAAGCTCATAAGGTGATGTTTTAATTAATCCATGATAGGCCATCATGTATGCCCATAGTGCCTCATTAAGCGTTGATGCCACTTCCTGGGCTGTTCCTCAATTTTTTTCTTGATCAGCTTAATCATAATCTGATTGGATGCCTCTGCCTGACCATTAGCCTGAGCATAGTAAGGAGAAAAATTTAGCAGCTTGATCCCCATACTGGCAGCAAAATCTCCAAATTCTTCTGATGTGAACATGGTCCCTTGATCGGTAGTGATGGTTTGAGGAATCCCAAAACGATACACAATATGCTCCTTAACAAAATCAATCATGTTTTTGAAGTTACTACTTTTAAGGGGACTGCTTCAACCCACTTGGTGAAGTAATCTATTGCTACCAATATGAACTTATGTCCCTTGCTCGAGGGTGGAAAGATCTGGCCAATTAAATTAATTCCTCAGCCCCAAAACGGCCATGGTTTGATTATTGGGTTCATGGCCGATGCAGGCGACTTCTAGATATTACCAAAACATTGATAGTCTTGACATCCCTTGTAATATTCAAAATAATCTTCTAATATTGTTGGCCAAAAATATCTAATTCTACGGATAATCCATTTCATCTTATAAGCCGATTAATGAGCTCCACATGTCCCTTCATGCACTTCGCCCATTAAAACCTTAGCCTCTTCTTGATTCAGGCATTTGAGTAAGGCTCCGTCGATCGTTTTGTAATACAGCTGATCATCTAGTAAAACATATTTAGTCAATTTATACCTTAGCTTTCTAGTAACTTTTCATGACGGATCTCTAAGGTAGTCTACTATCTCAACTCTCCAGTCATTATCCAAGGTTTCATTGCTCAAGATTTCTTGAATTACTCGATAACCTGATGCACTTTGAGCCAAATGGTTAGCTTCTTGATTTTGTGCCCTCGGAATGTGCTGAAATGAGACATGAGGAAACTCTTTGAGCAACCTCTGACACTTGTCATAATATCTCCTCAAAGTGTTTTCCTTGCACTCGTATAGGCCGATCAACTTATTAATAATTAATAGTGAGTCTCTAAATATTTTAATTGCTTTGGCCTTTACCTCATGAAGAAGTTGAATCCCTCTTAGAATAGCCTCATATTCTGCCTGATTGTTGGTAACCATTGGCTTGGTTGGAAAGGTAAACTCAAAATTTGTCTCCCGAGACGAAATAATAACAATACCAATGCCATCACCTTGCTTGCAAGATGATCCATCGAAGAATATCGTCCAAGGTATCGGTTCTACATAATTCATGCTTTGTTTACGATACTGGGTGACAAAATCGGCTATTACCTGCCCTTTGACTGCTTTAGCCGATTCGTACCTCAAGTCAAACTCTGATAACGCGAGAATCCATTTTCCCACTCTCCCATTTAGTATTGGTAGTGATAACATGTGCTTAATTACGTCAGCCTTGGAAACAACCGTACATTCGGCCGACAATAAGTAATGCCTCAACTTGGTGCAAGAGAAATATAAGCATAACTTTTCGGTGGGAGAATATCTTGTTTCTAGATCTAGAAGTTTCCTGCTTAGATAGAAAACCACTCGCTCCTTTCCTTCAAACTCTTGCATCAAGGCCGATCCAATTGTTTTGTCATCGGCCGATATGTACAACTTGTAAGGCTTACCCTGCTGTGGAGGAACTAGCACTGGTGGATGCTTCATATACTCTTTTATCTCTTCAAACGCCTTCTGTTGTATGTCACCCTATCTGAATTCTTGATCGTTCTTTAATTTCAACAAGGGAGAAAATGGAAGAACCCTTTTCGACAAATTTGAAATAAACCTTCTGATGAAATTAATCTTGCCAAGCAAAGATTGCAACTCTGTCTTAGTAGTCGGGGCACCGCATCATCAATTGCCTTCATGCTCTTTTGACTGACCTCAATCCCTCTCTCATGGACCATAAAACCCAAGAATTACCCAGCTGATACCCCAAAGGCACACTTATTAGGATTCATCTTCAGACCATGTGTTCTCGTGCATTCCAGAGTTTCCCGCAAATCAGCTAGATGCTCTTTGTATCATTTTGATTTTATCATCACATCATCAATGTAGATTTTAACAATCCTGCCGATCAACTTATGAAAAATATAATTCATTGCCCTTTGATAAGTGGCACCAGCATTCTTTAGACCAAAGGTCATCACAACCCATTCGAACAAGCTGATTGCGTCGAGGCACCTAAAAGCGATCTTCGCTATGTCCTCTTCAGCCATAAAAATTTGGTTGTACCCTGCATTGCCGTCCATGAAGCTAATAACCTTGTGCCTGGCTGTTGCATCTACTAACATATCGGCTATCGGTATTGGATAACCATCCATGGGTGTGGCTTTGTTTAGATCCCTAAAATCAATGCAAACTCTTAATTTTCCATTCTTCTTCTATACAGGGACAACATTCGATATCCAATCTACATATCGGCATGGTCGGATGAACTTCGTCTCCAGTAGCCTTTCAGTCTCTTTTTTAATATCATTAAGCACGTTCGGATTGAATTTCCTTGGAGCTTGCTTGAATGGCCGATATCTAGGTTTGATTGGCAGCCGATGCTCAACAATTGACCGGTCTAAACCAGACATTTCATAGTATTCCCAAGCAAAGCATTCTTTAAACTCTTTCAATACATTAATTATTTTCTGCTTATACTCCGAATCTAATTTAGCACTTACATACGTCGGCCTAGGTCTGTCTCCAGAGCCAATATCCACTTCTTCCAATTCATCAACCGACGTAATGCCATGTCCTAGTTTATCATCTATACCATCTATTGGATTATCCATTAAAACAAACTTTCAAAGCCGACTGCTTGGGTCGGCTGTGGGCTTTCACCATTGACTCTGAACTATGACGGCAATAGAAAAACCATTCGAATATTAGTCGATGGTTGCTTTCTATCGGCTATTTGCTTGGCATGCCATACTTGAGTTTTACTGGATGCCTGAGTCTGTTCCAACTCCTTATTCCTTAGGCGTTGCATTCTTCTCTTCTGGCTTCTTGTTAAACCTCCGGGGCACCATTGGCCTTCCTGCCAAACATGTTCCCTTTGATTGTTTCCTTCTTTATGATCAGCCTAGTCTTGGTCAACAACTCTCTTTCCCAGCCTATCATGAATACTTTTATTTTTTAAGCGCCGATCCATGTTATTATGATGATATGCATTCTGGGCATGGATAGACCGGTGGTTGATTTGAGATTGCCTAAACTCCTAATATTGATTACTGCATTCCGGACAGTCATGTCTGATAGGTAATTTTAAACCTTTGTTCCAGCAGTATCTAAAGAAAGGACAATTCTGGTGTGATTCGGCTTGCTTCCTTTCATACCTCTCTTCTTCCAGTTGACGCTGGTATTCTTGAGCCTTTAACCATTGCTGATAATCTTTTTCCTTCTGCTGCCGCCAATTATTCAATAGGATCTGAGATGTGACTCGTGGCCTCATTGCTCCATCCTTTGACGTTTTCCCCTGCTCGTATCAGCTCTTCTACTGATCATGACGTTTTTAACCTCTCTGTATTTATCAGCCGATATCTACATCTTAGGATCGACTGTTCCATCTTTTCTTGATTTGGCCAATGTTAGGACCTTAGTTTTTCCTTTGAATATCCCAACATCAACCATATTTTGATCTCTTGGGAAAGAATTATCATTAACTTTTATCTTCCGAGGCGTATCGAACTTGAGCCTCCCTTGCTGAATAGCCCTCTGTATATACTGTCGGAAAATTCTGCACTCATTAGTGGAATGAGAAGTAGCATTATGGAACTTGCAGAACTTCTTATTCTTCAATTGTTCAGGGGGCAACATAATATGATTGTCCGACAATTTGATCTGGCCCTTCTCAAGTAAAAAGTTAAAGAGCTTGTCTGATTTCATAACATCAAAGTCATAGCTCTTCTCGACTCTTCTTCCCCAAGAATTTGGCACCATTACTGTCTTCTTGCCCCAATTCCAATCAGCTGCAGCAACCACCTCTTCTTTATCTTCATAGTCGTCATCTGCTAAGTATGGATCATAAGCTTTGGCTACGGTGGCACTCTTCTAGAATCGGGTGTCTACGCATACTCTGGAATTGGCTGTTGAGCGCTGCTACTCGTTGAGCCAATTGACCCAAGTTATAAAATTCTTGTCCTAGTAGCTTTTCCTTCCACATTGACAGCATTCCTTGGACAGCTAAAGCAGCTAGCTGATCATCGGCCAAACTCAATGAGAAGCACAAATTTCTAGTCTCAGAATCTCTGAAGAAACTCAGTGTTCGATTCATTAGTCCTCTGTCTCATGATCGTCAGATCGGTGATCTTCTTTTCTCTAGTCCCAGTATAAAAATATGTATGAAACTTCTTCTCTAGGTCAGCCCAATTAGCAATGGAGTTGGCTGGTAGTGACGAGAACTAAGTGAAGGCTGGCCCTGATAGAGATAAGGAGAAGAAACGAACCCGATGGGCATCCTCAACTGATGCTTCACCCAATTATGTAAGATACCGACTGATATGTTTTATTGTGCTTATACTGTCTTGACCAGTGAACTTGGCGAACTCTAGTAGCTTGTAATTTGTAGGAAGAGCGACCAAATCATACCATTCTGGATATGGACGTTTGTATGAAAAGGTCAGACCTTTCGGCTTCAGACCGAACTGATTCTTCATCATCTCGGTCACCTTTAGCAGCAACTCATCAGCTTGCGGATTTGGATTTCTCGGTACTTGCTGACCCATCTATGGATTGAAATCTCACGTGCCTTGATATCCTGGATTTAGCATCATGTGGAGGGTGTTATAATATGTGCCATAGTGATAGCCTTATGGAATCTTAATCTATTGGGTCCTTTGCTGGCTTGCTGCTTGAAGTCTCTGATTATAGACATAAAGATCGATATCTCTATGGATCTTTTGAATTGATGGTGCTATTTTTTGAGCCGACGACGGTATGTGGCCTGATGTGCCAAAATTGATTATCTGGTTCTGACTTTGCCCTGTCGGCTATTGTACATGCTGTATTGATGGTCTAGGATTGTATTGTACCTGATTCGTAGCAGTGCTTGGAGTTTGTTCAGATGAACCTTGAAGTGTCTGGACATCACCATTACTAGCTGGTACTGCTTCTTGATGGCTGGTATCGACTTGATTAGTCTCTTGAGTCGATGGATCTAGAATATTGTAATAAGTCGATCCAACCTGACCAACTGGAATCCCATGAATCGTCTCTTTCATGGTGTTGTGAAATGCGTCAACAAAAGCTTTATTACGACTTAATATGGCATCACGAACAGATTTGTCTATGGCTTCTGTAAAGAAACGCTTGTCATCAGCTTCGATTGTATCTGTCTGCCCGTGTAGTAGAACTCTTGGTAGTGGAAATTTCTGAATAATTATGTTGTCACGTATTTTGGTGTAGGACAACAAACACTTCTTCTGAAATTCTTCTGTAGCCTTGCCAATGGTATCCTTATCCTCATCAGGTAGGTCTTCATAGTGTACCATAAGAATGTTGTCATTGTTGTGAGCCGCCATGATGATTGTGGTATCCCACCGGGCGTGCCAGAAACGTGTGTCGACACAGAATTTTCGCCTCTATGCCGAGGACACCGCAGCAAGCCGAAAGGGTCCGCTCGATGGAGCAGATCCGCCTGGCTTCAGCGCAAGGGTGGTCGATCCTATGCAATCCTCTCGAGACGTGTCAGTCAATTTGACCCTGCAATTGACAAGGAGAGAAAGCTTATCAGTAATTAAGGGCGAAACGTGCCGGTGTTGCCAGATAGTCCCGAATGTATGGCTCTGAGAGCCAATATGAGAGAAAATCGACTGAAAAGTCGATCCCAGCATGTTCACAAGAATGAATCGATTAAAGTTTATGGGGTTATATAAGAAGGATCGGTTATCATTCAGGATAAATGTTATTTAAGCAAATATTAATCAATGACAATAAGATATCAATGATGATTAGTTTATACTGAGCCAATGATTACAAGTAACCGAACTCCTTTTATTTAAAGAAATAACTCAACACCTCTTAACCATTTAATAAAGGTAAATCTAATGAACATGTTAGATCTCATCTATCACCATGACCAGTGGGGCATGAGGCAGAATCATATAGGCCGTAGAAACAACAATAGACTCGATGACCCTAACTCATTACTAATATCAGTGGGGCATGAGGCAGAATCATGTAGGCCGTAATACCATAACAAGATCATGGGGCTAATACATCTTTCAACTTATCTCTACTTCAATGATCTCATAATGTGAATTGTTCGTGAAAGCATTCGATATCGGCTAAACAGCTGATTCGGACATAGCGCACAGTTAAGGTCATGTCTTCTCAGGAACAGGTTTACTAACTAACGATCCCCACTCCACGGTGCCAACAATGGGGTGAGAGGCAGAATCTCATAGGCCGTGATGACGGACCATGGAACGGTTTTCATTAACTAATAGATCTACTTAAGATCAGACATGCCTTAACCGCACGCTATGCACGATTAAGATTGACGTAAAACAGCCGATAAAAACATAACTCATCGCTTAAGATGTAGATTAGATCAGTTTTAGATTAGCAAACGATGAGTTAAACAAGATATAAGGCCGATCCAGATCAATCTCAATCAGCAGAGTGATATTGCTGTAATTAGATAAACAATGAAAGCAATAAGCAATATCGGTAACTTAATGAATCTATCAAAGACTGCCATACTAAGGTAGAGCCGATAACTTGACCTTGATCTAATTCAAGCAGTGAGGTGTGAGGCAGAATCACACAGGCCATACTTGAATTAGACAAGAATCGATAACTAGCCTATACCAGAGTCGCAGTGGGGGGTCGATCGGATCGATGCAGCCATACGAACAGAGGTATAAACTATGACGGTACTTATAGACAAGCAGTGGAGGTCGACCGGATCGATGCAGTCGTACTCACTGAAGAACTCGCCGAGATCTACTCTACTTTTACTCCTAAGGGGTGACCGGAGCCGAAAAAAGTAATTGACTTTGTATTTGATTGATTGTTGTTTTTACAATAGCCGGGGTTTAGTATTTATACCTAGAGTCTAAACATGAACCTTACTCGAGTACGACTCAATACAATCTTTGGTATAATAAAAATATTCCTAATTTAAAATAATTTGGACTCTAATCTTTCTCTTTTTGTAGAGTCCAGTATGTCTCGTCCCAGTGCTGATCGTAGCCTCTGTCGTCATCTGCTGGCGCTATCTGAAGAAAGCCGACTCTAGTGCATCCGAATCAACTAGTTTCGATCTCCACGCAGCTGATTTTTTGATGATGACATGATTTTCAAGAGCTTCCGAACCTCTGTAACTCTTTTTCTAAATTCTGGTGTAAACAGAAACCCTCTAGTGTCTATTGAAGTTGCTTTGCATGTGCAATCTTGCATTCATCCAATAAAGTGCTAGGATGAATGAATTTTTCTAGCACTTTATCCCGTACTTCCTCCATTCCAAATTATAGGTCATTCTAACTTTTTTGGAAAGTCAAAACATCTCAAGTTTGATTAAAATTATAGAGAAAATTACAAAGATTTGTGACATCAAATAGATATACTATGAAAATATAATTAATAGAGAATCTAATGATACTTAGTTGGTATTATAAATATTATTATTTTATTATATAAATTTGGTTAGACTTGGGATGTTTTGACTCTCCTAGAAAGTTAAAAAGACTTATAATTTAGGATGGAAGGAGTATATTATTGTACAATACTATTAAAAGAAGCCACCATCTTCACCCACGGGGTCTAAAAAATTACGAGATTTATCATAATAAACAATAAAAGAGTACGCACTGTTGATTTTAATGACAAATGTAACGGTTAGATTGATCTGAGGAGTCCATACGAAATATGACTGATATAGCTAAATTCAAAATAAAAAATAATAAAATCAGTAGTTTGGTATAAATACGAATTGTAAGTGAAACAGAAAAAAAAACTCGGCCCGCGGCGGGCAGACAGCCCCCGTGACTTTGCGCTAGGAAGAAGACCTCTCACGCATGCCGAGAAAATCCCCGAACCCCATGCCCTGTTCGCACACAGGGGCCCGTAACCCTGTGAGTGGGTCGGTCCTTATACCTGTGTTTTGGGAACGCGGGACAGATAATGAGGTTTTGTCTACACAAACTGCACAAGGTTTGTGAGTGTGGTGTTGCGTTGTAGCTCCTATTGACATCATTGGAAGCTCATTTGATCAAATTATATTATGGAAGATGTTGTTTACATGTTTGTTAGGTATTTAGGAACTTCGTGGGGACTGAAAATAGTTACATCATGCCTCCTCTGATAATTTTTCATCCATCTGCAAGTGAAAAGGCAGAAATGTTTAAGTATTGCCTGACCGCCACACGTTATGGCTCCTCTGTGTCTCTTTTTCTTTTCTTTTTCAAAAGGTCTTAGCTCGTGTTAACTCGCAGTAGTATACCAAATTCAGAAATTTGTTCATCTCATAACCACATACAGAACCCGAATGAGGCTAGGCGTCTGACGATCCCATTCTTCATGTATTCTAGCGTTTGACATGAAATGCTTCGAGATTTGGCTCTGTATGTGGTTATGAGATGAACAAATTTCAAGACACTCCACTTGTTACATCTCTTCAATATAGATTGTGTTTTCCGCATGTAGTATCCAAGTTCATTTGGCTGTGCCATGTTCATTTGGCTGTGGCTTGTCGTAAATGATCGTAAATTTTCAATCGGAACAGTATTTTACCTCATGTATTCTACCTTATGAAGCATGTTCGTTTGGCTGTACCAAGTTCATGTATTATATCTCATGGAGCCTGTTCGTTTGGCTGTGGCTTGGCGTAAACGATCGTAAATTTCCAGCCGGAACAGTATTTTACCTCATGTATTCTACCTCATGGAGCCTGTTCGTTTGGCTCTGCCAAGTTCATGTATTCTATCTCATGGAGCCTGTTCGTTTGGCTGTGGCTTGTCGTAAACGATCGTAAATTTCCAGCCGGAACAGTATTCTACCTCATGGAGCCTGTTCGTTTGGCTGTGAAGTTCATGTATTCTACCTCATGGAGCCTGTTCGTTTGGTTGTGGCTTGTCGTAAACGATCGTAAATTTTTAGACGGAACAGTATTTTTCCTCATGGAGCCTGTTCGTTTGGCTGTGCCAAGTTCATGTATTCTATCTCATGGAGCATGTTCGTTTGGCTGTGTCTTGTCGTAAACGATCGTAAATTTCCAGCCGGAACAGTATTTTTTCTCATGGAGCCTGTTCGTTTGGCTGTGCCAAGTTCATGTATTCTACCTCATGAGCCTGTTCGTTTGGCTGTGGCTTGTCGTAAACGATCGTAAATTTCCAGCCGGAACAGTATTTTTCTCTCACACAAACCAGCCAGCAGTACTTCTTCACGAACCAGCAACGATACGAACCAGCCAACCGAACAAGCTGATGTATCTTCGAAGAAGTTTATCCGGGAAACACATACCAAGTAAATACATGCCAATAAGGTTCGCATACGTGTGTTCCAGTCAAGACTAACTGCTAGTCAGCAAAGGCTACTAATTCCTCCTCTTGCTTGTTCTTGATGACCTATTACCCTTGCCTCCAGAATCTGAAACTGTAGGGAGTGGAACCAGCGTACCACCCTTGACACCGTCGTTCTTCTCTATTGACTTCTGCAGCTTGATGGAAAATTTGAAATCCTTTATCTGCAAGAATTTTACAAGACAAGTGTCAAGGAGTGGCCCTTGTTACTGAACAACAAATACCACCCTCTGAAAATGTATACTTCACACAAAAACAATGAAAAGCACCTGTTCTTCCAGATCGAGAATCATTTCGTGCTTCGACTTCAACTGTGCTCTTTCCCTGACAATGCATACCTAATTATTAATATCAACAAACAAAAAGGAAAACTTGTGGTCACACAGAGTGACCTTTTCACTGAACTGGGACTTAAAAATATATATAGTTCATTGGATCATTGCAAATATCAATGACTTGGGTTACTTCAGTGGATGCCATTTGTAGCCTTATAGTATTATTTCTGTTTTTGAAACCATAATAACACTGTTTCCTATTTGCAGAAATCAAACACACCTTTCCTCTATATCTCTTAGTGTCTGACGCCACATGTCTTGGCTCCTAGTGAGTTTTTCATTCATCTGCAGAAAGGCAGAAAAACATCAACACAACGAGACAATTGGTTATAATAATGCTAACAGCTGGCTGTGCTTGATAAATATGCATGAGATAAAATGCTCACATCTGCAATTTTCTTTTTCTCCACAATAAGGTTCTCAAGCTTAAGTTGCATCTCTTGAAGCTTATCATTTACAGCTTTATCAACAGCTTCAGAAATCTGGTGCTCCTTGTTTCTTTTAGCCTCAGACAACAGACCCTCATAATACTGCGAGTATGAACATTAGGCAGATGAATGCATCAGAGATGAACTACGTTTTCAACTGGCTAACAAAGTCTATACAATCTATACATCAGAGACAAACTTTGCTTTCAATAGTGACATAGAAAACTTAGCAGGTATGGACTGCACCTCTCTCTGAGTTTCAAGTTGACTTGCCAGGAGGCGATTGTACTCGTCCACAATCTATTGAGAAGAGCACGGTGTATGTAATTTATAAAACGAGATTAACAGCAAGACATGAGAGGGTAATTCAAATCAAGTGAACTTAAAATTCATACTGTTTCAGCTTTGCTGTTGAACATAGCTCCACCCATGTCAGAGTCATCATTGCACGAGCAGTTTACACAGTCATCCCCAGAATACTTACATTTTGATTTGAACTTAGCATGTTTTGCATCACTCTTGGATTGATTCAGCCGATGTACAAAACTATCACCAACATAGTCCCAAACACGCTGTGTTTCCAAATCTAGTGAATAGCAATGCTGAGTGTCTTTCCAGTGCTGTTTCGCATGGCCTTCTTTATACCTAGAACATCAAAGTCAATATTGGTAAGGTTGATTTTTTTTTTACAACTATAATAGTAAGATTGATTGGCCAGGTACAGAGAGGTTCAATGAATACCAAGCTGTGTATTTCAATCTTCTGGTAATAACTAATGTCCGCGTCATTATAAATGAATGTCTTTCCATGTAGCAGTCTTAACTTGGACTACGTAATTATGTATGTAAAAATACTTTAATATGAACACCCTTAAGATGGCAATGATTACTGATTACTGACTTACAGCAGAAAATATTAATACCTCCAGCCAACTTTAGTTAACGTTTCAGACAACAAATGTGACTTGCTTGTAGCTTATTTTTCTTGTCTGAAAACGTCAGTTTTTACTAACTGAAGGGAGTAAGTCAGTAATGGCATACCTTCCACATCCAACAAAACCACATATCACACATATCCAGAGGTTTCCAGTGGTTTGGCAAACAGAACATGTAGAATTTTCAGATTGTTTCTGACAAAACTGGCATACCTGAAATGCAAACAGCTATTGGTAAAGGCCCAACTCATGCTCAATAAAGTTCCGTATGTGATAATGGAAAGGAAAACGTTCTCATTTCTCATAATTCTCAATACACTGGAAGTAACTCGATATCACTTCTAGTTGAAGTACTGGCAATAATAAATTGGAGTACATAAGCAAGCATTTCCTGAGTATAATGTCCCTATGACTCACACGGTTTCCATTACCAAACTCAATATTTTTTCCTTGTGCAATTACTTGGAAGATATACATGTAGACATCTAGTGAATTCAGTAAGCAGTATCATGTATATGTCCCTGCCTCTGGGTAAGTTCATATTGGGTGGCCAGCATATCAAATTAGCAAGTTTGTGTGTGTGTGTGTGTGTTGGGTGGGTGGGTGGGTGGGGGGGGGGGGGGGGGGGTTCCAAACTGTTGTAAAGAATATCAAGCACACCAGAAATTCACTAGTCATCAAGAAGGTTATGCGCAAATAACACATCTATAAATTTATATGACGTACTTGTTATTTCAAATCCAGTACAATGTATACATCATAGAAAGAAATAATAAACGCCACAGCGAGCCCATGTTTTGACTGTTTACTGCCCTAGGACAAATTATTTAAGAGCAAAACAATCATTCATTACCGGACAGGATGAATTGGCCCACACTGAAACACATGAGCATTGGAAAGAGTGATCACAAGTAGTTGCCAAAATCCCACTGATGTCTTGATCCAATCTTTCTGATAAATTAACACATTAAGATGGCAGAGAATAGTTAGGTGTACCGTAAACAGGGCAGACAACTTAAACAATCAACAGAATATGAAAAGTGAAAATAATAGATGAAGTGTTGCTGTTGCATCAAACAGAAAGGTATCTAAAGTTAAAAACTATAGTCAGGAAAATAAGAAATTTAGCGTCTATTTATGAAGTGTCACATGTGTACATAATAATGTTGGCTATACAACGCATGATTAGTTTTCTTTTTTTCCTCAAAACAAACTTGGATGCACTGTTTGATACAACATAATTCAACATGGGTATGATCCTAGTAGGTTCGAAAGCTGCTCCCTGAAGGCAGCTCTAAAGTAATTCGTCAAAAATTCAAAATTGAAAGGTATTGGAATATGCAGCAGGAGTAAGGTTATTAGTTAAGCCTTCAAGTAAACAGAACTCCAAGACTGATAAGTTCGGGGATTTTGCAGAGATATTTTTCCAAGCATAGAACAGAAGTGCCTAAATCTCTTCATCAAAGATCACAACATGAATTCAAATGTGACACCATGGTGACGTGTACACATGACTATAAATTGTATTGCAGAGTCAACCCAGAAACAAAAATACAAAACAGTAAGCTCACCAATGCAAACAGGACACATCGGAAGTTCAGTGGATCCAGCCGGTGGAGTTGTGGCAACCTCTGAGGAAGGTGTATACTGCACAGCAGCTATAAACAGAACATGGCACACCTCTCGCTACACCATGGAACAAGAGTTAATCGCCAATTCAGCAACAGTCTCGAATATGATCAGCAAATAAACTTGAATTCAACTAAGAATATTTGACACCTCAGAGGTTGAGAACCTCCAACCATTGAGATCCGCGTAGAACCTTTCAGCGCTATTCTGGTCCTCAAACTCCACAAGGACGCTGTACCGGTCCTCCACTCCATCATCCCTACCGTTCGAACAGCATGTGTAAGTAAATTGCTCACTAAACAGGGCATGTTGCCATTTGCTTTTAAGGCGGTAACTGACCTGATGAAACGAATGTAGGAGGCACGATCGAGGCAGGGGCCGCAGAAGCGAACAAAGTCGTCCGGCGAAACGCGAGTCGGAACGGCGAGCACCAGGAGGCGCGTGCCGCGACATGGCTGCGAGAGGGAGACAGAAAGCAACTGGCGTAAGCGCGCGGAAGGCAATAAGAGAGAACCCGAGGAATAGTGGTTACCGGGAGGTGCGAGTCGGAGGCGAGCTGCGGGGCGGCCGGCCCGGACGAGGAGGAGGAGGTGGCGGCGACGGCCGAGGCGTAGGAGGAGGAGGTGGAGGTGGACGACGACGAGTGGTAGAGGTGGATGACGCCGCGCGTGTGGAGGATCCTAGGGCTTCGGCCGGGCGCGGCAGGGGTTGCGCCGGGGAGCTCGAGAGGAGGTATGGACGATGTGGTGGTAAAGGGGGGAGGGTGGCCAGAGAGCGGATGGGAGGTGGCAGCGCCGCCGCTGCTGGTGTCGACTTCGTCGGCGGCGACTGCTGCCGGGGAGGCGGACGCGGCGGCGTCGGGGAAGTCGACGGACTGGATTCGCAGGGCGAACATGATGGCTGGGTTCGCTGGGCTTTTGGGCCCTTTCCCTTCTTTTTGGCCTGGGGCTTGTAACTTGTTTAGTTTGCGAATTTTTTTGAAAAATAGTACTATAGTATTTTCGTTGTTATTTGGTAATTAGTATTCAATCATAGTCTAATTAGACTTAAAAGATTCATCTCGTGAATTTCGTCTAAACTATGTAATTAGTTTTATTTTTTATTTATATTTAATGCTTCATGCATGGGTCCAAAGATTCGATGTGACGAAAAATCTTGAAAATTTTTGTAAAATTTTAGGAACTAAACAGGCACTTGACTTCCATTACTTCGGTTTTTGTTTTTTTTACCGTATTGCTTTGTTTTTTCATGAGCGATTTTCTTCCACTCTGGACATTTTAAACGGCAAGTTTGGGTAGAGAATAGTTTTCATTTCACTGATGTTCGGCAATCAAGACCTGAGTAGGTGTGTGACTCATGAGTCATGAGCCACTCCACAAACCAATAAATTCGGTACGTTTGGCTTGACTTTGACTTATAAGATTTCTTTGGTTGATATCTAACTTTTTTATTCTAACAATCTTAGTCAAGTTATGGCTGCCACGTGAGATGTGGCGAATAAACTCAAAACTACAAATGAAGCAGAATTTAACACGAGATGTGTCTATAACGTGAGTTATGATACTAAAAAATTATGGCAAGCCATAGCATGGCATGGCAACGCTCTATAATCAACTAAACGAGTCCTGAGACGTTGCAATTGCAACTATTGGAATAGTCTTGGGCTCTGTAATATTTGTCTTCAAGGCCAACTCAACTCCATAAAACCCAATACAGCTTAGATAAATCTGACGCCACAGCTCACATACACCCGTAAGGCTCAAGTTAGAATTACATCCACTAACTTTAATGTGCAAAATTCCTGTGCCACGGTCATATAATATTTTTTTACATGTGCAATAGTTAGGCCCCGTTTAGTAGGGTTTCTCCACCGGCTTCAGGAGCCGTTTGGAGCCGTTTTTTACCAAACGGGGTAAAATAAAATAGCTTCACTTGTGAAGCCCCTAAAAATATGCTCTCACAGTGATTTGGGGTGGGATGGAGCCAAAAAAAGTGGCTTCTCCCGGCTCCTCCTCCAGACCCCTAAAAACATGCTCTCACAGGGAAGCTATTTTGCCAAACGGTTTACCAAAACCGCTTCAGCTCCACCGGTGGAACTGTTCGTGGAGCTGAAGCCAAAAAAAAATAGCTTCACTAGTAAAGTGAAGCCCTGTCAAACGGGACCTTAATCTCATGGCTACAACAGTCGAGGGGTCAAAGCCTAAGCTTTTTTTGGTGATATAGAGTCCAGACTGCAATTGTTGTATTTTTATTGTTAGCGTATTAAATATATTGTCATCTCTACAACCATGAAAAAGAGATAGTGCCGCTACCACAAGAGAACTGATGTGGGGATGCTAGTAAATATCAAATGGTGTTATATTTATGGGTCAATTAATTATTTACATGGCATTTTAATTCATTTCTTCTACTATAAATCAAGTACATGGTATTTTGTTTTAGTTCGTTTTAGTAAGTTATGGGTAGACTCAATAACCTGAAACAAGTGAAAATGGCAACATATAATTGAAGCTTCAGTCATGTGATTGATGTCGCTTAGAGTTCTCGCCAAAAAAAAAAACTCTTTGTCAAATGTATGGTAGTGTTAAAGTAACCTTTTTTCCGGTACGAAGAGGAGTTGATTGGTTTAGTTTCCATTCCTTTGATCTTGTCCTATGCAAGAATCTTTGTCAAATATATGGAACTTTGCTTTCTGCAGTAGCCATAGATGAAGAGCAAGGTGGTACTCTAAAAGTTTACAATGGTGCAATGAACCTTGTCGCCACAACTATTGACGCGGGATGGCGGAAAGTGATAGACTTGTAGCACCTCTGGCTGCAGATCAGTGGGAAAATTCTTAACTTAGATAAGCAGACTTGGTAATGTACCTCGTCGAGTGCAGTCGCGGCCGTAGCGCTGCCAACAAGGTGGTCACGACGTGTCGGTGTAGGGGAAGCCGTGCAGGCGCCCGCTAGGTCGTCGACGGTAGCAACAGCGTAGGCGCGGACCAGTGGCGACGGTGAAGACTGTGTGGACTTCCCGTCGCTTATAGCGCGCCCTTCTAGATCAGACTAGGGCTAGGAACCTCGATGGGACGCTGGCGGCTACGGTAAACCTCATCGTTGCGCCATAGCCCCCACCTTCCTCTTTCTGGCGCTACGCGACGGGGGGGCATCAGCAGGAGAACGGCTATGCGCCCCCGATCAGGACACAGATCAATGGTCCAATTGGCCGTTGGACCAACTGGTGGAGATCAATCTAACATTCCCCCCTTGATCTCATGTTATGACTTAAACTTAACTTACTTTATCTTTTTCCCATTCCATCGCAGATCAGTGCATAGAGCGTGCCTCATCATCACGGTCAGTTGCCAATAGATTAAATAGCTACAATTAAAACAGATTCTCAACTAGACCCTTAATATCCAGAAATCATAGGTTTTCCCGTAAACCCATGTCGACTGTGTATTCTCTAAACGCACTGGGTGGTTAGCCTTTGATAAGTGGATCTGCAAGTAGTTGCTTGGTACTTATATGCTCAATGCTTTTAAAATAATTCTGGATTTTCTCTTTTACAACATATAACTTAATATCAATGTGTTTGATAGCATACTTGACCTGTTGTCTTAGGAGTTAACTACTTTAAATGGTTATTGTTGTTGACTACCATTGTTAAATCAAGGTACATATTTCCTTAACCATTTTTGCATGTCCCTGAGGCCTCATGACAAGCTATACTATGGTATGCATCATTGATGACACCATAGCTGTTTTATTGGAGCTTTTTCATAATAATACTTCAACTGCGAGGTTAGCAACAACTGTGGATTTCACTACACATCTCGTCAAAACTTAACATTTATACCCATAACTATTTAAGAGTACTTATTCTTTCTTACTCAGCATGAGGCCTATGATACTTTACAAAAATTGCAAGATATTCTTAACTACATTCCAGTGATCTATATCTGGACTGGACTTTTGCCAAAATATCCCAGATACATAAGCTACGTCAGGGTAAGTTCTTACTTGTACATTCACTAAGCTTCCAACAGCTGAAGCATATGGAACCATGTTCATTTGATCGATCTCATATCGGCTCCTAAAACACTGAAAGTTCCCAAATCTACTACCCTTAACTATAGGAGCAGACGTAGTTTTACTCGCATGCATACTTTATTTCTTTAGAATCTTTTCTAAGTATGCCTTTACGATAGTCCTAATACCTCTTTTCATCTATCTCGGTGAATTTTAATTCCTAGAACCAATGAGGCTTTACCTAGATCATTCACATTAAAACTTGAGGACAAAGACTTCTTCTTCTCTAATGGCAGATTAACATTACTACTAGTGAGTAGGATGTCATCTATACACAGGATGTGAAAAAGGAATTTTTCATTCTAGAACTTCGCATAAACGTTATTGTCCTTCTCATTTTCTTTAAACCCAAACTTTCTTATCATTTCATCAACTTCAAATACTACAGTCTAGAGACTTATTTTAATCCATAAATGGATTTCTACAGGCGGCATCCCTTACTTTCTTTTTCTTCCGCGACAAAACATTTGGGTTGTGCCATGTAAACGTTTTCATACAAATCCCCATCGAGGAATACTGTCTTTACATCCATCTGATGTAACTCTAAATCGTAATGTACCAATAACACCATTATAATTCTAAAAAAATCCTTGCATGAAACTGGAGAGAAAACTCTCATCGTAATCTATTTATTCTCTTTGCGTAAAGCCTTTTGCTACAAGTCATGCTTTATATCTTTCCACATTTCTTTTGGAGTCACATCTTGTCTTGTAGACTATTTCACAGCCTACTGTTTTGGCTCCATTAGAAATTTCTTCTAAGTCCCAAATATCGTTGGTATTCATCGAATTCATTTCAACTTCCATAGCTTCTTGCCATTCAAACGAGTAAACGCTTCTCATGGCTTCTTCAAATGAGGTGGGATCACCCTCCATTTGAATTTCTTCACTAACATGAACTTCATAGTCATCAAAAAATTGGTTTACTAATTCTTTGAGACCTTCTAGGGCCTCAGCTACGGGCACTTTCATGTGGGGCTGTTGTTGCTCTTCATTGCTAAGAGGCAATTGATTCTATAGGCTCCTATATCACAAGATCCTTGTTTAAATTATTTATCTTCTTCGAAGAGCCAACAACAGATGTTGTATAAGTCATACAACACAACAGGTATCGAGAAATTCATTGTTTTGAATCACTGAAGTGGGCACGCAGTCCTGCTTCTCTTCAAGTCATAGGTCTCTACATATCATGCTCCCCCAGATCGTCCCATCTTTTATAAAGATAAGTATCTTTTAATTTCTTATTTGGGTTCAATCTGTTAAAATCTTATATGGCGCTTTAAGCACCGTTTTAATATCTTTGATGGTGACTACGCTATATTCCTCTCAGAACTTTAAAAAAAATCTAGGAATTTAGTTGTTTCTCTGCTTAGAGATAACATTGTTATGACCGATGGTCACATTCATCAAAATTTTTATCTCACTTAGTTTCTTACAAAATTTGTATCTCACTCTCAATGAAGAGTACACATTCATCAACATCTTTATCTCACTCTTAATAAAGAGTAGTTTCTTAATTGATATTAATTCTTACTCTTAATTTATCTCACAATTCTCCCCTTCGAAATATGGCATGAACTATACTGCCATAATTTTGAGAACTATTCAGAAAACTGTGAACGAGGAGACACTTATAACTTACTTCATTCACATGATTATGCCATACAAATAAAGTTATTTCTTGATCCGTATAGGAGTACACTTTCCTCATTCCACTTTAAGAACTCGACGAGGTCTTTTATTAACTGTACTTTTGTAAGTCACGCTTGCATCTTTTTCTTGTCCTTTGATTAGTATTGACCATGACGGTGCATTTCTATTGTGCCATGGTCAATACTAGGATAGCATAAGAGCTACCCAAACTTCTCTCGCTATGCGGGATATAAAAACATATGAGCCATTACAAAACTTCTCCTGCCATACAGGATTGACTAGCATAAGTACCATATCAAACTTCTCCCCATGCAAGATAACTCTATATACAAATTACTATAACGAAAAATTTAGTCATGATGACTAAAACATTCACTTCTACTTCATTTTCCAATTAAATCTTCCCATTAGTTCTAATTTAATCAGAAAATTAGTAAACTAACAAAAAATATCCTGAACTGGCTTGACTTAAGCCTTTTCATTCACATACCCCAACATTGCAGCCCATTGACATGCAGTCGAGTGATCTCGTTGGTTAAAAAATAAAACTTACAAGATGCTTCTGCATCAATTCTACATCACCGTTGGACAGAAAATAAAATTAATGCATAAAACTCATAAATTAACTTGAAAGACATATAACTACTCTTTAAAATTAAATTTTCCCGTTGGTTTGAATTTAATTAGAAGATAATCAACATCATTGCAGCGAAACACAATAATAAAATACATTCTATTAGTTCAAGAGCATTTCTTGATCTTTATCTACTCTCTAAAAAATTGACCACGTTGATGTAAAATTTATCAGAGATTTAAACTTCAACCTTAAACTCATTATGATATTGTTATCATCAATGTTGGTTAGAAAATAATAATACCATAATTTAACATAAACAAATCGGACTACTCCTTTAATTTAAATTTTCTCGTTGGTTCCAATTTAATTAGAGGATAAACATAATCATAATTTATAAAAAGTAACTGCTCTTCAAATTAAATTCTCCCGCTGGTTTGAATTTAATTAGAAGATAATCAGCATTAAACTTTGCAGCAGAAATATGAAAAAATAATTTATCTATTTTCAGAAACATTTTACTATGTACTTATCTACTCTCTAAACAATTTATCTCTTTAGTTCAAAATTGAATAGAGATGAAAAACTAATCAAAATTCACTTCTGAAAATAATAAACAAATTCACACTCATCACTGTGCATTCGGCCCGCCCTGGGGAAACCGTGCATGGCCCATTTCTCTATGCATCCGCAAGCGTGGCTCAGCGGCAACCCAACGGTGGCCCAGCGGCCTGCTTCGCCCACGCGCGTGCGCCCACTCCCCACGCCCAGGCCGCAACCTAGGCCTGAGCCGGGATTTTCCAACCCCACCTGGGCCGCTTTCGACCTGAATCTCTCTAAGCCGTCCATCATCATCCGACAGTCAGCCTTTACTTTCGTGAGATCAAAACCCAGTCACCTCGGCGGTGCGCCCTAACCCTAATTCATTTCTACCTTTCTTCTTCTGTTTCACCACCGCAGCCAAAAATGAAAGGAGCAGCGGTGTAGCGGCACCACCGTCGGTCCCCTCGCCGGCATGCATGCTTGCCTTAGGCTGAGTGCACCGCCATCGAGTGGTCTAGGCAACGGTGCCCTAGCCCCCCATGCGCGCTAACCCTAGCTCTATCCCTCTCTTCCCCGCACACCATAGCTACCACACCCGAGATCTGAAGGGCAGACACGACGCAAGAGGTGGCGCCGCCGCCGTAGCATCCTTCGCTGGTGCACGTGTGCGGTCGGAGCCATGTGCGGCGCACCACGGTGGTGCTCTTTGCGCCCTGCGCACGTGTACGCGGTGCCATAGAGCACCAGCGAGGTGGCGTCTCTCTTCCAGTGTGCGCGGTCTTCCCTCACGACGGTGGTACCGTCGGTAGTGAGGAGAACCCGGGTAGGTCTCTCCCCTCGCCGACCTCTCTTCTAGGGTTAGGGTTAGGGTTCCGATCTGATTTGAATCACTTGATTCTTGATTTCAATTCTGATTTCTACCCCAATCTGCTAGATCTACACACTAGGAATGGCTCTGATACCATTGATAGACTTGTAGGACCTCTAGGTGTAGATCAGTGGGAAAATTCTTAACTTAGATAAGGAGACTTGGTAATATACCTCGTCGAGTGCAGTCGCGGCCGTGGCGCCGCCAACAAGGTGGGCGCGACATGTCGATGTAGGGGAAGTCGTGCAGGCGCCCACTAGGTCATCGACGGTAGTAGCAGCATAGGCACGGACCAGTGGCGATGGTGAAGGCGGTGTGGACTTTCTGTCGCTTACAGCGCACCCTTCTAGATCGGACTAGGGCTTAGAACCTCGGTGGGGCGCTGGCGGCTACGATGAACCTCATCGTTGCACCCTGTCCCCCACCTTCCTCTTTATAGCGTTGCGCGATGGGGGCCCATCAGCCAGGAGAACGGCTAGGCGCCCCCGATCAGGGCGCGGATCAAGGGCCCAATTAGTCGTTGGGCCAACTGGTGGAGGTCAATCTAATAGAAAGATCATTGGTATTTAGCATTGGCGCGTCGATGAAGTGAGCAGGGTTGGTACTGAGCTGGCGATATTGTGTGTTTACTCAAGGATGAGATGAATGGCCACTAATATAGCAAGAGGGAGTTGCCAGAGCGGGAAGACAAAGGTGTGCAAGGAACAAAGACATTCATGGTCATAAGAAAAGAGAGCAATCGTGATAGGGATGGACATAACACCCGATACTTGAAACTTGAACATGAGTTATTTGGACTTGACCTCAAAATATCTAAACCCGAATTACCCTATCGTTATTTTGGATGATAAGTATGAAAAGTGATTTTAGTTTGGGTATTAGGCCCCGATAGCTTATTTACTCGTTTTACCCAAAATAGTATGGACCTATATATTTGCTACTAATCAGTACTATTGTGATTTGCTGATTATGCTATTTTCTGCTAATTTAATATTCTAATTTTCATGTTTTTTGTTCTACAAAACACTGCTGAGAGTTGTTTATATCACTTAAACTTGCAACTATATTTATGTCTCTTATGTTTTTTATGGTTTTACTGATTTTAGATAGTTTAGGAGTACCCGAACTTGAACCGAAATAGTAGGTACTATTTTCTCAAAAAAAATTAGGTATCGGTTTAAAACCAAATTTCTTAAAAACCTGAATTACCCAATCTAGATTTTTTTCCTATTCCGAGTGTCCACCCCTAAAACCACCGCCTGGTTTTTCTTGTGTGGCTCTTCTCCATAGTTGTTTCATGAGAGATACAATGACGATGGAACAACAAATAAACGAGAACATAAATAGCAAAATGAAGGATCCGCGATACGGCAATAATAACATGAATACACGAGTTATCACTTTCCCCGAAGTCATGCTGTTTGTTTAGGAGCACTTCAATCATGAAAATGTATAGGCCTGTTTGATCCACCCAATGAACTATTAGTTGTATTAGTTAGGGAATACTAGCTAATACTCTCTCAATTCCAAATTATAAGTCGCTTTGATTTTTTTAGCATATAGAATTTGCTATGTATCTACACATATATTATATCTAGATGCATAACAAAATGCATGTGTCAAAAAAATCAAAACGACTTATAATTTAGAATGGAAGGAGTGGCTAATTGTTAACTTGATGACAGGTAAGACATTAGCTAACTTATTAGCTAGGATCAAATAGAGCTTAGCTCCTAACAGACCTATTACTCCAATCGGTTTGTCACGATCAAAGTGCTGCCATTGAGGGCCCTTTGGTCTGAAGGATTGCCATAGGAATTTTGGAAAATTGAGTTTCCTAAGGATTCTTTTTTATAGAGCTCTTTGGTTCACAGAAACAGTAAAAGAACAATTCCTTAGGATTGTATTAAAAGGAGCGTGAGCTCCGAGTTCTTGGAAAATTTCCTGCTCGCTCACTTGTTTTCCCGTTGGCTCGTATCGCTTGGCGCTTGTGTTTTTAGATAAGGACAAAACCACCGCTCGGTCAACCAAGGCCTTGTTTAGTTGGCGAAATTAATTTTTAGCGAAATGGTACTGTAGCACTTTCGTTGTTATTTGACAATTAGTGTCCAATCATAGTCTAATTAGGCTTAAAAGATTCGTTTCATAAATTTTGTCTAAACTATGTAGTTAGTTTTATTTTTTATTTATATTTAATACTTCATGCATGCGTCCAAAGATTCGATGTGACGGAGAATCTTGAAAAATTTTGCAAAATGAAGTGCAACTAAACAGCTCCCAAAACGAAACCCTTCCCCATCGCGGGCCAAGGGGCGGCAGCAGCCGCCGCATCACCGTCTTACGCGACGGTAGACGGACACCTGTCGTTGGCGCAGGCGATGGTCGCCCCATCACCGGTTCACACGACGGCGACCCCATCACCACTGCACGAGACGACGGGAGGCCCTCCCCATCGCCGACCAACGAGTCGGCCTGCCCCAAAGTCGGTGACGGAATCTGCCGGACCCCATCCCCGGCCACCTAGTCCAGCACTCGCAGCTACAACGCCATACGGATCCATGCATCCGCGTGTTCCTCCATCGTCCAGGTATTTCCTTTTCCCCCATCTGCATGCAAGTACGTTACTTTTCCCCATGTGAGCATGAGTCAAAGGCGGAGCTCCCCATGCGACCACACGGCATCCCGAGGGCCGAGGCCCCAGCGGCAGCTGCTGCCGGCGCGCCGCTCGCGCGCTCGCTGCAGCCCCAGCCGTGCCGCGCAGCCGCGCCGCTCGCAGCTGCCATGTCGACGCCACCGTGCCGCACCGGTCGCCATAGCCCGCAGGCCGCAGGCCACTGCAGCGCCGCGCCGCTCACAGGTTGTAGCCATGGAAGAGGAGGATTTGGGGGTGGGGGATGGTCGCGGCGAGCAGACAAGAGGCGTAGCAGCAAGTGGCGCTGGCCACAAGTGTCGCCGGGGTGCACCTGGCGCCGAGAGGCAACAGCTACATGCTGAAGCAGAGGGAACTGATGCCGAGTACTTTTTAATACCATATTTTATACGCCTAGTTCATCTAATATACCTTATTTTATTGCAAGGGAACTGATGCCGTGGAGAGGATCCACCCAGATTAATATGGTTGATCAACACACTTTGTCTGATATACGACACCACCACTCCCAATCACAATGGTCTGTTGATGCTGACGATGAGCATCAGTCTACAGAAAATAGCCAGCAAATAGGTGATTCTTCTTCTCATTTCAGATCCACCAGTACCTTGCCTATAATTTGTAGTTGCATATTCCTGATGAAACAGAGTCTATGTAATCATCTGAACTGTAGTGAATTTAGGGACAACAAAGAGAGCCAGATGGAGTCACCAAATGAAATCATTCCTTATTGATCTTTTAAAAGAACATGATGTGCCGGGTTTCAGAACACATAATGCTTGGAGTAAGGACGCATGGACAAACATTGTTCGTCGCATGAATACAAAGTTTGGTACATCATATTCTCTTAACCAAGTCAAATAGCAGGAGCAAGACTTGAAGAAAGCTTACCGTAGTGTTAAATATTTGTTGGCTGAAAGTGGATTTGGATGGGATAATGAGAGAATGATGCTCACTGCACCTGCAAGTGTTTGGGCTAGTTTTACTGCTTGCAAGAACAATAAGGACGCTCTCCATTCCCATATTATAATGCTTTATCTTCACTCTGCGATGGTGAGGTTCACATATTCTGTACTTTTTTATTTGCATTTTTCTTTGTTTTTCTAAAATGTGGTGATCATTTTTTTTGTTGCACATCATTCTGCAGGGCGTCACGCCGAAGGGAGAACCTATCATGGCATGGACCATTACGCAACCAAAGCAAAGAATGCGTCAGTTCCATCGACACAAGCAGCACAAGTGGCTGACACATATCAATCACCGTCTCCAACGTTAAATGCTCTGGGTGAATTAGGTTTGCAGTTTCCTTTTGAGGAAGAGACCGAAGGTCCATACAGCATCAACAACCTAGGTCAGTAGGTGGTAAACTTGGTTGTAGCTAGTTACACTCTTTTGGTAGAAGCAAGTAGAATATATTAAGTTGCTTATTAGGAGTACAAGGGTTGCAATGACCCTGACTTTTATATCAGTAAATACAATGTTACTAAGTCCTTCATGCTATGTAATGATCCCACATCCTTCTTGCTATGTCATCTCACTTTTGATTCCCAGCTTGTCTAGAGTTATTGAATGCTTGAATATCACCATTATAGTTCAGATCTCCATTTGGCACGTCAACAACCTGGTTTGCATCAATTTCAACATTGGAGTTACTTGGCCACAACATATCTCCGTTGTGTAGGCGTATGAAGTTGTGTAGAACACAACAAGCAACTGATATGTCCACTTGCTTATTAACGGGTAGTGTGCACCGGTTCTCATAATAGGAAACCTCATTTTTAATATGCCAATTGCCCTCTCAATATGGTTCCTTAGCTATGCATGTCGAAGATTGAACAATTCTTTGTAATCCCGAGGCTTTTGATTAGCTCTTCTAGGTTCCTGTAGATGATATCTTGTTCCACGATGTGGCGCAAGAAATTGTGTGGTGTTTGCATAACCTGCATCTACGAGAAAAAATTTACCAGGAGGCACTTCAAAGCCATGGTTAAGTGCATCTTGTAGAACTCTTGCATCTGTAGCTGATCCCTCCCAGCCGGCATGTACATGTACAAATTTTAGATCGAAGTCACATGCTAGCTTAACATTCTGAGATAGTGTTTGCTTTCTATTCCGATATGGTTCTTGCTGATCCAGCGGAAGTATCATTGGTATGTGAGTCCCATCAATACAACCAACACAGTCCTATAGAAGAAAAAAAATTGCATGGTTTATATAGTATATGGAAAAAGTCTACTTAATCCCCCACCTTTCATACTTGGTCTACTTCACCCCCCTCAACTATGAAACCGTCTGTTTTACTCCCTGAACTTTCCAAAACCGGCTATTTTACCCCCTGGGCGGTTTTGCAACGGCGGTTTTGCTACAGTAACAACGAGTTGCTACAGTGTCGCTAGGCTTGCTGCAGTGCCGGCGGTTTTGAATTTGCTTTTTTTTATTTATTTTCGGTGAATTTTTGAAAAATCATAGAAAATTTGGGCGCCACCTGAACTGTAGCAAAACCGCCATCAGAAAACCGCCCAGGGGGTAACATAGACGGTTTTGGAAAGTTCAGGGGGTAAAACATACGGTTTCATAGTTGGGGGTGAAGTAAACCAAGTATGAAAGGTGGGGGGTTAAGTAGACTTTTTCCTATAGTATATTGGCCCCGTTCGCTGGTCTGAAACTTGGCTGAAACTGGCTGAAAAATACTGTTCCGGCTGAATTGTTGTGAGAGAAAAATATTGTTCCGGCTGAAAAAAGAAACCGAACAAGCCATTTTAAGACAAGCGAACGGGGCCATTATCTTTAAGTAGTTTGTGTGACCTTCTGAAATTTAAAAATTAAATTGTGCATTTGGTCATACCTGAAAGAAGGGGTGGAACTTTGGTCTTCGCAAAATCTGGTGCGGGTGTAGGGAAGGTGGGCGTATATATACACATGTAAGCTGTGTAATTGCATCAAGCACTGCTCCAAATTGGCGACTTATTGTTTCTCCACTGTGCTGAAACTCATATTGCAAAGTCTCATTACTTGCATTTTTCGCTAGTGCATATAAGAATATAGCAACCTTCTCTTCTACTAAGAAAGCCCTTGAATCAGCAAGTAGTTGCTTCTCACGCAACTTATTGACCAAAGCTTGGAAAACACCAACTTCCATTCAGAAGTTCCTTTTACTTAGGCTCTCGTGGTCTGTTAAGATTTCATGAACACGCTCAGCTCCTGACAGTTTCTCCTGCGGTGCTGCCAAAGAGCAGCTGTTTTGACTTTCATGTTTTTTTGAACCCTCTGGGATTGGAAACCTAGCACGTCATTTCCTGTGCCTATATGTTTCATATCATGTGATCCAAAAGGCTAAACTGTAACGCATGAAAAAAGATGAATACACGAGCTGACCAATGTTATGACTTTGCCAACTTGCAATCATGCCGTAGGAACGTGTCGTCTACGACCACGAAGGAACGGTCAATCAGTTGCAGCCAGAGTTTATCACTCGACCAATAATATTTTTCTCTCACGATAAATCGCTAGAAACCATCCAGCTTGCTACATCCCGGACATACCTCGACGATGATGACTACTCGTGCGGTCAGAGCAGGATTTGCGACAGTGACCAGGTCATCGCCTTCCCGCCAAAAACACGCCCCGCCCGAGCCGTCTCCTTTCTACAGGCCTAGTACTACACAGCTCACGTCGCTTCTCACTCACCAGCTCGCGATGACAGGTTTACCCCACACGGGACGGGACCCGGTTGCCACTGTGAGGGCTCAGAGGCTGACGAGTGGAGTGGTTGCTGATTTCTTCAGACAAAGCACGCGCTAATCGTACCGGGCTCTAGCTTTTGGAAGTAACTCGCCTCGAGAAGCGCGACAAGGAAGTGCATTAGACAATCAAGAGGGGGGCATCAGCTCCTAAGCAGGTGCAGGCAGCCTTTTGTCTTCTGATGCGACCTCAACCAGTCCTCCTCGCCGTCGCCGCGCCACTTGTTGTTGGTTGCACACTTGCACCTGCTGCAGCTGCAGCTGCCACACTCGCTCTCCCTCAGCTCTGCACCGCGACCACTCCGCTTGGCGCCCGGCGCCAGCCAGCCATGTTCACGGACGGCATGTCGAGGCTGGCGGTGGCGGTGAGCGTCACGGTGGCGCTGAGCCTGGCCATCTTCCTCACCATCCTGGTGCTCCTCCTCGCGGACCTCATCTGCGCGCACCTCCGGCGCCGGCGGCTCCGCGCCGAGACGTCCCGGCCGAAGCTCGGCCTGGCGCTGGCAACGACGACGTCCCCGGAGCGCGGCGCCGACGACGCCGCGTCGTCGGTGGCGACCACGGCCACGACGGCGGCGCGCGAGGCGCTCGCCGGCACGCCGCCCTTCTACTACGCGCACGGCGTCCTGCACGCGCCCAGCAGCACCAAAGACCTCCTCCTCGCCATCCCCAGGCTGGAGGGCGCCGTGTGGCGGTGGTCGCCCGCGCGCCGCTCCTCGCCGTCGTCGGGGTCGGCCTCCTCGGCGCGCGGCGACGGGTTCATGTGCATCTCCAACCCGGTGTACGACCGGGGCCAGGTGGCCGCGGCCGCGGCCGCCGGCGGCGGCGGCGGGGACACCCCGCCGTTCGAGACGCCCGGCGCGTCGCCGTCGCCGTTCGGGATCACGGAGGGGGCGGACGCGTACGACGAGGAGGACTGCGGCGGGTTCTCGCCGCCGCTGTCGGCGATGAGGAAGCTACCTCCGTTGGGCGTCCTGGCCGCATACCCCCCGCCGGCGCTGAGCTTCGCCGATGCTAGGCCGTCGCTGGCCACGGTGACCGACACCAACCGGGCCTCCTCCTCGTCGTCCGCCTACTTCTTCTCTTCATGGTCGTCGAAGTAAGAGATCACTTGTAACCTGCGCCGAATGTAGTGAGATGGACGTGTTTTGCAGCTCGATTTCATTCATTATTTTGGCCATTTTCCTTGTTCAGTCATATCGTTATCATCGTCTCGGCCCTGCTAGTTCTTGCACATTCCATCTCCTCTAGCTTATGATGCCGTTTTTGCGTGCGAAAACCAGAGCTTTTGCTCAGTGTTTTGTCCAAAACTCGCCAACTTCGTTTCCACAATTAGTTCTAATGTTCACGAATATCTGAACTGAAGGATTGGTCTCATTGCGAAGAAAGGAACTAAACAGTTTTCAGTTCGTGAGTTGTGTATATCGTTCAATTCTCTTCATAGTAGCATTGCAGCGTCCGCTCATCAGTTCTTGCATTGGGTCGGTCGTTTCAGCAACCTGGGCACCGGTACGGAAGGCCCCCGTCGTGCTGTGTTCAGGCAGAGAGGCTGACATCGGCTAAGTGGGTCCTGACATCGAACCCAAGAACACTACTTACCATTAACCGAGCTGTTTGCACAAAAGGTCTCAAACTGTTGTTGACCACGCCTCAACACATACTCGATTACTCTGACACCCATTGCAGTCATGCAGAATGAAAGATCATGTAAATAAATCACTCATGGATGGATGATGGACAAAGGCACAAAGTGTTGACAGAACACAAGCACACACACCGCCAACTCCTGGTGCCATCGGAACATGCAAAAGCTACAGCTCGGCACGCCCCCTGCATGTGTTCGGTAACTTGCCGTTTGGTGATGCACATCTCGGGGGACACAAAAAAAAAAGATAAGGGCGAGGCTTGCGTACGTATCTAGGCCATGGTTGCACACCGTTGCAGTCGAGAAAAGGCGTGACGTGTAGTTATTTAGCCGTATGAAAAGCCTGGCCGAAACGTGCATGCATGCTTGGCCTTGCCCCGCCTTTGGGCTGTTCGTCTTCGCACTTCGCGGCAGCAAGCCAGCAAAGCCTGAGGCGTCACCGCGTCAGGACTCACGAGTCACGAGCCCTGGGCTTGACCTCAACAAAGCAAGACGAAAAGGCAACCAGCGGTCCGGCGCCCCCAGCCGCAGACGCTCAGTGGTTTGTCTTTGCTTTCCCGGGCTTTTCGGCAGCGCCGTGGCTCTGCCTCTGGCCTCGTCTGTGCTCTAGCTCGGGTGATCGGGTCCCGGCGCTGCTCCAGCTCGTGCACCCTGTTGCAGCGGTGCATGCTTGCTTCGGCGTTTGGTTGCTTGGCATCTCCCGAGTGAACGGGCCGTGCTCTGTTGCTTGCTTACATTGTCAGCGTCAATCACTGGCTCGCCCTCCAAAAGTTTATACCAATGGAACAGTAGTGGGTGAGGACAATCGCATGAACTGCTTATCAGTCATGTTACGGTATTGTAAGTTGGCTTATCAGCCGTAGAAACCATCAGCCGAATAGGGTGAAAGATTCCGTGGTTCTCACTATCCGATCAGGCGAAGATTGGATTAAGATTTTTCCTTAATATGTTTTGAATGATCCGGAGCCTAAGGTTAAGGATGTGTTTCATTGTATTTCACATATTCCCACATTTGTCTATTAAATGTTGCTTAAAGTTTGTAATTTGGCACCACCCAAGCAAATCCTAATTTATTTTTTTCAAAACATAAATCTCAAGAATTTTAATATTGACCTATGCATGCAGCTAATAAGACCTTTCTCTAATTTTTTTTTTTTTTTTGAAAGAGATAAGACCTTTCTCTATGAAGGAGGCCATTTTGGAGATTGAAGGGACTCTGCCCCTCGTCCAAACAGGTTCAAGTGTTCAACACAACTTTCTTTAAGGGATACTGTTGGGACCTAGTGTCAAATGATTACACGGGCATGTTTCATAATTTTCATGAATGGGAGCAGGATGTGAGAGCAACTCCACTAGGTTCTTTCCCCTTTCTCTTAGAGCAACTCTAGCAGGGCCTCTACTTGAGCCTCCATAGCTAAATATAGGTGTCAGGCCAAAAACATCACTCCAGCAGGGCCCCTACTACAGATCCCATATTTGGCTGGGCACCCAAATTCTACCCCAGACCCAATTCCTGTTGGCCCAACACCTCAGCCCCATCCTTCGCTACGGCTGTTTCCTCCCCATGCACATATGGACGTGGCCTCACCCGTCTTTCTTCGGTGCCGATATCCACCGTCGTGCTCCCTCCCTCCACCCCTCCCTCCACTGGTGGCCTCACTCCACCGCTGGGCCTCTCCCCCCTTCGCTCCGGCGAGCACGACGGCTCCTGCCTCCGCTCCAGCAGGGCCTGTGCGGGCGCGGCCTCCCGGAGGCGTGGATCCGGCGGCGCCGAGGACGGCTCCTCTCCTGGTCGCTCGCACGTCGAGGACGGCTTCTCCATCGGGCGCTGCCGCTCCCCGGCGCTTCCCCGCCTCGACGTTGCGACCCGCCGCGAGTTGCGACTCTGTGCGTTCTAGATCCGACTCCACTTCCCCGTGACCATAGGTCAGTTGTTAGGGAGGATGACGAGCGGGTCCCTTTGGTCAGTGTCTACCTAAAGGAATTTGGGGGCCTTCATTTGGATGCTACTGCTAGAGTGGAAGCATAAATTTAGGCCAACAAAAATGGGGGTGGGCACCCAAATAAAAAATGGGGGCTTGATTTGGAGGCCTACTGCTGGAGTTGCTCTTAGAAGTTAGTATAAGGGGTTGACAAAACTCAATTTCAGATTATAGGGGAGAGTTTTTGCAGCAGATTCAGAAAAACTTATCTCCTTTTCATACGTGTGACCCACTAGTCACTAGCGTCTCTCTACTTCCCTTTCCCTCTTTTCTCTTTCCTCTCCTTTTGTCACGGCAAAGAAACAACATCACACTGCAGCGCACGCTCTTCCAGTCGACATGATGGCGTCTCAAGCAGTCCAGTGCGCGGTGACGTGGCCAACTTGTGCGGTGGCGACGATGCGTGGCTAGTCCGATCGCTCAGCGCGGTGGCGACGCTCGCCCAGAGCACCTCAATGGTGCTCCACCATGTCGTGGACCCACACATAAATGACAAGAGCGAGGAGAAAGGGGATTGAGAAAAATCTCACTTCCTCTTTCTTCGAAGGGTTAAGGCTATCTCCAACAATAACACCCAAAATACAAAACTCATTCTCCTTTGGGTAGCGCTACAGGCAAAAGGTTCAATACCTATTCGGCATCTTCTCCAACAACAAGACCCAAAAGAGAATCCTTTCTGCAAATAGGTTTTCAAGAGAGATGATGTCCATATTTGGGTTGTGCCTCTCAGGCAACTCAAATAGGTCTCCCGTATAGGTACTCTGTTGGAGGCTGATTTTTGGTCTCTTGCTACCCATTTTAGGTTTGGGTGCCCATATGGGTTCCTTGTTGGAGACAGTCTAAGGAGAGTTTTTGAGTGAGTGAGATAAAGTATAGAAAAAAGGAATTGAGAAACAGGATCTACTGGAGGAGTTTTTTATTTCATTCCCCTATATCCCAATTTTCAGGGAAAGAGGGTTGTTTTTATCAATCTGGTGGAGTTGCTCTAAGAAAATGAATAAGGTGTGATCACTCTCCTTTCTAAAGTTAAAAAGACCAATGAACATCAAGCAATACAAAACCATATCCCTTCTCAATGTTTGATTTCAAGGGCTTCACCAAAGTTTTAACGAACATGTTGACTCCAATTACAAAGGTTGGAGGAAAACAAAACTGAATCTGAAACACAAGAACAAACAAGGGGTGGTCGGTAGAGGCAGATCTAGCATCGGGGCTAGGAGCGCTCATGCCCCACTACCCCTTCCCGGACAATGGAACCTTCCCAAACCCTTCACTTTATAATTGATATCTTTGATCATTGTACTCTCAATTGAAAATCTTGCTTTACTACTTTGAATACTTGGCAGGCTTAAAGGTCAACTTTTTCACAAGAGGGGAGTATATGTTTTTGGGGTCTATCAAGAAGACAAACAACCCCTTCCCGGACAATGGAACCTTCCTAAATCCTTCACTTTATAAATAATATCTTAGATCAATCTACTCTCAATTGAAAATCTTGCTTTACTACTTTGAATACTTGCTAGGCTTAAAGGTCAACTTTTCCACAAGAGGGGAGTATATGTTTTGGGGTCTATCAAGAAGACAAACAAAGGACGACTTACATTTTTAATAGCATATTAGAGGAGATATATAGGGATATATGTTCACTACTACAGATTGGCCTATCACCAAGGCCTCTATCACCACCGGTATCATTAAAACATTAGTGATGCTTAGCACCAATACTAACCATTGGTGATGAGAGTATCATCGCCGGTTCGTAAGAACATCGTGGTTGATAACTATCACCGCCGCTTCATCTTACCAACCGGCAGTGATAGTCCATCATCACAGCCGGTTTGCACCACCAACCGGCGGTGATGATGTGCTCCTCATCACTGCCACCTCGCCATATGAACCGGTGGTGATGACATTTTTCACCGCCAGCTTGTTGTAAGATACGGCGGTGATAACCATGCCGTAGCACAATAAAATTCATAACTTTTCAAATAAAGTTGGATGAAAACAAACTTTATATCAAAGCTGTAGATTTTGATGAGATCTGCAACTTTGTAGTTGATGACTTTTTCATTTGAAACCATTTGTGGTCCAAGAATTCTTTTTGAAGCCCTCAAATTTGGAAATTCATTTTTTTTAATTGTACAAATGACCTTAGACAAAAAATGACCAAAACCAAAGTTGTAGATCTTGATAAGATCTACAACTTTGTAGTTGAAAACTATTTTATTATAAATCATTTATAGTCTCAAATTTGTATTTGAAGATTTAAATTTTTAAAAAACCAAAATTTTCAAACAACATCGGATGGAAAATTGACCAAATGCAAAGTTGTAGATCTTGATGAGAACAACAACTTTGTAGTTGATGATTTTTTTATTTGAAATCATTTGAGGTCCCAAAAGTCTAGTTGAAGTTTTGATGTTTTGAAATTCAAATTTGTCAAACGACCTCGGATGGCGAAATAACATGTCGGGGACCAATACTACGGTACCCAAAGAAGAGGAGTTGATACCCATCAACGCTAAATCATTGGAGCGATCAAGAATGCGATTACATTTCCCAGTGGGCCCCGCCTCATCCAAACCACTAAGGCCGTAGGCTCCGTTTCATCCGATCGTCTAACCCCCGAGGGTTGGGAACACCTCAGGGTGACTCCTAAGGGATGGCTCCGCCTCTCCCAACTTCTGAGAGCTAGCACTGCCTCGCTCGACCCCCCAAGGGTTGGCTCCACCTCTCCCGACATTTGAAGGATGGCTCTGCCTTGTCCGACATCTGAGGACTGGCTTCGCCTCGCCCGACCCCCGAGGGTTAGCTCCGCCTCACCTGATGTCTAAAGGATGGCTCCGCCTCGCCCGATGTCTGAGGACTAGCTCCACCTCACTCGACCCCCGAGGGTTGGCTCCACCTCGCCCGATGTTTGGCTCTGCCTTGCTCGACGTCTGAGGACTGGCTCCGCCTCGCCTGACCCTAGAGGGTTGGCTCTGCCTCACCCGACGTCTGAGGGCTGTCTCCGCCTCACCTGACTCTCAAGGGGTGGCTCCACCTTGCTCGACGTCTGTACGCAACTCCTTCCTAACAACACATGTAGATAAGGCAGGGCATTCAAGTCAACCGTAATACCGAGGATGATACCCTACACGCCTGCAAGAAAGTACCATCAGGATATGACAAGACGGGCGCTTTAAGCCCTTCTAGGCATGTCAGAGCCTGAACAATGTTGTAGGCACCAACATCTGTCTTATAATGTTGTGGGCGCAGCCATTTTCCCTCGGGAGCGGATCCTAACGGAAGCTCACGACAACCACTACGGTCCAGAAGTAAACTTGCATCACCTATAGTAATGGACATGCGGTCACTATGTCGTCTGCTCCCTATATGGCCGTGGATTAGTGCCCTGGTCCACCACGCCACCCGCCGAGGTGGGAGGGGACGCAACAACTTGCTGACAATGCTAGGATATGACATCATCAGCGGACAGATGCCTAATGCGGCCCTATCAAGATCAGCGAACATGCACCCAACGTGGAACTATCCCTAGCACCACCTGCCATGTCAGTGGGGCCCACATAGAGGAAAAGGAAGACTCGGCATCTTTGAAGAACCTCCTTTGTCTCTAGTTTTTCTTCTTTGTTCTCCCATCTGTAATCCCTGCTCTCCCATGGCCTATAAAAGAGAAAGCAGGGCACCCCACTAAGGGGATCGTTTCAACACACCACGCATCACATCACACATAGTTGAGTAGTGACCAAGCTCTCAGCACCCATTCGACCTTTCCATCAGAGACCTGAGACCTTTCCCTCTCTCGCCCGTTTGTAACCCCTACTACAAACTTTTCAATGCTAATAACACGAGCAGCAGCCATGAACTGGACGTATTCTGCCCGAACTAGTATAAACCTTGTGTCTTTTTAGCACACCATTCGGGTCAGATGCGTAATAACACAAATTTACTCATTGGTGATTACTCGAAACACCGACAGTTGGCGCGCTAGGTAGGGGACCTTTGCGCTTTCCGACATTAACATTAGGCCATGGATGGCAAGCCATGATATCAGCTGGGTCTCGGGCGCACATGTGCACTTTAGGGACTTAGACTTCATCATCACAGTGGGAGGAGAGTTGGCATTGGCTCACGCCACCATCCAACCTCTCCCCTCCATCGACCTTGACTATGGGAGGCTTGAGCGCCAGCTCGACATTTCCCTAGGACCTCAGCCGTCCGGGAGGACCCACGCTACCTCACCTTCTCTTATGCCAACAACATGGTGTGGCTCGCCAGAGGGGAACCCCTCTCTCCAGAACACCTCATACGGAGTGCCCCGACAGTGCTTCTGTTTGGTCTCCGCAATGCCATGGGGACCGTTAGCCACCTTATGGCACAACACATGATTCCACCTCTCATGAATAATGAATTCGTGGGGGTGATCGAACACGTCATAGAATCTTTCTATGACCTTCTCATAGAGGAGCTAGAGTCACCCTCTAGCTATGACTCCAACAAGGGAAGCCATCACCCCTCTCACGAATGCTTCATGATGGGTATCCCTGAGGGACATGTTGAAAGCATCTGTGAGGAGGAGGCTACCCTAATGAACAACCTCAATGATGAGGCCGAGGGGGAGACAGCGGCCCCACCTCGTATGCGGGTGGAGCAGCTAAAAGCCTAGCACCAAGAGATCGAGGAAGCATGGCTCCAGCTTGAGCAGGAATGCACGTAGCTCGATCGAGAAATCGAGTGCCACAGAGACAGTGGGCGCACACGCGCCATGGCCTACGATGTGAACCGAAGGATCATCGCCGATGATGAAGCCCTCCCTCGTTTCATCCAGGTAAGCTAGAACATCGCTGTCACGGTGGCCTTGCTCCATGGCCTTCCAAAGGCCGTGATGCCTGAGGATCGTTAGGCCCACTATGAGATTCGCACGCTGCTCGAGCGTATAGCAGTGTAGCAGGCAAAGAGCTCATTGTCTCAACAATGCGAGCTTGATGCCAGGCAACACACGCTCTTAGAGCATCTCGGCAGGGATGTGTCGATCCACTAGGCACCACAAAGTGGTGGGCAGCGTGCCATGGTCCTAGTGCATCAGTGTCTTGGCCACAACTGTGACGCACACAACACCCTCCATGCTCGCAGGCATACCCACGATGATCTAAGAGAGGGAGCTAGCCAAGGCTATCACCCTCGTCGTGGCAGACGCTATGACAGTGGCGAGGATTGAAGCCTAAACCCTAGCCTACCTAGGCCTTAGGCCTTTGGTCAACACACCCTCAACGCCGCCTTTCTGCCAAGGTATCGACCACCAACCAACATCCCGAAGTACTCTAGGGAAACAAACCCCGGGCTATGGCTCAAGGATTATCGGCTTGCCTGCCAAGCTGGTAGTACGAATAATGATGATTTTATTATCCACAACCTTCCATTGTTCTTGGCCAATTTGGCACGAACATGGTTGGAACACCTAACCATCTAACAGAATCTAAGGTTGGGCGGACATGAAGAAGATCTTCATAGGAAACTTCTAGGGCATATACAAGCGCCCTAGGAACCCATGGGACCTCAAGAACTGCTGATAGAAGGCTAGAGAAACCTTCTGTGGGTACATCTGATGCTTCTCCTAGCTATGCAACGAGCTACCTAATGTCACTGATGCTGATGTTATAGGGGCTTTCCTATCTAAGACCACCTATGAGTCTCTGGTTCATAAGTTGGGACGCAAGGGTCCGTGAACCACCAAGGAACTCCTTGATATCGCCACCAGCCATGCCTCAGGAGAAGAAATGGTTGGAGCGATCTTTGATCGCCTCAATGACAAGGCGAGGTGGGACGAGGATGGTGGTGAAGGTGCCTCTAATCGTCCCACCAAAAAGAAGAACAAGAAGTAACAGCGCGAGGACTCTCTCATGGCTACCGCTGATCGCAGGGGTGGTCAGAAGCCCATGGAGGGCACTCTGAACCACTTCAAAAAACTACTTGAGGGGCCATGCCCAAACCATGCCTTCCCCGTTAAGCATCTATCCAAGGACTACGCCCTCATGAAGTAGTTCTTGTCCGGAGGCTCCAACAAAGGGGAGCATGGGAAGGACCCCGACCCTACCATAGATGCCGCCAAGGGGAAGGACGATAACTTTCCAATGTTGGATGGCGACCTCATGATCTTCGGAGGATCGGAGGCCTATGACTCCAAGCATCGCTAGAAGATCACACGCCGTGAGGTCTACATGACTGAACTGGCCATGCCTGCCTTCCTCCAGTGGTCAGAGTCCGCCATAACCTTTGACTGGACCGACCACCCAGAGAGCGTCCCATAACTAGGGAGATATCCACTCATGGTCGACCCGATCATCGGTACAAAGCGGCTCACCAAGGTACTGATGGATGGGGGCAGCGGCCTCAACAACATGTACGCCGAGATGCTTGACACCATGGGCATCGATCGAGCGCACGTTTGACCAACCAGAGCACCTTTCTATGGCATCATGCCTAGAAAGCATGCCATGCCACTTAGGCAGATCAATCTGCCCATCACCTTTGGGGGTCCGTCCAACTATAGGACGGAGACCCTCACCTTTGAAGTGGTTGGGTTCCATGGAACCTACCATGCCATCCTAGGACGACCATACTACATGAAGTTCATAGCCGTCCCCAACTACACCTACCTCAGACTGAAGATGCTGGGCCTAGGCAGGGTCATCATCGTCAGCACCTCCTTTCAGTGTGCCTATGAGTGTGAAGTTGAGTGCTGTGATCACGCCACAGCAATCGTCGCCTCCGTAGAGCTCGCGACTCTTAGGAAGGAGGTCGTCGAAGAAGCACCTGACCCCAAGCGATTGACTAGGTCCTTCGAGCCAGTGGAGGGCTCCAAGGAGGTTCTCATAGACCCCGGGAGCATCGAGGGCAAAACGGTGTGCATTGGTACCACGCTTTCCTCCGAATAGGAAAGCACGCTCGTCGGCTTCCTCCGCGTCAATAGAGACATCTTTGCGTGGAAACCCTTGGATATGCTAGGCATTCCGAGGAAAGTCACCGAGCATGCCTTGAAGATCTACCTAGGATCCAAGATGGTAAAACAATGCCTGCATCGCTTCAACAAGGGGAAACGTAGGACCATCGGTGAGGAGATAGCAAAGCTTTTTTTGCAGCTAGATTCATCAAGGAAGTGACCACCCAAAGTGGTTTGCCAATCCGTTCTTGTATGAAAGAAGAGTGGGAAATAGAGGATGTGTGTTGACTACATGGGTCTCAACAAGGCATGCCCGAAGGATCCATTTCCTTTGCCGTGCATAGACCAAATAATCGACTCTACCTCAGGGTGTGAAACCCTCTGCTTCCTTGACGCATACTCGGGGTACCATTAAATCGTGATGAAGGAGTCCAACCAGCTCGCGACATCTTTTATCGCCCCCTTTGGATTGTTCTGCTACGTCACAATGCCGTTCGATCTAAAGAACGCCGGGGCTATATACTAGCGTTGTATGCTCAAGTGTTTCGGGGACCTTATTGGGCGGACCATTGAGGCCTACGTTGATGACATTGTGGTCAAGTCCAAATGGGCTAACCACCTCGTAGCCGATCTTGAGCAGATCTTTGCAAAACTCTAAGCAAATGACATCAAACTCAATCCCAAGAAGTGCATTTTCGAGGTATCTAGGGGCATGCTGCTTGGTTTCATCGTCTCCGAGCGTGGCATCAAAGCATACCAGAAAAATCTCAGCCATCACAAGGATGGGCCTAATTTAGAATATAAAGGGGCTGTAGCGAGTTACAGGGTGCCTCACTACGCTCAGCCGCTTCATCTCGTGGCTCAGCGAATGAGGTGTCCCCCTTTATGAAGGCCGACCACTTTGAATGGACATCCGAGGCTTAGGAGGCACTTAACATGGTCAAGCTGCTTCTGATGAAGGCCCTAATCCTAGTTCCTCCTACCAATGGAGAACCCCTTCTGCTCTACATTGTGGCCGCCACACAAGTGGTTAGTGCCACCTTGGTAGTGGAGCAGGAAGAAGAGGGCACGCCCTCAAAGTATAGTGCCCTGTGAACTTTATCAACGAGGTCCTATCTGAATTAAAGACCCACTACCCCTAAATCTAGAAGCTTTTGTACGCCATCCTCATCACCAAGAGGAAGCTACGTCACTACTTCAAGTCACATCCAGTGATGGTTGTGACGTCCTTCCCCCTCAGCGAGGTTGTCCAAAACCAAGATGCCACTGGAAGAACCGTGAAATGGGCACTCGAGCAGATGGGTCAGAGCATTACGTATGCCTCCCGGACAGCCATCAAGTCCTAGGTGTTGGCTGATTTCATCATGGAACGGACCGAGGTCCAAATGCCACTAGCGATCGTTGATCAAGAATACTGGACGACGTACTTCGATGGTTCACTGATGAAGAAGGGCATCAACATAGGGCTGGTCTTTGTGTCACCCCTCGGGGTACGAATGAAGTACATGGTCCATCTCCATTTCCCCTCCTCCAACAATGTGGCCAAATATGAGGCACTCATCAACGGCCTACGCATTGCCATTGAGTTGGGCATCTGATGCCTCAATGTTCGACGAGATTCCCAACTAGTCATCGACCAGGTCATGAAGGAGTCAAGCTGCCACAACGCCAAGATGGCCACATACTGCTAAGAAGTCTACCAGTTGGAGGACAAGTTCGATGGCCTCGAGCTCAATTACATCCCAAGGTGCCTCAACAAGGCGGTCGACGCGCTTGCAAAAGCAGCATCCGGTCAAGAGCCAGTGCCAACAAGCGTCTTCGCTAGCGACCAGCACAAGCCCTCGGTTCGCTATGAGGGGTTAGAACAAGGTGGTAATGGTCCATCCAATCTAGGCCCAGGGGTTGACCAGCCATTAGCTCCATCTAGCCATGAAGTCATGGAGCTCGAAGAGGACCCAACGATAGAGCCCGACCCTTTGGTCGACTGGAGGATGCTCTACCTCGACTACCTCCTCCATGACACGCTACCGATGGACAAGACGGAGGCTTGACAGCTCACATGTCGCACCAAGTCCTTTGCTCTTGTGGAGGGCGAACTCTACAAGCGAAGCCACACTAGGATCCTGCAACATTGTATCCCCATCAAACAAGGGAAACATTTGTTGAGCGATATCCACGATGGGGTCTACAGTCACCATGCCACACCTAGAACCCTGGTCAGAAATGCATTCCGATAGGGCTTCTACTAGCCTACTGCTGTAGCCGACACCGAGCAGATCATGCGCACCTACGAAGGGTGTTAGTACTATGCTCAGTCGATTCACCTACTAGCCCAAGCACTCCAAACAATCCCTATCACATGGCCATTCATGGTCTAGGGGCTCAATCTAGCCGAACCTCTCAAGAGGGCACCCGAAGGCTACATCCACATGCTTGTCACCATAGACAAGTTTACAAAGAGGATAGAAGCTTAACCGATCTCCATGATCAAGTCCACACAAGCCATGTTGTTCTTCCTCAACATCATCCATTGCTTTGGAGTCTCAAACTCCATCATCACGGACAACGGCACATAGTTCACCAAAAAGAAGTTCCTTTGATTCTGCGATGAATACCACATCCAGGTCAATTGGGCTGCCGTCGTGCACCCTGAACGAACGGGCAGGTCGAGCGCGCAAATGACATGGTCCTACAAGGCCTCAAGCCTAGGATCTTCAACCAGTTGAACAAGTTTGGCACACGTTGGATGGCCGAGCTTCCTTTAGTACTCTAGAGCCTGAGGACAACCCCTAGTTGAGCCACCAGCTACACACCCTTCTTCATGGTCTATGGTTCCGAGGCCGTCCTCCAAACCGACCTCGACTATGGAACGCCAAGGATTAGGGCATATGATTAACAGGGAGCCAAGGCATCCTACAAGGATGCCATGGACTAGCTAGGCAAAGCGCACGACATTGCCCTCCTCCGCTCGACCAAGTACCAACAGGTGTTATGACAGTACCACATCCGATGAGTGCGGGGTCAAGCCTTCAACATTGGGGACCTTATCCTCCATCTCGTACAGAGCAACAAGGACCGCCACAAGCTCTCCCCGCCATGGGAGGGATTGTATGTAGTTGCGGAGGTGCTCCATCCAGGCACCTACAAGCTCAAGACCATCGACAATGAAATCTTCACCAATGCCTAGAATATTGAGCACCTATGTCGCTTTTACCCTTAATAAATGCACACTTTTCTTTATTAATTTTGTTATCCAACTCCCCGATTGTTTAGTGACATCTGACCCCATCAACGGCAAGGGGTTGGACCTCACTCAAGGGCTAATATAAGCATATCTAACTGGCAAACATTTTCTGTGCCTGTCCCCTTTTTATGTTAGGACCTAGGAGCTAGGTTTGCGGGAATAAGCTCTGAGTATAACTGGTCGGACTACGGAATACCCACGCCCTAGTGGCTATGGTGTCTTTGCTCACCAGCATAATCAAAATGGGCTTGCCCGCACTTTGAGCTTTTATGACCTTAACAGTGAAAAGGGTCGGAATGCACTAACTCTTTATGCAAAAAGGGGAGAAGAGCTAAGAGACCGTTTGCCACACAAAAATTCAAAAGCTTGTCCATTTGTGACAAGTTTTCTCCATTTGGCTTATCTGCCTAACTAAATTCTTACGAAGGATGTCCTCTTCCTCTATTTTTCGTAGGAAAAACTTGTCTCAACCGGTAACATGAATCGATTGGATGGCTTGGCCACTAACAAGAAGCGGGTAAGGAGTAGACAGGATCATGCCCATATCCGGTGGAGGTTCTCCGAACCCATCACTCTTACCATCAGGTAAAATCGATGCCCAGGTTGATTGAACGGCTCCAAACCACCACCAAGAGATAAGCACCCTTACTTACTTTACGTATTAATTTTGATACTGAGCCTCCGACCCTAGCAATGGTAGGGGGTCAAACATCGCTCGGGGGCTGGCAGAAGTGTCTATTTGCTAGACATTCTCTTTGCCTGACCCCTCCTTACATTTAAAAACTAGAGGCATGGTGTGCGGGCATAAACTCTAAGTAAGCCTGGTCAAACCGCTAGGACCCTATGCCCTAGTGGCTACGGCATTTTTGTCCACCAGCGCAATCAGAGTCTCTATCCCTACACTCCAAACCTTAACCTCCACCTTCTTAGGAAGGGTTTGGAGGGGCCTACCTATGGAATCTCCATCAAGGAGAGGCTATCAAGTCGTCCAAGTTGATCAAATGGCTTGGGCCGCTGCTGAGAGATAGATACAAAAGATTGGGAGGCTCGTGCAGGTTACGCCGGCCCCATCATGAACATCAAACTCAAACCCCGCACGGACACATCTGATAAGAACTCCTAGAACCCATCACTGGTGCCATCGAGGTAACATTACCGACCCCACTATTTCTTTATATGATCATTCATTCATCCATTTTCATTCATACTTCATTCATTCAATCATTCATACATTCATCTCATACATCCAAACATTGCATATGCAATTGCTACATCACAACACTTCGCATCGCATCACGAAGCGGTAGTCGTCTCATTCGATATGAGCGGTGACCGACCGAGGTTCAAAGGCTAGCCCGTGAAGGGCTTGGGGCCACCTCGCATCAAACAGAGCCAGGGGAGAAAAACCAAGATGAGCCCTAGTGGCCTTGCCTGACCCTACTTAGAAGCGGACAGGGACATCTCGACCTTTCTCGTTCGATTCTAACCTTGAACCAAGCCCATAGAATCTCTATTGAGGAGAGGCCAATGGGCCACCCGAACCTATCGAATGACTCAGACATCTACTGGGAGATAGGTTAAGAAATAGTGGAATGCCACATGAGGGCTCTACCGACCCCGTCAGCGGATGACAGACCTAAATTCCACTTGAACATGCCCATTAGCGAGCTCACTGAGCACGACACTCGAGCCATCGAGGCAAGTGTCATTGGCTTAGCCCCTCCAGTTGCGAAAACTGAGGACGGGGTGACACATGAAACACGCTCGACCCCTACCAAACCTGATGGGGCTTGAGGGCTCGAGCCACCTGATCCTAGATCGAGAGACCGAGGTTCGAAGGCCGGCTCGTGAAGGGCTTGAGGCCACCTCACGTCGAACAAAAGCCAGGGGAAAACACAGATGGGCCCTAGCGGCCTTTGCCTATCCTACCTAGAAGCGGACAAGGTTATCTCAACCTTCTCATTCGATCCAAACCTCCAGCCAAGCCCATAGAATCCCCATTGAGGGGGAATCTATTGGAAGGCGCGTTAAGGAGCAACCGAATGCCACACGAGGGCTTTACCGACCCCATCACAAGCGATGGAACACTGAATTTCATTTGAACATGCCCGTTAGCGAGCTCACCGAGCGCATCACTCGAGCCATCAAGGCAAGTGACATTAACTCAACCCCTCCGGTTGCGAAAACTATGGACGGGGCGACAGTCATAAAAATGAGCTAATCCTTGACTGAATCCCTACTATGCATAGGGGCTCAAGGAAGGTTGGACTTACAAGGAGACTGAACTCACAGTCATAGAATGATAGCTAAGATCCTAGGGAGGGGGTACGTGCGAATACAAGATATGCTTTCTCCTTCTAAGTTTCACTATCCTCTCCTCGATTTTCAGTGACATCCGACCCTAGCAACGGCAAATGGTCGGATCTCACTCGGGGGTTGATAAAGATATAAATACACCTTTTCTAAAATAGTTGTCATGTCAGACCTCTTCTTCACACTAATCCTAACGACAAGGTTTGTGAAAATGAATAATTGATCATCCCTGGTCGAACTGTAAAAAGCCTACGCCTCGGGGGCTAGATGTCTTTGCTCACCAACATAATCAAAGTTCTGCTCTTACACCTTGGGCCCTACGGTCTTAACAAACAGAAGAGTCAAAATACGTGAGCCCTTTCTTTCGCATACAAAAAGGGAAGAAAACAAGTTGAATCAAACAAAATGAAGTTACGAATTTGTTTTTATAAGGGTCATCACTTGTTCACATATTACAATAAGCATTCATATGATCTATTTGACTAACTAGCCCCTTAGGAGGAGAACTATGTCTTCGACTCTATCTGCCAAGTCCCATGCAAGAAGAGCCACAGCCGTCTCTATTTTGTCCAGCTCGAAGGCTTCATAGCTAGGTGCAGAACCGAGGCTCATTGTCTCCAAGTTGATGTTGTCCGCATAATGCGAATGAGACATTGCAAAAGCTTGGGTGATCCTGGCATGAAGAGCTTCCCTCTTGAGCTAGCGCACCCACGCTATGATATCTACGGCACAGGCCACAAGTGAGCTGGTCCCCTCTGACCACACCACCTCCAGGTCATCATAGACCACTCTGAGGGCAGCGCTCAAGAAATCATGCTCGTCGCTCTCCGCTTGAAGGTTTCTCCATGTCTCGGTGAGCTCCATGGCTAGCCCGATGAAAACACTCTCGGCCTCCAGCCTCTAGGTCATCATAGTTTTGAGCTTGGTCTAAAGGGAGCTAATCCTTTGCTATGCCTCATTGCACCCTAGGATGGCCTAGTCACACTCCTCGTGGGTTGTGCCACGCTTTGAGCGGAGCCTCCCCACGGTCTAGAGCAGCTCATCTCACTCCTTGCATAGCCGGACAACTGCCTTGGCATCCTAACTCGCCCTTCGCTCTAGGGCTACAAGCTTCTCCTCGGCTACTAACTTTAGGTCCTACTCCTTCTCAGCCTCAGCCAGGAGGTTGAGGATCCACTAGTGGGTCATAGCGTCCCTCTGAAGCAGCTGATCCTAGTCCCTCCTGACTCTGGCGGCCTCCTCCTCATCTTGTCGTGCCGTCACCGATAGGGCCTCGAAGGCCTTCTCGGTCTCCTCCTCATGTTGATGGGCCTCGACCTCCCATAGCTAGAGACTGGCTACCTCCTCGGCAAGGGGAGTTAACTCGGCCACCCTCTGTTGGGCGGCAGCAAGCTGGGTGATCACCTCCTCACGTAGCTAGGCCTCTTCGATGAGGCGGTCCTAGTTCTCCTTTTGCTCATGAAGGAACTAGGATTCCTCCCGACTGTGAGCGATAAGGGACTAAAAATAAATAAATATTAGAACACAGAAATACTTGAAGAAAGAAGAAGATGAGAGGCAAGGTCAAGTGAATACCTAGCCAGTGGGGATGACGACCTCGCGTAGGGCGCTCCTAGCATCGTCCAAGGCTGATAGCACAACCGCAATCCCCTCATCAAGACTCTCCCGCTCCATGCTTTCAGTGGCATCATCGAGGGAGAAGAGTGTTGATGTTAGGTCTCGTAGATTCATCCATCGGAGCAGGGGCTCACCTTGTGCTAGCGAATAGCTACCCCCAAGGTTAGGGCCTAGGATGATTCCCCGCTGGCCCTCTTTGCCATCATCGCAACGTCTGGGGACCACTCGGCCACGTCCCCCTTTGTCCAGCCCACATCAGGCGCCGTCACTTTGGCCACCGTTGGCGTGGAATGCGTCGCTTCCTCGACCACCGCCACAGCTACATCTAGCTGCGCCTGGCTTATCATAGTCGCTGCCACCTCCGCCTGCATCGGCGAGGCCTCAATCGGCGATGTCATGCCCACCGCAGTCAGCGCCACAAGCACGAGCGGTAGCTCTGTCCACCCCGACATCGGTAGTGGAATCGACACCCTCACTGGCTGTTTGGCAACCTACGAGGGTGTTCCTCTAGCCTTGGCACCTGCTTGTCCCACCGAAGGCATGGGAGACACCATAGGCGGCACCTAACTAGCCAACGAGGTGGTAGCACCAGTGCTGCTCCCGCCCGAAATGGGTGCCATGTCAACCGATGGCCGCTGCCTTGCTTGAAGGGCGACGCTCTTCTTGGGCGCCAGTGCCAAAGAGTTGCCCCATCTCAAGACGCTGTAAGAAACAAAAGGCATATGTCACACTAAAAGAGGAGAAAAACAGAGAAAACAGAGGAGTTGGTGACTTACATTGGCATTGTCGGGCTGTGGATACATTTGGGGGATGAACCCCTAGGTCTCTACTCCACCTCATTGGGGTAGGGCAATTTTGAGCCTACCCCTACTCCTGGGCAGAGGGGCTCGATTCCCTTGTGTCTTGGGGCATGAGGGCAAAGCCACCCCCCTCAGTTGGCACCTCAGATGTGGCGGCAGGCCTGCTCGCCCCTGTTGGCTCTTGGAGCATGGCGGCGGAGCCACCCCCCTCCATCGACACCTCAGGCGCAGTGGTAGATCCACCCACCCCTATTGGCTCTTGAGGCATGGTGGCAGGGCCAACCCCCCTCCGCTGGCACCTCGGGCGTGATGGCAGATTCACCTGCCCCTGCTGGTTCTGAGGGTAGGCCGATGGTCGAGCTCGTCTCCACCGGCCTCACAGACACACTTTCCCCTCCATGAAATGGGAAAGGTCTCGATGCCTGTAAGGATGAGCGGGTGCCTATCAGCATGTCCTTGCTCTCCAGACCATCACACTTGGTGTCATCAACTACCTCAACATCTTCTTCCTCATCATCATCGTCGTCACTATTAGTTTCCTCCCCTCGCTCCCATGCATGCAATTTCTGTTGTTTCTTCTTCCTCTTGTCCTCCTTTGCTTTCCTCTGCCACTCGGTGTTGACACGGTTCACCGCCCTCATGAACAGATCCCTCGGTAATGGAGCTGGGAGATCCATGAGGATGAGGTCCCTTAGCTAGTCCCCCAATCTCAATGTCAATATCAAAGGGTTAGAAGTTCAATTGAAGAAGGCACGAGAGAGAGAAAACTTACAAGAACAATGTACCCTGGTTCCGACCGCATCGGGGGATGCCTCGGCATCAGGTACACAAAATCAAGAGGGGCGCCCATGCTGTCCTAAGAAGGCTCCATCGCCTCCTTGATGCGTTATATGACTTTAGAGGGGGAGAGCGCCTCCTTGGCAAGCGTCATCCTATTGAATGACGCCCTAGGTGCCATCGCGTATAGGGGAAGCACGTGCCTCGTCAGTGGTGCCACCCTTCTCACATGGTAGGCGTCGATGATTCCTGACCCCTTTAGCCCCTTCTCCTTCAAGAAGTAGATGGTGGTGAGATGGGCCTAGATCCTCTTATTGTCCTTCTTCAGGACACCCCACTTCCTCTATGAATCTAGGGCCTCTTTGATTAAGCGCCTGATAAACTCTAGCAAGGGGGCAGCGACATCATTCTTGAGATAAAACCAATGCGAATGCCACCCTTGTTGGAGGTCGACAGCTACATTACCGAGTAGTCATCGACCTAGTTATTCTGAAGCTAGATGTCAGTGCATCCCATCGATATATTCAGCTCCTGCCTCTTCTCCCTCTTCTTCTAGAGGGTGACAGCGAAAAAGTGCCGCCACAAATCAAAGTGGGGGCTGATCCCTAGGAATCCCTCACATAGGGTGATGAATGTCACCATGTGTTGGATCCCATTGGGGTTAAGGTGCTGCAGCTCTATCTTGTAATAGTACAATAATCCTTGAAGGAATCCGTGGGCGGAGGTGGTGAACCCACGCTCATGGAAGCGCGTGAACGAGACGATGTAGCCATCGGGCGGTGACAGCACGTCCTCCTCACTGGGTAGCCACCACTCCTTGGCGGCGGTCCATGCACAGAGAAGACCATGATAGACAAGGCCCTCTAGGCTCTGGAGGGTGATTTTAGAGCGGCACCATGGCTCCATTGGAAGATGGGGGTGGGTGGATGCAAACTTGACGATGGTTGAGACGTGGATGCAGGGAGCTTAGGCGATTGGCGATGGAGGTGGCAGATGTGATGGCAAAGAGGCAAAGTATAAAACCCTAGGGGTGAACCTTTTTGGTTTTATAGAGGCACCAAATGCGAGGAAACCAAATGTCTGCCTAGATCTTCGCGTCTCCCATGATCTACCACAACATCATGCCACGGAATACACGCACGCAATCCCTATCCTTTCCTTCGTTAAACTCGCTGGATGTTTTGCCTCCTTGGGTGGACCAAGACTCGTTACGAGTAAGAGGAATATGGATCAAAAGCGCACCTATGGCCCGTCTAGGCCTAGGAGTCCGATGGTTAGCCCATCAACGGGTCCAACAGCCACTCCAAACACCCCTACGACAAAGGGTGGGAAGAGCTAGGCCCCGTAAGTGGCCAATGCCCAGACACATGAGTGCCACAGGCATATCGGCCCATGATTGAGTCTCGACCAGGCTTACCCTGACCAAATCCCCACAAACAGGATACGAGGACCCCAATCGAACTATCTAGCTAAACAACCATCAAAACTCACGACCACAACCACGAAGGGTCTGGCCTTGACAAAAAGGGAATCACCATCCCTAGGGCACACCGTGGGCGACAAGAGAAAGCCAAGGCCCATAGAGTCCTCCCTTTCAAAAAACCTTCGAAGGAGTATTCTACTCCTCCGTAGGCTCGGGGGCTACACCACCGGGTGCGCTCGTGCGCACCCGCTGGCAAGTCGAAAAAACCTTTGAAGGAGTATTCTACTCCTCCATAGGCTTTGAGGCTACACCCACCGGTGCGCTCGAGCGCACCTGCTGGCAAGTCAAAAGACCCCCTAGATGATTCTACTCGAATCACCTAGGGGCTCAGGGGCTACAGTCGAAGACCAATACTAGGGTACCCAAAGAATAGGAGTTGATACCCATAAACACTAATTCATCAGAGTGATCAAGAACGCGATTACATTTCCTAGTGGGCCCCACCTCGTCCAAACCACCAAGGCTGCAGGCTCCGTTTGTCCGACCCCCGAGGGTTGGGAATGCCTCAGGCTGACTCCCAAGGGATGGCTCTACGTCGCCCGATGTTAGAGAGCTAGCTTTGCCTCGCCCGACCCCCGAGGGTTGGATCTGCCTCGCTCGATGTCTAAAGAATGGCTCTACCTCGCTCGATGTCTGAGGACCGGCTCTACCTTGCCTAACCCCCAAGGGTTGGCTCCACCTCGCCCGACGTCTGAACGGTGGCTCAGCCTCGCTCAACGTTTAAGGACTGGCTCCGTCTCGCCCGACCCCCAAGGGTTGGCTCCGCCTCGCCCGATGTCTGGCTCTACCTCGCCCAATGTTTGAGGACTGGCTCTGCCTCGCCTGACCCCTAAGGGTTGGCTCTGCCTTATCCAATGTCTGAGGGCTGTCTCCGCCTCGTCTAACTCCTGAGGGGTGGCTCTACCTCGCCCAACGTCTACGTGCGACTCCTAACTAATGATGTGCGCAGAAATGGCAGGGCACTCAAGTCAACCACAATACCGAGGATCATACCCTGCATGCCTATAGGAAAGTACCATCATGATATGACAAGACGGGCGCTTTAAGCCCTTCTAGGCATGTTAAAGCCCAAACAGTGTTGTAGGCGTCGACATTTGTCTTACAGTGTTGTGGGCGCCACCATTTGTCCTCGGGAGCAGATCTAGATGGAAGCTCACGACAACCACTATGGTCTAGGAGAAAACTCACATCACCTACAGTAACGGACGTGCGGTCACTGTGTTATCTATTCCCTATATGGCCATGGATCAGTGCCCTGGTTCATCGCACCGCCCACCGAGGCGGGAGGGGACGTGACAACTTGCTGACAACGCCAGGACATGACATCATCAGTGGACAGACGCCCAACGCGGCCCTATCAGGATCAGTGAACATGCACCCAGCGTGGAGCTATCCCTAGCACCGCCTGCCGTGTCAGCGGGGCCCGCATAGAGGAAAACGAAGACCCAACATCTTTGAAGGACCTCCTTTATCTTTGGTTTTTCTTCTTTGTTCTCCCATCTATAATCCCTGCTCTCCCTTGGCCTATAAAAGGGAAAGTAGGGCACCCCACTAAGGAGATCGATTCAACACACCATGCATCACATTACACATAGCTGAGCAGCGACCAAGCTCTCAGCACCCAATCGACCTTTCCATCAGAGACTTAGGACCTTTCCCTCTCTCGCTCGTTTGTAACCCCTACTACGAACTTTTCAGTGCTAATAACATGAGCAGCAGCCACGAACTGGACATAGGGACATTCTGTCTGAACTAGTATAAACCTTATGTCTTTTTAGCACACCATCTGGGTCAGACGCGTAATAACACAAATTTACTCGTTGGTGTTTACTCGAAACACCGACACAACCATAATCAAAGTTGTAGATCTTGATTAGAACAACAAATTTGTAGTTTATGGATTTTTCATTTGAAGCCATTTAGGGTCCTAAATATTTATTTTAAATCCTAAAAAATGAATACTAGGGTAATAGATATGCTATATAGACATAAGTGACTTAGGGGTGGAGTGGTTAGAGGAGTTAAGGACAAAGGTCCTAGGTTCGAATCCCACCACCGTCGCGTACCATGAAAAATAGCGTGGAGCTAGAGTTGGTGGGAGGGGCTTCCTAGGATTGAAACAAAAAATTTTGCTATTTTTTGGGAGCTAGAGCTGGTAGGAGGGGCTTCCTAGAATTGAAACAAAATTTTTTGGTATTTTTTGGGCCCGTTTTTAGGATTTTTGGAAATTTAAATCACCGTCGGCCGGTAGCACAAACCGACTGTGATAAGCTAGTATCACCACCAGTTGCAAACCACCTGTGATGAGAATGTCATCATCAACAACAGTTTATTGTCGAGGCTGAAAAGCGTTTGTGATGGGCTTTACGAACCACTTGTGATGAGCCTAAATGTAGTAGTGGTTCTTATACTATCATAGGGATTTCTATTATTCATGGTTTGATTAACAATATTATCAAAACATTGGACCAATGGAAAAGGAAAGTATATGTCTTCGCTAGGAGGTTGAACTTTACTAAATCATGCCCTAGCAACCTGCTAGCGTTTTTATGGGCTTCAACATGTTACATGTGGGTGCCAAGGGGCTCATGTGAGGAAGTTGGAGTCCATTAGGGATAAAATTTTTTTGTAGAAGGGATGAGGACGAATTCAAATAACACATGGAACTTATTTGTCCTTCTTGAGTATTGAAATCATAAATACATAAATCATGAAAGATTTTGTTTTAGTCAAACTATTTTGGAAAATTGCTTGAGGGTTGGAGAAACGTAAGTACTATTTGGATCAATTAGGACTAGTTACTTGTTGAGGTTAAAATCAGCCCGAATGAGATGGAGTTGACTATCTAGTCACTAACAACTAGTTGTAGACTTGACTAGCAAATTAGCCCATATATTTGTTTTTTTGATGAACAAGCCTATTTATTTGTAGGATTTTTCTTATGGTATTCAATAGGATGACAAGTTGGCAATGTAAAGTGTACAACGTTACCAATGTTTTCTTTCATGTTGAGACGGTTGATGATTCTTAAAGAGGAATATCGATAAAAATGAATAATGTTCTCGAGAAGATCATGAAAACACTAGAGGAACACTTTTCTGAAGCATTGATCAATGAGTCTGACAGTTATGGAATCTGAACTGTAGTTTGCTGAGAGTGCTTTTTGTGCTATCCATCGTAAGCTGTCGGCAAAGCTTATAACTTTTTACTGGCTCTCAAGAAAAGCAAAGTTTTTTTTTAAAAAAGACCGCACAAAAGAAGTCCATAGGTCACAAACGTTACCATGGTGACCTTTTACACTAATCTTAAGATGTCTAGTATGTATCACCTTAAAATGATATTGTAGTCCTTATGAGAAAGAGGGTGATAAGCAAGAATTAAAAAGTTAAAGGTTGAGTTGGATGGTAATGTTATGTACAATAAATTCCCAGATTATATGGACTCATACGTGCAATCCACTTGCAAGGAGAGATTAAAAAATGTTCCAAGGTTTAAAAGTTTCATAGAAGCATTAATTTAAGTTGCACAATAATTCTATGCTTGTTTCTTTATCACTTTACTTTTGCATTTATTATAGTGTCTATAAAAAGTTAAACCACTCTTGGGAGGTGTATGTTTCTTTAAGTAATAATTGTCAGTTTTAACACATTTGTGTAGGTTATGTCCTCCATGAACGGCTTCTCAGTCTGTTTTACAACTCGTAACCTGACTATTTATAATTTTTAGCTAAGCTTGGTTAATGTTGGAACTAGCATTCCAAATAGTAGAGTACGGAGAGAGTAGAGGGGAGACAACTTGGTAGTGAGTAGGGGGACCCATTAGAGTTCGAGGGCATACAAGTGAGTGAGGGGTGAGGCCTTCGTCTTCGGTATCTTCTCAGCACGCGGGTCTTTGTCTCCGAGGCCTTCTCGGCGCAGAGGTCTTCGTCTCCAAGGCCTTGTCGGCGTGGAGGTCTTCGTCTCTGAGGCCTTGTCGGCGCCGGCCTGGCGCCCTCATCCATCGACAACTCATCTAGGGTTTAGGGTTTAGGGTTTAGGCCTTCTATTTTATTTTCCTATATTAGTGGATATTTTTCCTTTTCATTATTTTTCCTCATGTTTTGTTCAACCTTTTATTAATTTATTTTATATCTATATTATTTATTATTTATTTCTATATATTCATAGCATTTGTTTTTCATTTTCATTTTCATTTTTCTTCTTCTTTATTTTACACTAATTATTTATTTTATATTTTTTCATTATGATGCTTTTCTTTTCTATTCCCTGTTTTCCATAATATACTCGAGATGTTCACTTAGTATACGCGTGATGTTTGAAGACGTATTTTGAAATGTTCATGTAGTACACATTTGTTCCATAATATGTTTTTTTCTTTTACTTATCTTTTGACTATTATTTTTTATTCCACTCTTTCTTTTATATTTGTGTTTTGTTTTCTCTGTTAAATACAATTTTTATATTCTATAAGAGATTTTTTCGAAGTTTATTTTGGTCTAGAACATTATTCGTGTGAGGATGGAATGCTTTTTCTTTTGACTTAAAAACGGTCTGATACAATTTAATAATATAAAATTTTATACCTTAGACAAAATATTTACCTCTTGTGTTCAATACAACCTACACACTATTTTTTGCTACTATTTTCTTTACCTCCACTTATTTACTATTTCTCTTATTTTTCCATCCGGCACGCAGGGGTCCTCGAGCGGGAACGTGAGGAGGCGGGCGGGAACGCGTCGTTTGTCCGCACAAGCTGGGCTGCGGTGGCACGGACTACAACGCCGCCTGCCCACACGAGCTGGGCTGGGCTGCCACGGGGCGAGAACGTGGGAAAGTGGGCAGGGCGGGCGGGAATGAGCGAGCTGGGCTGGGCCGTAGGACGGAATCACGAGCTGGCGCGTGCGAAGCTTTCCTTCCTTTCTCCGCAGCGAGAGAGCCAGCAGCGACAAGTCTGCAGTCGGCGCCGCGGCCGGGGCCCGGATGCCCTAACCCGCCAAACCGCTCAAAATCCAAAATCCAAAATTCCCCATCTCGCCTCGGCTAGGCGAATCCCCAAACCCAGCTTTTCGCCCATGGCGTCCTCCGTTCCCGTAGTCGACATCCTCGACGACGACGACGACGACGACGACGACGACAACGGCCTCGCCTCCCCTCCCTCCTGCAAGCGGTCCCTCGGATCCTCCGGAATCTCCTCCCGCGACTTCCTCGACGCGTTCTCGCCGTCCCCGCCCCGGCACAAGCGCCCTCTGCCCGCGGCGGAGGGCCCCATCAACCTCGACGACACACTGTCCCCGCCAAAGCGGCGGCGCTCCTCGGTCTCCATCGACCTCGACGACACCCCGTCACCGCCAAAGCGGCAGCTCTCCTCGGTGCCCATGGTGCCGGTTCTTGTGGTGGACGAGGACGTGGCGCCATCAGCCCCTGGTGATGTTGTTACCGACAGGCCCGATTCTATCTTTGACTGCGCCGCTTTCTCCGAGTCACCGGAGACGGTTGTGCCCAGTTCTGCCGGCGTCGGCAGTGTTGATGTTGACACTCCGGGCTTCGCCTCCCCGCGCTCGGTTAGGCCACCTGCTGCCCCTGGCATGTCATCTGCTCCGCCTGCACAAAAAGGATCTGGTAAAGTGTCCTCCCTTATGGCTGCTTGCTCTTTATTTGAGTCATGACATGTGGAATCTACTACAGTACTAATCTTGTTGGTACACTGGTTTTGTTCACTTAAGATGGTTTCTTTTGTCTAATAGAATAGAGTTGTTTCTATTATGTTTCAGCTTACATTAAGTTAAGGTAATTAAAAAAAAGAATTGCGATGCAGCTCTAGATTTTGGGAATTATCTTTGTAACTCACCAGCAACTTCCATGTGATTTTGATGAAAAAAAAAACATCACTTTTTTTACCCCAATAACACTCGGTTCTAAACTCACCATGGTTTGTCTACAGTCTGCTAGTAATGACACTAGTTTCTATTTCGCAGGAGTTACTTCTCTGATATCACTTGATAGTGACGATGAGTCGGATGATGACATCATGAAAAGGGAGCCTTCAATCAATTTGCCAAGCAATACGGTAAAGCCTGGCCTTGTGGTTGAATTCATTTGACAAAAAGGAAAACATGTATTGACTTATATGCATTTCTGTTTATGGATGTATATGTCATATTTTGAACGCAATGTATTCTTGCATAAGTAGAAACATTATATGTTGTTCAAGAAAAAACAATGCTTCATTGCATAAATAAAGGCAAAACTTAGTAGTTGTGCATGCGCATGCCTAGTGCCTAGTGATTAAGATTAGATATATCAACACGCCTAATTGTAATCAAGTGACCACCATGTCTTTGTAGGAAGCGATGATGTGCCAGAAGGACGATGATGCCCAACATGTGCAAGCGAAGCAGAAAAGACAACCGGTGTGGCTTTTGTCAAGAGGGGACTCAAGTTTTAAAGACATGTAGTTTAATTGATGAGACATTCTTGCAAATTATGTAGGCAGGGAAGAAACTGACAAAGGAGGAGAAAGACAAACTGATGCAAGAAAGAAAACAAAAGCGACAGGTTCAGCAAGTGTTTCATAGAAGAATATGCTTATTCATGCATAAGATAGGTTATTAGAGCGCATATTGGTTATTTTGTAGGAAGATAAACTACGGAAGCAAGCTTTGAAAGATAAGCTAGCTAAGAAGAAGAAAATGGAAAAAGCAATTCAGAAGTGGGAATCAGGAAAACTTGCTTTAGAATGTATTACTGTTGAGATTGACAACAGTGTTATCCAAAGGGGCTTCATTGGAGGTCTGTTTGAGTATGGTGAATTAAGTTGTATCACAAAAAACCATGTATCGCCATTCGCTATTTCCATATTTTTTCACTACTAATATATCTGTGTCTTTTTAACAGGTCCTCTTCTTTCAAGTTTGACAGAGAATGGTCTTTCCTATGAACCTACTAAGAATAAAATTCGTGGTTCGATTTTATGGAAGTTGGATGTTCCTGATGATATTGCTCAGGCATTTTCCGATCTTAAAGATAGCTGTGATATGGTGCTACATGTTTCCTTTGTTCCTCTCTAACCTTTTAACATCGTATCTTCTTTTTTAAAGTAACCACATAATAATATATCCTAAAATCGTAGCGTGACATATCTTTCTACAGAACCAAAATCCATTGTCAGAAGTGAAATATGTTGCAATTGTGCTTGAAGCCGAGGAATTTTGTAATCTTATAAGCAACGGATTGTTCTTTGATCATGTCCAAAGAGTTCGTGATGGATACCCAGGATTCACCATTTGCTACATCATTAATAAATTGATGAACTACGTCAACAAATGGTGAGCTCTCTATAGTCTGAATTATATGTTTGACTGTTTCTAGTTTGGCCTTAAAAAAAAACATTTTAATCTTTGCATGTTGTGCTCACTGCCAAACTTTAACAAAACCTTCTGAACCTTTTTAAACAACATGTTGGCTAATTCAGTTCTTATCATTCAGTACTTATTTATTTTTGGACATGGGGGCGGGGGGGGGGGGGGGGGGGATGAATGCAAGATGTTTGATCAAAAGTAACCTTTCTATCTTCCCTATGCTTCGTCTTGGGCCTAGTCTTTCAAACCATAACCTAGTGAATTATGGTATCCCCTTTTCAACTGGAGTTTTTAGTATGAAATAGAAGGGATGGGAGAAAAGTTTACTTGCATTGCCATGTAATAAAGTAATGTTAGATAAGGTTCAGTGCCAGGTGAATGAGGACGCAAATTGATGGAAGAATGAAATGAGGGCACCATTTTTTCTTTTCTTAACGACAATGGGTGACAACTAGGTGGTCCCCAATAATATTCTAAATTTTTCATCTGATAACAAGATATGTTATGCCCTGAAGATATTAACTTGCTTATGGAGTTGATTGTTATTTATCTGTAAGAGCCTAAGCTCAATTAACCTTGGGAGTTGGGATATGGATAAGGCTGCTGTTCACTGTGCATCACCTTGTGGGCTTTTTGGATTGTGAGGAATGTGCATGGTAACTTCTGTGTAGTAGGAAAAGTAACCAACTTTGACCATCTGAATCTGCTAAAATTAAAATGCCTTTTGTTGTCATGTCAGTGAGCAAAGTCAATACAAGAACCATTTAAATACTTGGAGACGTCCACCAGTGGAAGAGGTCTGTTTGCATTTCTTGCATTTTTTTTCATGATGAACTTTTATTATCCTGGGATGCGTTTCATCTATTCTTTGTATAGGTTTTATGCAAACTGGCAACACACTATATTAATGTTCACTCAAGGCAATGCATAGATGAAGCTGAAGTAGTAGAGCACCTTGTTGGCCTGACGTCTAGTCTTGCAAAATGCAAATTCAGGCAAGTTACATTTACTTAGATAAGTTCAGTAACTTTGTTGGTTTTTTCTAGTGAATCTAGAAATTTGTGATGCATTGTAGTTTTCCCCCCTATGCTTAACTGTTATGTATGGTCAATGTTTTGTGCTGTCAATGAGTCCATTGCTATCATGCTGTTTTGTTGGAACCTACATCGTAGTAGCAAAGATAAAAGTTGATGTCCTAATTGAAAACTTGTATTCCCTTTGATGCATGGAAATATTTGATGAGGTGGAACAGTAAAACCTCTGATATTTATCATTGGTGTAATGGAGTGACAAGTAAAAAATAGAAATTCATACGTGTTTACCAAGTTCTTTTAGTTCAGCAGGCATGTGCATATTTCTTTTAGATGGATGTACCACTAATCCTTTTAAATGACACGATAGGTTAAATCCTTGACATGTAGTTTATTCTGGCAATGTGATCTGGATATGCATTTAGTGCAGGTCTGCAGTTCTATTTGCTGCCAGGAGCATTTCCATGTTTGATTAATTTCCTCTCGGATTTTTTTTTTTTTTTTTTTTGCAGGAAACCAATAACATGGTTATCTGTGCATGCTAATGGTGCAATTATCCCTAAAAGTTTTGTTCATAAAAACCTGGCGAAGAACGACACCTGGTATGTTGTGCAGAAGTAAATACCGAACCAGATCTCCATTGACTGTCTTCTGTTTTGCTAACCACCACCACCACCACCTCACCGCCCACCCCCACCCTCAGCATGCACTATAGTCTACAATCAGTACTTCAATACTATCCCTCTTGCTGTTTTGCATGATGTTAGGTACAATTTTATCTGATTTGTAATGGAACAAAATCTAGTCACTCATTCATCTACTGATGAGATTTCTCATATGCAGTGTCTAGCTTAACCTTTCTACTAGGTTCCTGAATTCTTTTTGCTTATTAGTAGTATTCTGATTTGTCCTTTGAACTAAGCCAATTGAAATAGTAAGCTTACCTTGAAATAAATAACTGAGATTTAGTTTCTAGTTCATTATTTTCTTCAGTTCTGTTTTACAATAGTTTCATGTAGATGAACACCATCTATTTGGCTATCATGGTCATGAACCATTGTACATGTGTTATATCTGACAGGTTAAAAGCTTTAATCGTGATCCCTGACATCCAGCCAAGATATGCTATTGCAATCTGGAAGAAGTATCCCTGTATGAGATCCCTTCTAAATGAATATATGGATGCCAGTAAAACCGTGAGTGCCGTCCCTGGGTTCATATAAGATCAAAAAAGTTAGGAACTATGCCCTTTTGTGCTGTTAACTTGTCCCTGAAACAGGTTGCCGAGAAGGAACGTCTGCTTAGCGACTTGAAGTGGGAAGATCGCCTGGGTGATGAATGCAAAAGGTTGGGTGACAAATGCTCTAGAAGGGTGTACAGAATGCTCATGGCACAAAACGGAGGCTTGGATACAGATGACCCCGAAGCTGGCGGTAGAGCTTAGTGCTTGTATGCATGCCCTCTTGATGACCGGTTTGTGTACATATCGTCCTTTTGATCATGCTTGTACTTACTGATGCACTGTCAGGGTGAAAGAGTCGCATTAGTTCGTGCGATCTTTGGTGCCCAAAGCATGACCTGCAACTGCAATGCTACACGATGGCACATGCTGTATGTTTTGTTTATTAGCTAGCTTTGAAAAGCATTTGGTCGAATGCTAGGAAACTGGATGGTAAGGCATGTGTATCCTATTCGCTGTGCTTTAGGTTACTATTGCCTTTTGAGAGCCTATAAGATATTAGTACTTCAGAAAAGCACAAGGAAATGTTTGGTATTGCAATCTACATGTGTCTTTATATCATATATATATGGGGCCCTTCATTCATCGACCAGTGCTGCATTTGTCCGTGTCGGCAGTGTCACATAAAGTACCTTCTGGTGCTGCCCTGCATTGTACGATTACCCGCATTGATCCAGTGAAAGATGCCTTCGCACCTTTGTGGAGTACAGCTCCCAGTAAACTGTCCATTGCGCAGCTAATTTTGCAGTAAGTTTGTTCGTCCGAAATATGCTCTGTGGAATCCGTCTGGTACTTGGGAGCTAGGTACATTGCTGGCTTGCTGCTGTTGTTAACTCTCCAGAGTCCAGAGATTAATTACTCTGTATGTACCCTTGTTCCTGTTTCCAAATATGGTTTTATGCTCGAGCTCACGATCCATCTGATGCAGGCTTGCCGTCCTCGCAGACGATTGAAGAAGAGAGGAGACTTTGTTGGGACGCCAGGGGTGCCTGGGCAGCATTTCTTGGGACAGGCATCGTTTTCGCTGTAGGGCAAGCCGGAGATTGCGATGCATTGATCGGGCGCATGGAGTACTGATGGTTCCCGGGCCACCAAAAAGCTAACGAAGCGTGATTCCGCTATACACGCAGAGGCCGAATGAACCGTCCGAATCCAAAGGAGTGGAAAAATGTTTTAAAGGAACGCCAAAAGGGGAGGAGATAGGATGGAATTGATGCATGAGCAGGCATCGCAGAAAAACCGATCGTGAAATCCCGATGTCTTGGCCCGAATCTCTCTTGGATTTGTGCGTAGTTTTGGACCAACAAATGCATGCCTCCTACTTCATCCAAGCGGTGGTCACCGCAATGACAAGAGAGAATACCTCTCTCTTGACTTCTTTGCCGGTGCCTTGCATCCGAAGCCGGCAGGTGCATTCACCTGCCGGACTGCATTGCTGGGTTGCACACGTGTCGTCAGGATTTTTTTTTTAATTTTAACATTTTTTGAAAACTAATTTTAAATCTAAAGTTTTTTTTAAACTAACACTTTTGGCCACGCCTATTGCCCTGGCGTAGCCAAATGCCTGTACCGCGCAATGCATGGTGGCGCGGTAGAGGGCTGACGTGGGGGCGACCGGAATCGCTGACCGCTGACAGGGTAGGGCTTGCCGCGCCACCAATTTTGGCGCGGCAGTGCCGCGCCACGGCGCATGGCGCGGCGGTACCTGGACGATTTAGCGCCTTCACCGTGCCTTGTGCTTGGAACTCCGCCACTCGCCGCGGCCACGTGCCCATCCACCTATTGCGGCCACTACCGAGGCCTATGCCGCCAATGAACTTCGCACCGGTGACTACCCCGTCACTCCATGGCATCGAACTCTGCGTCGACGTCGAGCTCCGTATTGACGAGCCTTTTGCAACTGGATGTTTTACGCGTTTCAGATGTATGTTTCATGTGTTTTCCCTTTCAACGGCCGTCCATATTAACCACCGTAATGACTGGTCTTCAGTTCCCCCTTGCACGCCTCTCACATTAATTATAGGTGAATCAATCGATTACAAGCACTCGTGGACTCGTGGTGTTGCTCCTTAAGAACTCATAGGATATATACGTACGCACTCATCGTGGAAGTTCATCAGATGCTTTCGACTTCTGGCCTCCTCCTCCCTGTCTATCTTTTCAGCTCCATAGAATAGATAGAAATGCAACTATAAAGCTACGATCCTCAATTGTTTTTCGGTGCTCATCTGTTGTGTAGTATCTTGGGACGCCAGGAAAGCTAATCACGACGGCAGTGCTGCCGCGACGCATAGAAACGAATATGAAGCAAATAAATGAGGTCCGTGCGCAAGTTGACCACTTAACATTTTCATTGTTTGACATAAGTTTGACATAACATAACCAAATAACCCCGCAAGTTTCGGACGCCAATATTCGTTTGACCTAACAAACTAAGACCCAGGAGTGTACGGATCCCTCGGACGCCTCTGTCTCTTCGGATTTGTTGGCAACACATTGGGAGTGTAGCCAACGTCGGTATGGTCGCATCGACGGTGCGTACGGTTCGTACCCTGCAAGTATATGATACACATGATTACTTATAATTTTTTATGATCGTTAGTTCATGGAGCATACGTATTTAAAGAAACTACTTTTGTTAGTACCTGTGAGGCTCATTGGGTACCAAGCGGAGCACCACCTAGCTGAGACATGCCGATCTCGTCCTGCGCCCAATCGTCCCACTGGTCCTTCCCAGCGCTATGATGTGGTGGTGTACGCACCGCGGAAGTGGCACTTGTCATCTGCTGAAAAGAACCGACTGGTGTCCTCAAAGAGGTTGAAGATGTACCACCCGATCGCACCGGGAGTGGTGGTTCCTCATAAGGAGTGTCCATGTAGCTCAGTTTTTGAGCTAGCTTTCTGCAGCTCTTCTTCACCTTCTGCATAAGTAGACGTTAAAGTTAGTGCATTTTCCAAACGCATATACACTGAACAAATATTTTCGGAACGGACAAGTTTATGTTTACCTCCACAAAAGAAGCGAGAACGCCTGGCCCCAGCCCTCTAGACTCGTGAAGCCGAAACGCTGCTTCGTTGGACAACCTTGACAATTATGTCGCCTGGGTACAAAAATGCGGTTGGACAGTTTTAGTACACATACTTAATACTAAAAGGATAACAAATTGTACCATTCAAGTATCTTACCACGTATCTTTAAAGCGGGGCTCTCTGTAGCTATGTGTCCTCCCTAGTGGTAATGTCGTACACATCTTCAATGACATCTTCCTCCAAGTCCTCGTTATTCGCCTCCTCAGTGTACGGGGGCTTGATATGTGTCCTCGTAGACCTGTGAAGCCACTGTAGGTACTCGTCGAAGGTGTGCGGGTCACGTGGACGACCCGTATGGACCGGATGTCGTACCCTGTTCTGCCACAAATGGATGTACGCATTGTGTGTCATGCGCCAATCCTTGGTCTTGTACCTTTTTCTGCGGTCATACCTGCAACAAAACGATGTTAGTTGTACCACATACCTCTAAATATAGCTTTGTTATTAATCGATAACACACCCGTGCAATGCTTGGTTGCTGGAGTAAAGCGGTGGTGGACAGCCTGTTATTCTTCCAAACTGTCTGCAGACCCTGATGGACAAGTGAATCTCGACCACATGGAAGAAAATAGGAGGGACGTTGCAGCGATACTTGTTTGACTCGCCCCTAGTGACAAGACTGAGATAGTACTGGAGCTCCAGAACATCCCAAGGACGCCAATCCACCAGAAATTTCATAATTGAGTTAGGTTGTGATATAGTGTACATCAAACAAGACACATGTATGATAGTAAGAGAGCGTAACCTAGTGCTGTGTCAGGACGTCGAGACCATCCGTGTACTCCCTGTACTTGTGCCTTGCATTCCCTCTAACTAACTCAGCTTCCGTCCAGATATACAGAGCTGTAGGGAGTGTATCATATTCACTCTATTGCTGCATTGAACATAGTAATGAATTAGCCATTGATAATCTCATCATATGTAATTGCCTTGAAGAATATAGTGAACCGAAGTACTTACAGGTAAACTATTATTAAGGGGCCTCCCAACGGGCTATCTTTCCCAACACCAAACCTGGAGTAGGTAGGAGCAACCCCCAAGGTTCGCATATCCTGAGGTACGGCGGCAGGCAACGCATAGCTATTGATATGCCCATACCAGGACTACGCTGCCCCGGCTATACGCCGCTATGTTCTCCCACGACTGGCGTAGTATGTCAAGGAAGATCCAGTTGATGGTGTTGTCCGAGGTGTTTGGGAAGAGGAAAGCACCAAGAAAGTGCCAGAGCCACACTCGAGCGAACCTATCGATTAGAGCCTCTTCATCCTATGGGTTCAAGTAATTAAAGCACTCTGTGATCCAGGACGATGAAACACTGGAACTTTTTCTGAAATTGATCAAACAAAATGAGACCGGATGGCTGTAGGAAAGCAATGCAAGTATTAAATATGCTTGAATTACTCACTTATTTTTCTTGGAAGCCTCGTCGTCCGGTGGAAGAAAGCCAGTAAACTGAGCCACCAGCTCCCTCTAGTGATCGTTGTCAACTATCCCTCTCACTGTAAGTCCCCCCAACCGAAGGCCAAAATAGCCTTCACGTCTAGCATGGTCAAGGTCATCTCGCCACAAGGTAGGTGGAACATGTGGGTCTCAGGCCTCCACCTATTATAAGAATAGAACGACTGTTAGTTGCCTCAAATTTATTACAAGAAAGTTTACGTATAAAGAATGCACTCGCACCTATCTACAGCTGTAGTAAGTAGTGCTGGGTCAAGGGGCGGAAGATCGTGGTTGACAACACGGATAAGCTCGAGGAAGCTGGCACGCCATATGTACGACGCGTAACGCCCGTCCCACTGGTGCGCCCTGGTGTGCGTGTGGGGCCTCAAAGGAGGCAAGGCCACCTTTGCGTCGTTGTCACTCAAGATGTGTGCTCGGTGCTAGTCGTCGTACTCCACCTCAAGAATGGGGTACAACGGGTGCTGCATGGGGGGGCCATCCTGTTACAAATTGATAAATAAAGCGTTAGAGTATTTAAATTAACAAAATTCAAAATAACATTATGCAGCATTGCAAAATTTGAACTACTTGTTATGCAATATGAAAGCACATATATATATTCAAAGTAAAATTAACAGACATATCACGCACTAGTAACATAAACAACTTCACTAGGAATATAAGCATTTGACGAAACTTTATGAAGTCATCAAAATTGACGTATCACACACTAGTAAGTACCGATATTTGTAAACTAGTATCTATACCCAAAATCCCTAACTAAATAACTAACTATAAACTAAATAATAAATACCTAATCAATTCCTAAACCCAAAATCCTAACCTCAAACCTAAAAACTACCTACGTAAATCACAAACAAATTCACTAACCTAACTATCCTAAATCACTAACTATCATAAATCAATAACAATACTTGTTGGGTTCATAAACCCAGGCTCTCTCGGGGACCGGCTTCCACGCCAAGGCTCGGTCTAGAAGGACGGTCTTTTCTTCTTCTGGACCGGCCCAAGAGTCTGAACTCAACAGACCGGAGCACTCGCTTCAGACCCTGGCCGCCTTCGGCCCATCTTTCAGACCGGAGCACCTCAGGCTCATGCCAACTCCGAATGGACTCTCCGATCGGAGTGCTAGCTTCAGGCCCTGGCCGCCTTCACACGGCCTCTGCTCGGAAAGCCTGATCCAAGGACTGCCTCTAACTTCGACCCCGTGTCTCTGACCGGGGTTCATAGAAAACCCTGCTCATCGCTATTCTCCGACTGGCGCGCCAAAACCGACTGGGGACCAACCAACCGGGGACGCCCGCTCGGAAAGAACCAGAAGGCGTGCGGAGAAAGACAAGGCATGGCTTATAAGTCAACACCACTGTACCAGGAACCATACCTTGCACGAAACTCCTATATGGTAAGCCCCCCCGCGTGTCTCTAGACGTCAATCGTAGTATGGGCTCGATGATTTGCCATACCGGGTGAACATAGTACGGCTCCTCACATGCCGCTAAGCATCTAGAAGTATTTGCATGTACCGGCGTCCATCCTTCCAGAAGAAGATAGCTCGACCCCCCGTGCACATCTGACATCCTACAGCGACATCGACAGTATTGAGAGACGTCAACTATTATCCAGTTTACATCACCATAGGCAGCAAGGCTTAGAAATATCTGTACTCTCCCCCTCTCACCTGTAAAGCCACCCCCTTCATCTATAAAAGGGGATGCGCTTCCTCCAACGAGGGGGGGTCGACTTCTTCAAGCTCAGACTCACTAGATCGACATCAACACTCCCAACCGCAGGACCACCAAGTTTCGACTGCAACCCTTCCGGTCGGAGCCATCCGAACCTCTTGTACTCCCCCTCCTTTCTCCTTCTTGTTTATAACCCCACTATAGACTTCGAGCACCTGGGGTCAGCAATAAAGTCACCGACAGACCCCGACTGGACATAGGGCACGTTGCCTGAACCAGTATAAATCCTGTGTCATTGAGTGCTAGGCCACCTCCGATCATAACGTACAATAAAACTATAAATATTTACTAGTTGGTCACTTTCTGCACCGACAATACTATATTACTAATTATCCTATATTCACTAACCTAACTATCCTAAAACCCTAACTATTCTATATTACTAATTATCCTAAATCAATAATTATCCTAAAACAATAATAATCAAAATAACATGAAATCGTACCTTAGGAGCGGACGGCCTTGACACACCGGCGTTCGTGGCGCGGCCACGTGTGGGCGCTGGCGGTGGACGGGCGGGCAGGTGCGGGCGGGGGGCTCGCTCGTGATATTTATTCGGCTCTGCCGTGCCACGGATCAGGGCGCGGCAGTGCCGCGCTAAGATCGGTGGCGTGGCAGGCCCTGCCCTGTCAGTGGTCAACGATTCCGGTCGCCGCCACGTCAGCCCTCTGCCGCGCCACCATGCATGACGCGACACAGGCATTTGGCCGCGCCAAGACAATAGACGTGGCCATAGGTGTTAGTTTAAAAAACCCGACCGTGTTATATTTAAAATTAGTTTTTAAAAAGTGTTAAAATTAAAAAAAATCTCTCGTCGAGGCTCGGAGCTGCCAAATTCATTCATGTTCCGGTCCACTATATGCGTAATGATATTCAGCCTGTTCGCTGATTGGTTTCTGGACTGATAAGTCCGATTAATACTGATTTATTATGAGAAAAAAAAATATACTATGACTTATAAGCCCTGGCTGCGAACGTATTGTTGTTGTAGAATCTGGGGCAAGCCGGCCCCGAAAACACACTGGTTTCTTTGGTCGCCATGACGAGGTCATGATGCAGATTTCACGAGGGGGGAGAAGTTTACATTATCCCCAGCTGCCTGCGCTTTCTTTGCCCTGTCTCTTCTCCGTTGTCATAGATGCCCAATGGTCCATGGATGATCGTGTATATATAATACTATATATATTTATTAGTAATAAGACGGTAGCTTCACCTACAGGTAATTGAGTAACCTCCCGGATTCGTGTTGGTTCTCCATTGGCAGGCTGCGTGCTTAAGCTTTCGAGAGTAGGACACGTTAGCAAAGAAAAGGGTGGCTACCCGTAGCAGCAGCAGAGTCCTTTTGGGTATGATATGGGCCTGTTTGTTCGAAGGAATTTGAAGAAATTTAGAGAAATTTAATAGAGAAAAATACTATTCTAGATAAAAAAAATAAATTAAGTCGGATTTAAGGACAAGGGGGCCATGATCCTGAGGTTGCTCTTCTATAGCTTTCCTTCCCTCTGTTGATAAAACACCGAAAATTCTGCTAAAAGCACCATAAATTTGCTTCAGAACGCCTTTTTTTTCTCCGATTGTTTTTCCCCCTTCAAGTCACGTCAGCATTGCACGTCGGAGCACAGAAAAAATGATCGAAGAGACGCCATTTGGAATTGAATATTATCCACATGGATGCACTATACGCCAGCAGAGCAGAGGCATAGCCAGACGGTAGCCGTCCCAAAGAGGGGAATCTCTCTCCACATGCCCTGTAGCCATAATCCTCTCTGCTTGGGCTATCTATGAGCAAAGGAGAAACAGAGAGCCGTTCACTGACTCGTCAGTTGTCACCTTCACATGCCTCCCTGTCGGACCATGAACCTACTTCAAGGGCCGCGTTTAGTTTACGAAAATTTAGGAATTTGGCTATTGTAACACTTTCGTTTTTATTTGGTAGTTAGTGTTTAATCATGAATTAATTAGGTTTAAAACGTTCGTCTCGCGATTTCCAACTAAACTGTGCAATTTTTTTTCGTTTACGTTTAAGGTTCCATGCACATATCGTAAGATTCGATATGATGACTACTGTAGCATTTTTTAGGAAAACTTTTTGAAACTAAACGTGGCCAAATACACACACAGCAGGGTGACAGGGCACAGGGGAGTATACTCCTACGCCAGCTCGTCATTACGGCCACATGGTCAAGAGTTTGGCAACAGTTGCAAGCAAGCCTACGGCCGTAGCCCTCAGATTTTGAATCCACGTGATGAGCCATTAACTTGTTGCCTAGACAAACGAGAGCAGGAGGAAAGGCACTTGATGAGCTCATGCCTCTGCGTCCTGCCAACCCTTGGATACCACGGTTGGGCTGGAATTGGATAGCAGGAGTACTTGGACGGGACGGTAGAACCACAGGCAGCGGCTTATCGTAAATAATTATAAATTTTTAGTTAGAATAATATTTTTCTCTTATATAAATCAGCCAACAGTACTTCTTTACGAACCAACAACGATACGAACCAGCCAACCGAACAGGCTATGGGTCGTTTCAACAAGGCTAGTAGTAGGTGTCCCTCGGCAATATACAGATCCTTGAGCCGGTTGACAGGTTGATTTTTGGGTTGATAAGTTCGGTGGATGCTGGTTTGTCGTGAAAAAAATACTGTTGGCTCACTGATAAGCTCAGTTTACCTGTAAGCGAACTGTCACGAGTTTATTACCGAATGCTTCTTGCGATGTCACATTTGAACTTTGAACGTTCTACGGTTGAATTGTTGAATTGCGCCTGTTTCGTTTCGCCTATAGTCCTCTTCTCGTCCTCCTCCATGTGGTCGTTGTCATGGCAGCCGGAGTATCTGTTTGGCCTGCCTGCCCAATCTCCACGTAGTGAAGTGAACCGCGCAACTTGGGTTGCTAACATTTTCCGGGTCGCTGTTGCGTCATGGCTAGAGAGATATACCAGGGCTTTTTAAATCCGGTGTAAAGTTTTAGTGTGCTATATCGGGTGTTACATAGATGTGTCGTATGAGGTGTTTGATACTAATAAAATAATAAATTACAGAATCCATCAGTAATCCGCGAAACGAATTTATTAAGTCTAATTAATCTATCATTAGCACATGTGTTATTATAGCACCACATTATCAAATCATGGACTAATTAGGCTTAAAAGATTCGTCTCGCAAATTAGTTGCAAACTGTGTAATTAGTTATTTTTTAGTCTATATTTAATACTTCATGTATATGTGTCCAAACATTTGATGTGATAGAGAGTAAATTTTTGAGGAGGAACTAAACTAGGCCTAGATAGATATATACATGTATAGTCAGATGCAAGAGGATGTTTGAGACTGCTTCACAAACTCCACCGTAGAGCAGCTCTTTAAAAAACTGGAGTTCGTGGAGCACATTCTTAGGTGCTCTCATAACTCCATTATTTTTTTTTCTCGAACAGAGTGCATGAAGCTAAAATCGTTTAACTAAAAAAACACAGAACAGAGCTGAAAAAAAAAACGCGGAGCGGAGCGGTTCCGGACACCCACTGAGCATGAATGAATGCGTTGCCATCGTCCGCCCTCATGTCACCACCGCTGGCAGGGGAGGAAGGCACAGGTCGTCACGATGTCACCCACAGCCAGCCAAAAAGGATTAGCTAGGCGATTAGTTTGAGGCCCCGACGTGATTAGTTGCCGCTCCACTGTGTTAGCTGTGCAGTTACAGCGCCCCCCTGCTGGCGCGCGAAAGCTAGCTAGGGTAGGCTTACAAGTTACAAGGCTAGGTAGCCTGGATTAAAATGCAGGTACCGTGGGCTCTGGTGCAGGCAATAAGGCAAAGCCAAGCGGGTGCACCGGCCGTGCCTGTCAGGCTGTTGGCAGTTGGCATAGGAAGCAGCCGGATTCAAGCAACAGGAACGGGTCGGGCAGTCGCTGGTGGAAGGACAACCGTGCGGAGCGCAACAGCTGCCAGTTGGGACGGTGAGGACTGGAGCTGGGTGGGCTCTGGCCTCTGCTGGGCTGTGCATGCATGTATGCAGCGTGGCGCCGCAACGACGACGGCGTGCGCGAGGTGCTCGGTCGTCACGGCTCACGACCCTTTGCGCCCGTACGCTGCCAGTTCGCCACGCCGCGGCGGCACGCATCGAGTGGCAAGCAGGTGTAAACGAGGTGGCAGTGGCATCACTGCGGTTACTGCGTCACGGCACCACGCAGAGGTGGTGGCTGGCTCGATGGCCTCGTGATGCAACTTTAACGACGTCGGCCGGCCCGCCCGCGGTCGATCGGGACAAGCCAAGCAAAGACCTCAGCACCTTTGGCGTGCCGTGCCGCAGTTGCTACTTCCTAGGTGTAATGTAAACACGCCCCAACTGCCCAAGAGTGCCTGTCATCCGTAGGAACAAGGCAAGGGACAAGCGGCGGCTTCGGGAGTCGGGACGGGAGCAGAGCAGCAGCGCGACCACCGGCACCGGGTGAAAACCAAAAGAAAGCGCCGTGTTCCCGGCGCCGAGCGGTGATCACCCTCGCTGGCACGTCGCGTCATTAGTTAAAGAGAGAGTAGTTTAGGCATTGCCCCATCCGTAGCGCGCGCATCGGGAGCGCCGCGAGCGCGACAGGGCCGTGGACCGGGGGAGCAAGCCGCAGCTCGAGCCGCCCGCCCCGGCCCGCTGCCGCCCTGCCCGTGCCCTGCCCTGCGCTCCGCAGTCAGCAGACGACACGTCGTCCGCCACAGGCCGGAAATTACGACGATCCGCTCGCCGAGTCCATCGGCCCTCATCAGTAAGGCAGTGACCCAGACACCCTTTCCGATCTGGCAATTGGCAGAGCAGCAAATCGCGCAGTCACCAATGTGCCCCATCACCGTCGGCATCGCGCACATTTCCACCGAGGAGTGTAGGCGGTGAGAAAAAACCCCACCCGGCACGGGCACGCACCCACCGGCGTACCCCACGATGGACGACGCCTGGACGGGACGGGACGGGACGGGACGGGACGGAGAGAGTAGTTTGCTGCATATGCGTGGTGGATCACAGGCCACAGGGGACACACTCAGACACAGGTAAAGCGAGATTCGGTGACAAGCGCTTTCATGTTACTGTGTGTTTGCCATCGCTGGCGTTGCTTGGTCCAAAGGCTCTCACGGTCACGGGAGGGACCGAGGAAGCAGCAACCAAAGCAGGGAGTCAGTCAGTTGCATGGATGTCATGTGGTCTGGTCTAGATGCTCGCCTCTTCTCGTGAAAACAGTTGCGGTTTCTCGACCCATCGTCGTGCAAGCTACTGCCTCCGCCTATATAGTCAGAGTTAAATTACCTTAAGCTTAATTGAATTGAGAGTGCAGTCTGATTCACCCCCGAAACTAGTTACTAAATTCGTAAGACCTTATCGTACGTTAATATCAGACAACATACACATAATTGTAGAGATAAAATGGTCCCTGGACCGTTTCAAATTGTTCATTGGGTGGTTTTGCTACCGTGGCAATGAGACCCACCTGTCATTTATTCTCTCTTCCTCTCTTATAAAAACCTTAACATTTTATATGAAGTCGTACGATATACGAAGTATTAAACTTGTAGAGATATGTATACTACATAGATATATACAAGGGGCTACATCTGTGGAGTCGGGGAGGGGGCTGGCGAAGGGGCCATTGCCCCCCCCCCCCCCCCCCCCCCCCCCAAAAAAAAGTTAACAATACTTTTCTACTTAATATAGAGTTTAATAATTATATTCTGTATCAAGAAAGATATAGATAATAAAATCTTACAAAAACACATTAGAATAAATATCTCGATCAACTCGATTTATCTACGCGATGGTATTCGCTGCGTTTGCTAGCTTGGTGAAGCAGGACCTAGTAACGAGTTTTTTTTTTTTTTGAGTCTCTACTCAAACAGCTATAGAATCTGTTCATGACCTAGTAACGAGTTATTGTGTACCTACTTAGCATATGTCTGTGCGACTGTAACCTTGTCCCTTTGTAAGAGAAAGGTTCTTTTTGCTTCTGTGCCATTGTAATTATGCATCAAACCATCGGCTTTCAGGAGTGGGTCAGGAGTCGGTGTGATGTCGATTGTCCGACCGGTATACCGATGTGTTAATATACATAAGAATGGTGTAAAAGCAGCGGTTCCATGGCGGCGGCGGCGCCGTGGTTACTAGCAGCAGGGCCACAACCTCGGGGGGAGGGGGTGCGCACGACGCCTGGCAACGCGCGGCCTCGCCGGGAGCAGCAATGCAGGCCGCGACGACGATTGGTGGGGGTGGCAGCGGCGCTGGTGTTACGGCGCGTGGGGGTAAGAGTCGGGACGAAGAGGGAGAGGACGGACGAAGAACGAAGCCGGGCAGATATTTTGGTGCTTGAATTTGGAGGAGAAGCATGACTAGTCCAAAGAAGGAGAAGCAGGAGAAGTCGTTCTCAATGAAATCCGCTCTAAGCGATGTGAGGCACTGATCGGATATCGGACGGACGACATTAAATGGTGATGTGGTCAGATGAGGGAATAAATGAAATTACTGAAGAAGTAACTAGCATGGCATACCTCTGGCTCATCAGTGGTGTAGGATAAACCTTGCGCGAGTGGATTGCGCAGCCTCTCCTCCTTTAGCCACATCTTCCTCAACCTCTCAACCAAATTTCCTTGCTTGGTTTTTTCCTATTTGTTGAGTACCAAGAACATAACACAAGTTCTTCAGCCGTTGCACGTCAGAACTCAGAAGGACAAGCATGAACAATAGTATTGTGTTTTGAAGCACTGGGCCCTTGTACCTCAGTCCTGAGACAGTATAGATACAAGGGCTACAGATGTGGAGTCAGGGGTGGGGGCTAGTGGAAGGGGCCAATGCCCCTCCCCCAAAAAAAATCAACAATATTTTCCTACTTAATATAGAGTTTAATATCTATATTTTGTATCAAGAAAGATATATACAATAAAATCTTACAAAACACATTAGAATAAATAGTTTGATTAATTGAAATTTGATTGCCTGTCGTATCAAGATATATTTAATAAAAGATTAGGTTAAATGCTTACTTACATTTCGTTATATTTTACATTGTAACTACTATTAATAACAATTCGATGGTGATCAATACTTTACCAGCATAAGTTTATTGAGCGGCACTATTATTATTGTCCCGATTCACTTTTTTTACTATGAATAGCACTACAGATGTTGACTCTCACATGCATACACTGATACACATACATGCACACTCATCCCTATAAACAAACACATATTCTACTCCACTATGAGCACCTATGAAATACTAAGCCCATAGGTTTCGAGATTCCTAAGTCACCATAATGCCTCACTGTCGATAAATACGATTACTTACCACGATAAAAATAGTAATGTTAAATCGTAAAATATTGAAATAAATCTAGAAAAATATGATCAACTACAATGATGGTTAATGGCCAAGTTTCACCACGTACAAGAACATAAATAAATAAGCTATGTTCAGTTCGCGTACGACGAATCTCTTTCACCGCCCTCCCAGTGTATAATTCCTAGCTCCGCTCCTATTGGGAACAACTTTGGCATAGACTATTTAACACTTGAAGTCATTTGAAAAATAAAAAAATCTCAATGTTCAAATTTGGTAACTTAAAATGAATATTTGAGCCTCTAAAGCATATTAAATAAAAAGTTATCAACTACAATGTTGTACGTCGTGTCGAGTTCTATAGCTTTGATATAAAGCTTGTATTTAGACTTAGTATGAAATAAGTTATACTTTTTTATAAAAGAAAAGGAAAGTGACCAAATAACAAGTGGGTCCCACTAACAAGTTAGCAAAATTACCTAAGAAACCAGTTTAAAATGATTAATGGTCAAGTTCCACCACAAGAACATAAAATAAGTAAGCTAGGTTCAGTTCACGTACGTCGAATCTCTTTCACCGCCCTCTCTGTGTATAATTCCTGGCTCCACTCCTGCTGGGACACAACTTTGGTATAGACTATTTAACACGTGAGGTCATTTGAAAATTTAAAAATGTGAATGTTCAAATTTTGTTCTTAAAATAGATATTTGAGCCTCTAAAGTATATTAAATAAAAAAGTTATCAACTATAATGTTGTATGTCATGTCGAGTTCTATAGCTTTGATATAAAGCTTGTATTCAGACTTTGTATGGAAAATGTTATTATTTTTATATAAGAAAAGGAAAGTGACCCAATAACAGGTGGGTCCCACTAACAAGTTGGCAAAATTACCCAAGAAACCACTTTAAAATGACCAATGGGGTATTTTATTTGGTTTTAAAAGTTAAAATATGTATATTGTCTGATATTAAAGTTCGAGGGTTCTTTTAGGCCCGTTTGGCATAGCTCCACTCCTAAATTCTTTATTTTGGCGCATTGATTTTCTAGTGGAGTCATTCTACTTGATTCTATTAGGGGAGCAAGACGGGGTGGAGGTAAGAATTGATTCTGGTGGTGATTAAATAAGGATCAGTGAGGAGCATATTTTTTTTAGCTTCTAACTCCTAGTATAAATGTAGAAGTCATTTTGTCTGCCCTCCACCAGAATCTACGTGCAGTTTTGCTGTTTGGCCGAGGAGCATAGGCAAAGCTACCTACACCATAGGGGGTGCCAATGCACCACAGCAAAAATCAAATTTAGTCCTAATCATCTCACATTTACCACATGTGCATCCCCATGTGTCAACGTGGAAGCGTGAAAGCTCAAGCAAACTAGTACCATGCCAGTGATCGACATTACACCACCAAATCCCAAGCATGCTGGGATCAAGGGGCAGGCTTAGTAGTCTAGCATGTATGATATAGTGAGGCTTGGGATTACTCCCATCCTTCCTAATTATAGATTATTTAACCTTCTTTATTAATATATTTGCTTGGTAGAAGTCATGCTAGCGATTTTTTAAATATATGGCAAAAGTTACGTACCTAGAAAGCCAAAACAGCTTATAATTTAAACTACCAAAATGTAGGTACATAACAAAAACTACGTACCTGGCATAAGTCAACCCATTAGCCCTTCTATTTAGATATGTACTAGAGCCAATTTTTAGTTGTGAATTGTTTGCCCATAGAATCAAACTGACCCTAAGTAGAGAGTCATTTTTTTATTATTTTGTAATTTGGAGCTCCAATTATATAGGTTTGATTTGTCAAACTATATGGTTCAAAAAGGGTTTAGGATTTTACTGCGTTGGACATGGTAATATGCCATTTAAATTACTAATGCTATGTGATTACGTGGCAAATAACTGATTGCATCTAATTTTCTACACCCAAACTCTGGGATAAATATTTATTTAGGCTTGCAAATCCAATATACACCTTTATTTATTTTGCATACATCTCTCTATTTCCATATGTAAGTTTCTGGAAACATATATATTGCTTTACAAAATTTGAATTTTACCACGTAAATATTGCACATCAAGGTTTTGTACTACTTTAAGGGCTTGTTTGGCAGGGCTCCTCTCCGGCTCCGGCTCCGGCTCCTCCAGAGAAGCCCTGCCAAACGTTTTCTTGGAGGAGCCATTTTTCAGTAAAAAACAGAGGAGACGGAGCCGTTTTGGAGGAGCCACAATTTATGGCTCCTTCAAAACGGCTCCGGCTCCTCCGGAGGAGCCCCTCGGGAGGAGCCATGCCAAACAAGCCCTTAGTCTTGCACCCCCTTGTTTCATCTCTAGCTTCACCCACTGCTGAGTAGGAGTGGTTCTCAAGGAAAAATTTGCTTCGAGGGATCTGCCAAAGCCCCCTCCATTGCGACTAGTTCAAAAAAGTGAATCGGACTTTACTCTTAAATTAAATTCTTAGAAAAATTATCACATATATGATTCTAAATAGATATGTTAAAAAAATTATTTGATGATGAATCTAATAATATTTATTTAGTATAATAAACGTCAGTATCTTTTTTAATAAAAAAATCTGATTACGTTTAAATTGTCTAACTTACTACTATTCTAGAGGTTTTCTTTGAAAGTGCCTGCTGCTCCATGCGCCGGCAGAGGCGCTCTGTTACAGTATGAAGTTTTTCTTTTTTCTTTTGACAAAGGTACTGTTTGAAGTTTGAAGTGTGCTCCGACTCTCAGGCTACGAGTCTTTTGACAAGGGTACGGTTTGAATTTTATAACCGCCGCCATATGACGTTGCAGATACTGCTACTAAGCCTCGATAGTCAATGGCTCGACCTAGAAACTGTCCAACGACGAGACGCCAAATGGCCCCCTAACTTTTACGCCAAAATAACTGTCCAACGACCTACAAAGGCCTTGGTTAGTTCCAAAAGTTTTTCAAAAAAATGCTATAGTATCCATCACATCGAATCTTACGATAAGTGTATAAAACATTAAATATAGAAAAAAAACTAATTGAACAGTTTGATTGGAAATCGTGAGACGAACGTTTTGAGCCTAATTAATCCATAATTAAATACTAATTACCAAATAAAAATAAAAGTGCTACACTAGCCAATTTCTCAAATTTTCACGAACTAAACACGGCCAAAGCGTCTGTCCGTCCGTCCGTCGTCCACGGTACGCAGCTTTTACGCAGGCAGCGGCGTCCATGTCTCACGGAGTCACTCATGCCTGATGTCTCGCCCGCCTTCCTCTGTCACTGTATAGCGGAGAAGTAGCCGGCTAACCACCAACCCCCACCCCCACCCCACCCCCACCACCCACACACACAATGGGCCATGGAAAAAACCAACAGGATTTCTGGAGAAAAGATATTAGAGGCCAATGCAAACAAGACGTACAAAGTGACTGATGGGTGTGCCTGGGTGATGGTTGAAGATGCTTGGAGGGATTTTTTTTATTTTTAACATTTCTTTAAACTATTCTTAATTCTAACATTGTTTTTTAAAAGCAACACTTTTGGCCACGTCTGTTTTTTTTTTCAGAAGTAACACTTTTGGCCGTGTCTATTTTCAGGGCGCGGCGAAACAACTCTGTTGTGCTATGCATGGTGGCGCGGTAGGGGTGCGTACATGGTAACGTCCCGCCCCGCTGGTCGCTGACGTGGCAAGCCTTTCCGCGCCACCGATCAGGGCGCGGCTGTGATGTGCCACCCGTCAGGGCGCGACAGAGCCAAATAGAGGCCCGTGGACTAGTCATTTTCCTCCCTCTCTGCTTCACTCCGCGCCGCACAGCAGCCGCCTCCGTGCCGCCCAGCCCCCGCCGCCGCACCGCCCAGCCCGCACTGTCGCGCCATTGTCTCCCGGCTCCCCCACGGCCAGCAGCCGAATTTCCCTCCCTTGCCGGCCCCCTCCCTACCTTCCCCGAAGCTCCTTCTCGGCCTTGTCAAGATAATGAAGCTCCTCCTCGACCTCCATGGTGGATCGAATGATTTGAATGAATAGTTAGGGTATGAAGGAAAATATGAGTTTGTTAGAACGTTGGATTAAAGGATTATGATTAGGATTGCTAATGTTAAGGTTAATTGGTTAGTTAGAATTATGATTACCATATATTCTAAGGTCAATTTTATATGAATTTTGCTTGTTTGAGTTTGCATCTCAACTTTTATATGTGAATAAATATATGGACACAATGTTGATGTACCAAATTTTTTTTTACTGAACAAAGTATAGTTTTTATATAGTTTTCATGTTTGCATCTAAGATAGAGTTTGCACCAAAGTGTAGGTTATATTTTATTTGTTGTAATGCAAATGGTTCTCATTGATATTAATTTGTGATGTTTTGATTTTTGTTTGTTAAATTACAACCGTTTTGTTAGATACAAGAAATGTATCAGGAGGAGTTTTGGCGAAAACGGGCTCGTGCTCGAGAATTATACCCCGATGCGCCTAGCAAAGATGCTCCCGTCCCTCCGGACCTCCCTGTCCCTAACTATGACTGTAGTTTCCCGGCCGACGTGTTTCAATCGAGACATCCAGACATAGCGGCGCGTTGCTTCTACACATGCAGTCGTTTTAATATATGTAATTGTTTCCACTATCTTTTTTTTCTTCATTTGTGTAAGTAGGCTACTAATATTTTGTTGGAATCTTGTTGTCTAGGCCCGTGAGAGGTGCCTTTTCTTTCAGTGGATCGACGATGCAGACAAGTTTAACCCTAGGTACCTCCTTTTCGACGATTGGTGTAGAGGGAGACATCCACGTGAGCACTTCCATCGGTGGGTTCCACCCTCCCTAACCCTCCACCAACGACGGCTAAGGAGAAGCACCTAGCCGTAGTTAGACGACTCAAGGAACCTCCTCTGTGCGAATGTGGAGATCGAGCTATGATAAACCCTAAGAATATGTTGGAGTTTGTGTATCCAAACAAACATGAAGTAAGTGGAAAGTGTATCTGTTTAAATGTTTATCTCTATATGTATGCGTGTACTAATGTATTGTCTTGTAGCGTTATAGATTTGTGAAGTGTCGTTTCAATGAGTGGCTCTACGGTCCTAAGAATCAATGGTCGGAGCCACTAAAGGCAAAGGAAAAGAAGAAAGAAAGGTTAATTTATAAAGCACCTCCAGTCAAGTGCGAATATGGTGTTAAATACAACTATGGTCTAGTCCATTCAGAGCTTGAAATAGGCCATTATTGGGGCCATATGGTTGACTATGATGAGGTTGGTTATTTTTGTGGTAAACATGAAATCGTATTTTGTTTTTTTTTTGCTAAGACATATATGATATAATTTTTTATTTGAACAGAGCACTAGGAAATGCTGGTGGGAATGTTATGATGGTCAAGCTAAGTTCTTGGATGAATTAAAGGGCAGGCAAGTAATTATACAGAAGAGGGGATATGGACCTGACTACGTCAACCTATTCGTTAAACATCATAAAAACAAGATGCATGAGTTTGCCAGACAGCGCGGTATTCGTAACCCGATTGATGTTGGGCTTGACAAATGGGGATTGGAGAGACGAAGGGCGTTAGAGAAGGAGAGGGCAAGGAAGGAGGCAAGAGAGGAGGAAAGAGTATAGATGCATGTCTTGAATGACCACGTTGTTGCATTGTGTGACTAAGTCATTGGATGCCTTTTTATTTTTGTTGCCTGCTTTTAAATGTAATATAATCGCGTTGCTAACTTATTGCATTTCATACATGAAGGGATTGGATGCAGCGAGGACCATGCCGCAGAGGTGGCCCGTGCAAGATTTGAGGAAAAGAAGTTACATGTGCATAGAACACGAGCTGGTCACACCGTTCAATCTCCGATTATGTTGTCTGACGAGGGGGACGAGGATAAGGACAACACTGCCAGGTTAAGCGATCTCATCGCTCTAGCTAAGGTTGACTTGTAGACAGAGGAGGCTGAGGACAACACTGGCAGACTAAGCGAGCTTATCGCTCTAGCAGAGGGGGCTTGTAGGCGGAGGAGGATGACGACGTGTTCTTCACTCAGGCCGTAGAGTCCACAGATGAAGCGGAGGCCGCTTACTATAGGCGACAGATAGATCAAGGCAATGCAGGTGTGACTAGCCACATGAGCCAGACAGAGGAGGACGTGTTCTTGACTCAGGCCGCAAAGGCCGCAGGTGAAGCAGAGGCAGCTTACTAGAGGAGATAGGCAGATCAGGACAATACATGTGAGCCTAGCCACAACAACAAGGTTGTGGTAGAGGACTGGTACTCGAATAATAAATTGCTTACTCAGTATGTTTTAGACTGAGGATTGGTAGAGGTGTGGTAGAGGATTGGTACATGTGTGCTAGTTCAATGCTTTAGATTTGGTATTTGTATTGCGGTAGAACTTTCTTAGTGATGCATTGTGTTTCATTTGAACTATTTATGTATTGTACCCTATAACAAACACTATTTAATTTTTGTAACAGACAATGTGTTATCTCATAAAATGTTTGCCAAAAAATGGTATTATAATGCTGCAATTTGCATGTATTTGCTATGTTTTCGGTATATAATGCTTTTGCTTTTGTCATTGTCACACATTCGGGTATTACTTTTGGGTCTTAGTTTGGTGCCCATCTTGTCCAAACATTATCTAGAAGACTATACCAATCACTAATGACCTTGTGTCATGTCTATGCTCTATTAAAAAAAGATAAATAAAAAGTTGTTCTCACCATTGCGATCTTTCGAAACCCCCTAAATTATATGCATCAAAATCTTCCTGCTGCTGATGCGCTCAGAAGGGAGTCTGGCCAACGCCCCGCATTGGTTTGTCGCACCACCATCCATGACGTAGCTAGGCTGACACGCCAACCGCTGTGGCGCGACAAGGCTGATATGCCCCCAGCCATGGCGTGGTGGTCAAAGCAGCAGCAAATGGAACAAGGCACTTCTGTTATGTTCTCACATGAGCCAAGTTATTTCGCCATGTCAGATTAACGAATAGGTCAGCAGGAAGGTTAAGTGCACGAGGCAATCAATACACAAGTTCAGCAATACTAACTTGTACACGCCCCAAGTTCATCGCAAGTTCGACATAAGTTCAGTGAGTCATAACTACAACACAAGTTCATCAATACATAAGTTCGACATTACTCGACATACTACATGTTCCATCAGTATATGGGTGTCTGAGTACAAGTACATCATGTCATCCTAAAGAACTCCTACGACCCATGAGTATATGGGTACCACGGATTTCGTTGCCTCTTTAGAAGTGAAGGCAGCACGTTAGGGGTGAACCCAACATCGGTACGGTCTCACTGGCGGTACACCTGGCAGTACTGCTGAGTGTAACTAGGACCCTGCAATTACAATGTAGGCATTGTTACTTACAATGTTTAAGTAATTGTGACGTATATGGTGAATGGTTGTTTCAAGTACCTATTCGTCGAATTGTGTAGGAAATGGTGCATCACCAAGCTAAGACATCCCAATCTCGTCATAGTTCTCCTCCTCATCCTCATCCTCGTCCTTGTCCTCATCCTCCTCAACGTTGTGCTCCTTAGGACCCTTGCCTGCATTGCCGGGAGTACGAACATAAGAGGTCCCACAAGCCATCGTGTCGGTGGAACCTACTCGTGTCGGCATAATGCTTGAGCGTAAGGAACTAGATAGGTCTAGGTCATAGGGCATCTCCCATGGAGTATCCACGCAACTGAGCTTCTGTGCTAGCTTCTTGCAGCTCCTTCTCATTTTTCGCAAAAAAAGAAAACACGGATGAATGAGTCATGGGAACCATCTAACCACTATCATGGCTTTGAGAATAGAATGTACATCGACGAAGACGTGTAGAATGCCATGTGGCTCTCCTCTGGTCTTGTGAAGTCACACAACTGCTTCATTGGATAGACTTGTCAACTGTGATGCCTACACACACAAGCAAGCTAAGTTCGTATCACTACAATTCATAGGAACGCCGACATGCAGTTGTATTGAAATTCAAATTTCTTACCATGTATCTCTATAGCGGGGCTCTTTGAAGCTATGTCTCCATCCTTGTCGCCTTGTCGTACACATCTGCAATGTCATCCTCTTCTTTGTCCTCATCAATTTTCTTGTTAGTGTAGGGGGCCTCCATATTTATGCGGGTACTCCTATGCAACCATTGGAGGTAGCGGTCGAAGTTGCGTTGGTCGTGCGGCAGTATCTCAGTGATCAGGACCCTTTGTCGACTGTCCCAGTCATGGATGAACATGGCGTTGTAACAAAGACACCAAAATGTCAGTATTATCATCAACGAGCCCCAATATACGATGGGCAAGGTAATGTGCAGTGAGCTACTGATGATTTTCCTTTACCCTATTTGTTAGGCAAGTCTGGGGTTCAACCACTTTACTTATCCTCCACTTGCCATCACTCTGTCTCTTTCGTGCATTTAACCTCCACATAAAACTATTTTTGCATATCACGTGGTACCTCAACTCCTGGTCCGAATGAGTGACGTTGTACGACCTATGGTGATACATAACATAGTCCTGAAGGAAGAGCTTCATCTCTGACATTGTATTGTATATCATCCCCTTACTAAGGATTTCTTTCTCATGGTCATACAATGATTTCATACATATCTAGAGACCATGTCACAATGCCATATCCATCATGCTGACAGCTCTATAATTTGGAATGCCCCTGAAAGATACGTTCATCGACCTTAGTTGCTCAAGCTTAGTCACTGTGTAAGGTGGTGGTGGAACATACTGCTACGCTTCACTAATTCTGCCCCATGAATCATATGGGGTATCATCTGTTGGCAAATCTATGACTAGTCTACCCTGAGCCTGGATAGCATGCAAAACCTCAGTTGGTACTGGTAATGGCATACCATGAACAGGTACAAGCATGGAATCAACTGGTGTGGGCATAGCATGTCTACCTCCATGGTCATCATCTGAATCACTGTTAACTACATCACCGATCCTATCATCCTCCTCCTGCTCCTCTTCTTCTAGTTCGAACTCATTCACATTGAAGTCATTGCTTATACAGCCTACTTGTGTTGAATGAAATGCTCCTACATCAACTGACCGTCCAAATCCATGTTACCCTAAGTTGCTTCCCCTTCGACCCCCAATTCTTGCTCATTGCCTCCAACACCGTCAATGGACGGCCTGTCCAGGACACCCTGCATCCTATACCCATTCTCCACCATCACCTCAGCCATGGGCACATTGAAACCTTAGAGCACCCTATTGTAGCGGGACAAGTGAGTAGGGTCACGTAAGTGCATTAGGACATAGTGTGCCCTAGTCTTCCTAGTATCAAACCTCCCGTTCAGTGTGAAATCACCGCCAAACTTTGCATTCAAATAGACACAAAGGTCATTGAAGCTAGAAGGTTCGTCAAACCATTCTAATTCTTCTTCCATATCCTCAAACATATCATCTTCTCTCCTAACACTTCCTCCATAGAAAACTCTAACACAATAATCCATCTACAAAAGCATTTTAGAAACTTCATCAGGTCATCAAAATTGTCGTGCATACTAACTAACTGACTACACCTATACTAACTAACTATACTAACTAATCTTATATTAATACCTATACCAACAATTCTAACTAACTATACTAACTAACTACACTAAACACACTAATATTAATACCTATACTTACTATACTAAGTAACTTTACTAACTATACATATCTAGCTAGCTACAAAACTAACTGCAAAACTATACATAACTTATATTTACTAACTTTACTAAATATCTTTGCTAACTAATTGTATAAATCTCTATCTAGTCAAACAAAATTTGAATCGTAACCCTAGCAAAAAATTGATAGAGATGCAGAAGAGCATTACCTCGACAAAGATTATGGGTCACCACAATCCACCAATGGAAAGGAGATGGCCACCGATGGCAATGGTTGGCCGACAGTGGCCTACTTCTAGAGGGCGGCAGCAATGGCCGCCCGGCCAGTGGCAATCCCCCTTCTAGAGGATGACGATGGGCAGCGCACAGAGATGGAGGGGCAGCAACGAGCACAGGTGGCTCACAATAGTGGGGAGATGGAGGGCACGGCCGGGTGCGTGGCGAACGAGGTCACGGTGGGTGGGAGCGCTAGGTGGGGCGCGGCCACGGCGGGCATGGCGTGGTGGCGGCGTGATGGGCGAGAGCGCCGAGCGTGGGCGTGTTAGGTGGGGCATGGCTGACGTGGCTTCCATGGACTCATGGGGCGAGCACGGCGTGGTGGCGGTGTGGCGGGCGGGAGTGGTGGCGGGCACGACGTGGCGGTGGGTGGGAGTGGTGGCGGTCGTGGGCTCACCGAGCGGGTGCGGCATGGTGGTGGCGCAGCGGCGGGCGTAGGGCAGCTCAGGGTGCGGCTCCTCCAAATGGGCCAAGCGAGACAAAGAGAGAAAGGGAAGCGAGGCCATGTACAAGTGGCTGCCGCGCCGTGATGTGTGGCACTGTAGGCCCGCCGCACCATGACGGGTGGCACGTTAGACCTACCATGTCAGTCATCACCGTAGCCGTTGACTGCCCCCTACCGTGCCTCCATGCATGGTGCGGCTGCATGAATTAGCCACGCCGTGCAAACAGGCACTTCCAAAAGTGTTAGTTTTGAAGAAAAAAATAAACAGTGTCAGTTTTAAAAATAGTTTAAAAATATGTTAAAAATAAAAAATTCCTTGGTGGAAAGGCACGTAAAGCATGCATCATGCATCACCTAAAGTCCTCCTAAGCAGACGAGACTGCCAATTTTTTTATTTTTTAGCCCTTTTTTGAAAATTTTTTACAAATATGCCCCTGGATGTAAGATTTTAAAATACGGACTCTTAGGTCGGCGCAGACGTCGAGCTCAGGGCCACGTTAGCGCCATGGACGCTGACATGGCAGCCAGCTCAGTGCCGTGGATCTTGGCGCCGAGCTCGGCGCCAACAATCCTAGCGCCAAGCTCTCTTACGTATGAGCCTGAGGTTCCTTTCTCTCTTCCTGTGTCTTTCTCTCTGCCATTCCCGCCTGCATCGTCCTCGCCCGCACTGTCCACGCCATCCCCACGCGTGCGCCCGCACCCACACCACCATGGAAGCTCCCGTGCCGCCGCACCGCCCCAGTCATGCCAGCGTCCGTGGCCCTGCCCTACCCGTCCGTAGCCCACGCACCCTCGCGAGCCACCGTGCCCATGCGCCCTCGCCAGCCGCTGTGCCCACCTAGCCTGCCATGTCATGCGCCGTCCCACCTAGCCTAGCTACAACCCACTGTGCCCTGCCCTACCGCGCCACTGGGCGCCATGGCTCGCCCCACCCCACCCATCCACGGCCCGCGCGCCCTCACTAACCACCGTGCCTATGCGCCCTTGCCGGCCCCACCCTGCACGGTCTATCGTGCCATGCCTGCCCCAACCCACCATGCCAAGGCACGTAGGAGCTCTGGCCCAGGCACGCCAAGGCGCTCCGTTGGCTTCCTGTTGCACTCCACCGACTGCACAGTAAAGTAAGTTACTTTATTCGTTTGAATTGATAATTTAGTACTTAGTTAACAATAGTTAGGGTGTAATATTTAGATAGATATATAGATACTTATGTTGGTATAACTAGTTTTCATATATACTTATTACATAGTTAGATACATACATAGGTATATATTTAGTACTTAGTATATATATGTAGTACATAGTACATAGTATACATTTACTTATCTAAATACTAGAGACCTTCATGTTAGTAGTTAGCGTGTATTTTTGACTAAAGGACATGTGTTTCGTTATGTGTTTGAAATAGATGGACAACCTAGTGATCATATATCATGGAGGCACTGTTGAAAGCGATCGCTATGAATATGTTGAGTTTGTTGACATACAAAGTGTGCCTGTGCTATTCAATGATAGGCCTTTATTTAGTGAGATAGTTGCAAGGGCTCGGGAGGAGCTGCATTGCCTTAGAGATGATGATGATGGCATTGCAATTGAGGGTGTACAGCACCTAGGTTCTCCTCCCAACATCCTCAGGCTAAGAGCTAGTTGCGGATCAGTGAGAGAACTATGTAAGATCGGCTATGAATAGCTAGTTGCAATATTTGGACATGGTTGTGCATCGGGTGTTAGTTGATCCCATCCCTCATGGGTTTTCCCCACCAATGGGTCAGCAGGCATACTTCGACCCTCCTGTCCCGAAACCTGATATGGATATGGAGGTTGCACCTACGGTTCCCAATGCTCAATCTACCCCCAATAAGGTAGTTGGAGATGCTTGTCAGACTTATATTGTTATGACAAATCCTCCTCATGAGATCCCTTTAACATAGAATCATCCAAGTAAGTGTCTTATCCATATGGTTTTTAGGAGCTTACCCCCTTCCTTACATCCATTTCTTTCATTCTTTCCTCATTTCTCTATTTATGTTGCAGGAGACATTCCTAACAATATAGATGTGCCCCCAATTGCTGCGCAAGTGCACTGTGGAGATGGATTCTGTGACTCCAATAGTGTTGAAATTATGAATGATTTAGATCCATATGAGATGGCAAGGGCTCTTGATTCTGATGATGATCGCCCTGTTGAAAAGCTAACAGAGAGTGATGTTGAGATGCTGAGGCGTATCTTTCCCGACCACCGTGATCCAAGAGTTCACGAGTTCAGTGATCTTGCTCATAATGATCAGGTGTGTGTAGAAGGACATGATGATGAGCTCCTAGAAGCTCTTGAGGCCGGTCCTAACATGGTAATTGAGAATGGGAGGGTATTCAAGGATATCCCTGCATTGAAGAGGTGGTTATAGGCGTTTGTAGTGGTATGAAAGAGACCTTACAAGGTCTTACATTCATATATGGAGCGCCGTTACATAGTTGTGTGTGATAAGGAACATTACCTATGAAGGGTTTGTGCAAGAAAGCAAAAGGTCACCAGAAAGTGGAAGATCACAAAAGTTGTCGGGCCACACAATTATGATGACCATGAGCTGACACTGAATCATCGGTAGTTGACATCTACCCTCATTGCCAAGCAGTTGATGGGAATATTGCAGGGAGAACCCAACATGAAGGTTAAGACAATTATCAGGACCGTTGAGGCGTTGTATGGTGGTTATGTGATAACTTATGGTAAAGCTTAGAGGGCTAAGCAGCGAGCGTGGAAGATGATATATGGGTACTAGGAGGATGGAAACGAGCAGCTGCCAGTACTTTTCAATGCAATGAAAGTGGTGAATCTAGGCATGCATTATGACTACATTTCAAAACTAAATGCATGGAAGGATGGGAGATAGATATTCTTCCATGCTTTCTAGTGCTTCCCTCAGTGTGTCGATGTAACACCCTTAGTGTTACATTATACAGTTCTTGCTAAAACACTACATGAGCATCATACTTGTTCGTACATGGGTGTAATATAGGGTATAAATCAAAGTATGACACTTGAACCGTTCATATGAAACAAGAAACAAATGTTACATTTCATGTCGCTTTATATCGTTTAGTATTCTAAGTGAATTTTTATCGAACAAAAATGCTATAGAATGCTTATGCGAACTTTGATAAAGTTTGTAGTACAAACTTCATAGGCGATGATGAAATATGTACGGTCGAAGATGGGGTTCGCTAGCTAGCGTATCAAGTAGCTTGGAAAAGGAATTCAACGCGAAACCGTTTGAAGCTTAGTCATTTCGCGTAAGTTTGAAAATGGGCCGACGAAGCCATGTTTGGCAATTTTTGTAGAACGATCGGGTTAAGAGGTGGCGAGGTGTCTCGGCTTAGTTCGATAGCCCTATGTACTCGCTTTAGGGTAGAACCACTGGTTTGGCTTTCGGATCATCGAATTGGTTGTTGTAGCAGCTTTAAAAGCGTGCAAGTCACGTGTTGGGCAATGCCAGCGCCTAGGCACGGTCACCACTCGGCTCTCAGTGTTGCCACGCTGGTCGCCTGTCGTGCCTACACGCACACCATGCATTTGGCTCTGCACAGCCATCCACGGCCTCTTGCTGTCTCATGCGGGAGCACCGCACGCGCTCACGCTAGGCCCGGCAGACCTGCCTGCTCTGCCCCTTCCCATCGCATCCACCTAAGGCTACTGCTCACCATCGCGTCGCATCATGTCGCTCACATTGCGCGTCGTCCGACGCTACCGCACAACTACTACTCCCGTTGATGTTGGTCGTGCACGCGCGTGGGCTTGCCCTGCTTGCCTCGTTCTCACGTTTGCGCGTGAGGCCACGCCAAAAGTTCCAGTCACGTCGCCTGGAAGGTCACCGGCCGGTCGAGCCATGCCAAAGGCAACCAATGCGCTGGCACCCTTTTCCTTGTACTGAGCACGTTTGGTGGTCGAGTGGAAGGACATCTTCATGCCTAACCGGCCACTGTTGTGATGGTACAAGGGAGGGGCGTCAATTTAAGTTTTGCCATCGCCGGCAGCCATAAGTCCGTAGGCGCCACCCCTTCAACTGGCCTCGCATACTCCATAGCTTTCCAATTAACCATGCACACTACGAGCTCAGATAGTTAGCTTTCATTTGGAGTCGTCCCGATGTTCGTTCGGCCTATAGTGAGGTAAGGCAGGGCGTTCTCCTCACGGCGGTCCACCATGGGCGCCAGAGCAGGTGCACGGCTAGGGCGTCGCGTGGGGCTTCGCTGTTTCAATTAGGCTGTGCATTACACAGTGATTAACTTGGAGACTTCGCTCATGTAGTGGTGCTGGTGGGTGCCTGTGTACTGCGCCATTGTTGGCGCTTGTTACCTCAATCTGTCGCGCATGGCACGTAGAGGCTCATAAGGGTCCTGGTGGGTGCCGAAGAGGTCTGTGCTCGTCGGCGTTTGGCTGGCAAGGCCGCGACCCCTATTCATTTGGCCAGGGACTTTGTAAAGTGTGAATTCAAATAAAGGTAGGGTCCTAGATGCGAAGCCAGTGACTCATTCAAATAGTGCTCGGGTTAACTTCATGAATAGGAAAAAGAACGGGGACTCGTTTGCAAAAACACCGGCGCGCGCGTGGTAGAATTCATCTTTCAATTATCTAGTGAATTACAAACGTTTATTCAATAGAATTTCTTACTAAACTTTGATAAATTATAGTAAATTGTGTAGTTGTCCAAAAATAGCGAAACCACTTTTGTTAGGTTCACAAAAATACCATCTACTTGTTAGTGTAGTTAGATTATAGTTATCTATTACAATGGTAGGTTCATAAATTCAAACTAAAGAGCTTAGTATTATGTAGATTAATAATTATAGGAATTTTTGTGGTAAATTGGTGATAGCTATAGCTATGAAAACTTTACAGTAGGCTCACTAGATTATTATGTACTTGCTGAAAATTTTGTAACCCTAGAGTAAGTTGATAAATATAGTAGCTATTATCCTTGCTTTATCATATATAGCGTAAATCAATATTAGGAGTAAGAATACATGTAGTTGCTATAATAATGTAGGCCATACTTCATATTTGTTATTCGTAACAATAGATAACTTAGTGTCGTGGTCGGTAGCACTAGCTTAGTAGTTAGACAAATGTACCTTTTATTTTAAGAGTTGTTGTTGCTATATTACTAAGTATTGCATTATCATTACATGCATATAGATCATGAGTTGGTAGAGTTCGTGCCCGCCGACGAACAGGAGTACAAGGAAGTCATTGAGGAGTACAAGGAGGAGATCCTCATGTAGGAGGGAGCCTCAGAGCCTTTTGGCGCTGACCTTACTGACCCGTCACCTGCCCAAGGCAAGCCCTGGTGCATAACCCCTATTTTATGATCACTGAATATATATATATATATATATATATATATATATATATATATATATATATATATATATATATATATATATATATATATATATGATGTGCATTTAAGTTACACGCATTTTATGGAAACTACATGCATAAATATATCTACCTATGAGTCCTACTAGTATAGGTCAAGTAGCTGATGTGCTTAGGATATCGGTAGCGGTGGTAACCTGCCGTTACACACAAATAGGTGATAAATATGATCACTCATGATAAAATGATATGAAGGAAAATGGTGACCGGGTAGGGATATGGTTTGGGTACTGGTGGGTGTAAGGGGTTGTGTCCTACGGCCAATAGGGCATAGCTCGGTAACACTTTTTCCCTGTCTATATCAGTTAAGGACCGGTCATTGCAATGGACGCTAGGCAAGTCATAGATCTATTATCCTGAACACATACTTGGGTATGGGCACAGAGAAGACTTGTTGCTCTCTTATCATGGATCCAGCTCTTTTTGGACCGACTGATTGGAGGCGGGGATGGTGGAGGTCCTTGCACCGCACTGAGTCTGGGACTCAGGAGTGGGGCCTTGGAGTCCAAGTTTGGACGGGGACATGGACACCTAGGATAGGAGGGTGATGGGTTGGTCCTGCTTGTGCCTGGGGTACAAGCAGGGCATGTGTTTTCAAGGCACCAAGCTGGGCACATTGGTTCGTGAATCGTCGCTGAGTCAGTACAGCTTGTCTTAACTATAGCATCGTAGTAAGAACTAAAAGATGGAAGATAATGAAATAGAACTTATTGTTCAACTCTTGCTTGGAAGTAGAACATGTGCTTATATAGACTGGATAGATAATAACTTAATATGGCTGATAATAATAACATAAATAAGGACTCACTATTAGTATTGCCTTCTGCCAAAAGAAACCAGCAAATCATAAAGCTTATCATACCATTTGAAGTCAGGAAAATTATTCCCACTAGTCGAATAAGTCTTGCAAGTACATTATGTACTCAAGGTTTATTTATCCCTGTTGCAGATGATGCATGAGAAGTACCATTGTGTGGAGGATTCTTCTGGTGGGCTCAAATGGATCCTCGTTCCTATCGCTAGATGTTTTTTAAATTTCGCTATTTATCATTCCACACTCTAACATTTGGTAATGTTATAATGTAATATTTTTAAGAAACTATGATGTATGAAATGGATAAGTATTGTAACTCGTTCCCATTATTGGATTATTGGAAAAATGTGGATCTATGGGTTCTCCCTTAGGGGTGTGCCCGATAGGATACCGCCTGTTGTAGCCGCCTTTGGGGTGCTTAGTGTATGGTGGGAGACGAGGCACTCTATAAGCGTGTTATTTGATGATTCTGCCATAGTTAAGGCCTTTAGGCACTGTCGTCCTATCTTCTCCATTGATGGTACATTCTTGATTGGCAAATACAAGGGCACACTTCTTATATCCATATCCTGTGACGCGAACAACAAGTTGGTTCCTTTGGCATTTGCTTTGGTTGAGAAGGAGAACAATGATAGTTGAGGATGGTTCTTGAGGCTAGTCTGGATACATATGGTTGGGCCTATCAGGGAGATTGGCATCATATCTGATAGGCACCAGGACATACCTAATGCCGTGCGAGAGCAGATAGAGGGGTATGCACCTTTGCACCATCGTTCGTGTACTCGGCACCTTACCTAAGAATCTACTCTGGAAGGATGGTATGTAAGGATAACTTTGACCTATTCTAGGAGGCTGCTCAACAGCTTGAGGACAAGTACTTTCAGAAAAAGTTGGAGCAGGTTAGAACCGCATCAAATGTAGAAGGTAGACAATGGCTCACAGGTTTGATGAGGGATTTGGAGAAATGGACAAGAGCTCATGACGCCGGTAGATGGAGATACAAGTTTTAGTGCAGCAACATGGCGGAGTCATTCAATAAGTTGCTACTAGGGGATATGTGGTATGCTTGTGAATGCAATCGTTCAATTCACCTTCTACAAGCTTGTTGCCTAGGTGCAATGATAGACACGCCCATGCATTGAAGTTGTAGAGTGATGGAGAGATATGGGCTCTGAAACCAAAGGCACTCCTAGAGAAGGCAAATGAAAGGGCTGGCACACATGAGGTTACATGCTTTGACCACGCCACAGTGACTTATCAGGTCGAGCATAGGGGTGGTACAACGTTCGACGGTGAGGTCCGAGAGTCGAGGATGCATGTGGTTATCCTCTAGGATTTCAAATGCACTTGTGGTAAACCAAGGCAGTACCACTTTCTATGTTCCCATTTTGTGGCAGTAGCTAGACATCGCAACTATAATATCATGAGCATGATACCTCACGAGTTTAGTGTCGACATGCTTGTGCAGACATAAAGCCCCCGCATTGTGCCTTTCTAGGACCCTAGAGAGTGGCCTCCATATGATGGGTCAAAGTACATTACGGATCCAGCTTGCCATTGGAATAAGCATGGATCAAGGAAGAGGATGAGGTACTGTATGGTTATGGATCTGATACCTGGAAGAACAAGGCATGGGAGAGGAACCCCATTTCTTACTAACCCCGAGCAGTACAAGTACGGCAAGTGTGGTAGACTTGGCCACAATTCACGTAGTTGCCATTGGCAGATTAGTGATGTGCGACTATTGGTTCTTTTCATTATTTCATATTTGTCATATTCATTTAATTAATTATGCATGTAATTATATTAATTACTTGTACATTTCTAAGTTCATGTTTCATTGTATATTGAATTTCTAATTCATTGACTTTTTTGTAGGATGGCGCAATTCCACCTGCTCGACCCGATGTACGAGGCGACCCACCGAGGACGTCTTATAGCGGTGGGGCAGGTATTAATCTATACATTTTGTTCAAATTTTTGTGAGCGTACATGTGTTCATGAAGTAATAGGAGACTATGTTTTATTCTATGCAGGACCTTCCGCTCCTTTACCCTAGAACCCACAATAGGTTCTTGGACATGCAGTACGATGATAGGTACACACCTTTCCTGCAAAGAGCTGGCCTGGATGTCATCTCTTTTCAGGTTCATCGTGGGTTGCCCAAGTTCAACTCAGCAACCGTAACTGCGTCGATTGATAGGTATTATCTTCAATCACTTGCCTCCATTCATGGCCATTTTGTTCATGCGCTTGCCTTTTTGACATGCAATATTGCTTTGTCTAAAATATAGGTGGTGGCCGGAGAAGCACAACTTTCACCTACCTTTTGGGGAGATGACAGTCACGCTCTAGGACTGTCAGAAGATGTTAGGCCTAAGGATTCATGACAACGTAGTCACTGGGCAGTGCAGGTTAGAAGGCTGGAGAGCACTAGTAGAGGCCTTCCTTGGGCATGAGGTTGGCGAGCAAGGGGCTCACACTTCTAGAGTTCCAATCTCTTGGCTCCGGTAAGAGTTCGCACAGTGCCCTGAGGAGGCAGATGAGGAGATAGTTGGGTACTACTGTAGGGCATGGATCCTACACCTGTTTGCCTATGTTCTCTGTCCTGACGCCATGGGTGACACTGCATCGTGGATGTGGGTCCACTGCCTCAGTGATTGGGACCAAGCGGGTCAATACAGCTGGGGTTCTACAGTCTTGGGTTTTCTTTACCGATAGCTGTGTGAGGGGTGTTGTCAGACTTCGTCTACAATGTCACTTGGTGGATGCGTGTACCTGCTTCAGTTGTGGATGTGGGCTCATCTACCAGTTAGCCGTCCCGAGGTTCTAGCTCCTCGTGAGTGGTTCCTAGGTCAGCCTCCACATCGGCAGCCGATGTGGGCGAACCTTTGGAACCTAGGTTAGGGTTCCGCACGTGAGGTTATAGCAGGCAGTACATTGAGTTCACTGAACTGAGCTAGACACGCTAATAGATGTCTAGTGTAAGTAAATTTTATTTCCCAGTGATGGTTTGAAATGGTTTAGTATACCATCTAACATCTTGTTTGGACATAGTTGCAGGTGTCGTGGGAGTCGTACGATGGAGAGGGGGCACTTCCTTTTCAGTTGAGCAACATGTGTGGGTTCGACGACGACTTCTATTAGGATGAGGTGCCCAATAATCTATTTTTATGCTTGTTGAGTTCCACCTGCCAGATAGAGTTGCACGCCAATTTGGAGTGAGACAAGCTTTGGCCAACGGCTCCTGTTCTCGACTACGTTGTACTTACACAAGTAAGTGATGGTCCTATTTCCATTAATATGGTGATATATACATGGATTCAAGTAAGGATGACATGCGTGTAGGTTGGATCGTCAGAAGAATAGAAAGATTTTTGACTAGGAGAAGCACCACCAGTATTACATTGAGTAATGGTAGGAGATGCACGACAACTGTGGATGAGAACAACGAGCCGCACATGAACCAGTGAGCTCAGGCGGTACCAAGCTTGGTACCAACGTGCGACACATTGCAGGCTAAGGGTACAGTGGATAGAAGATGACTACGCCGACATCGAGTCCTCCGACAGATGAAGACACTGACGTACGACCAATCTACTCGTGTAGGAAGGCAGGTGGAGGCAGGACCAATCTTGGACAGAGTGATAAGTTAATTGCCTTATTTTTCTACATTAAGTTGCATACCATTACATTATGCGTTAGAGGTATTTATTTTAGTTAGTGCCACCTTCGAGCCGTAGCATCCTTATAATACGTTAGATTGTTGTATAAAAGAAAACAAAACATGTTGCTATCTGTTCAGAAGTATTATTACTTGAGAACTTTGTTGCAGGGCAATATCCTCAAATGCTCTATTGAAGACATTGAGCGCTTTCAGTCCGAGAGTTCAGGGACGACGACACGCGTACCTTCCTAGACGTAAGATTCAAAATATTCTTTCAAACATATTATTAATATGTTAGATTCTTTCAGTTAACGTAATTTTGTACAATAGAGGCTATCATGTCGCTACGCCAGTGCGGCTGCTTGCTGTGGTTGTAGGATAGACACGACGCAAGACGTGTACGTTCCTTCCATAGGTAGAGGAGGCTTAGGTTCCTCTAGCCAAGCAGCTACAGGGGATGAGGACGAGGATGAGGACGACGACGACATGGGACCAGAGGCATGAGGAGCTTGGCCCCTCTCAGCTCTAGGACGGTCACTCGACACAGCCTACATAGCCTCCTAGGCACTAGGCGACTGCTATCCACCTGATCCTTACACTCCAGGTACCAGCGCTCTCAGTCACAAGAGTAAGGGTAAGACTAGGAGGACAGTGAGAGTTTATGTTAGATGTTAGTATGTACTATTATGGATTTTGTAGTCACTTTTCTATAACTATTTGGGACTGTATGGATATTGTGGACTATTTGAACTATGCAGGACATGTTATGATGATTGTGATATTCGTTGTGGTTGCATTATGCTCTTTGGACGATTAAATATTTGAATTATATAATGATGTCTCTGTTTGTAACTGTGGATGCTCCTTAAATAAGGGAAAACTCTTGCGGATTTTTTCCGTGAATGTTGAGAGTTCTGACGTATCGTACAGACTATCGGGAGTTCCGACGTACGTCAGGACTTCCGACGTGTGCAGACAACCGGCCAGCAAAAACCTAGGTGTCGGGACTCCCGACTTGGGTCGGGACTTCTAACTGTCGGGAGTTCTGACTCACGTTGAGACTTTCGACAGCCATAGTCACTATGCAGGCTAAGTGACTGGGCGTCAGGACTTCCGGCATGAGTTGTAACTTCCGACGGTCGGGAGTTTTAGCTTACGTCGAGACTTCCGACATCAACAGTCACTGAAAAATATTCTACGTGCTCGTGGAGTGCTAGAGTGTCTCTCTTTTGATTTTATTTTTATGCTTGAGCACTCTATCTTCCTCAGACCAACTTCAAAAACAAAAATAAAACCTTTAGAGAGCGCTTTGAGTTCGTCCGCCTTTACATCTTCAAAAATTGAGGGATACCATTTCATCTTTATCAACTCTTTGAATCTTTCATAGGGACTAATAGCTGCGACATATCTCATTAAGATCACATTAGTCCGTAATTTGGATGCCATCAATACACCAAAACCCACATAGGGGGCAAATGCACTTTCAAATCCTCAGTCTAAAACATATTGAGTAAGCAACTCATCATCCGAGTACCAGTCCTCTATCACAACTTTATTGTTGTGGCTAGGCTCACCTGCATTGCTCTGACCTGCGTGTCGCCTATAGTAAGCGGCCTCCGCTTCATCTGTGGCCTTAGTGAAGAATGTGTCATCATCCTCCTCCGCCTATAAGCCCACCTCTGCTAGAGCAATGAGCTCGCTTAGTCTGCCTAGTGTCGTCCTCAGCCTCCTCCGCCTGCAAGCCCGCCACTACTAGAGCGATGAGCTCACTTAGTCTGCCAGTGTCGTCCTCAGCCTCCTCCGCCTGTAAGCCCTCCTCTGCTAGAGCGATGAGCTCGCTCAGTCTGCCAGTGTCGTCCTCTGCCTCCTCCGCCTACAAGCCTACCTCAGGCAAGAGCGATGAGATCACTCAACCTATTAGTGTCATCCTCATCCTCGTCCTCATCATCAGACAACATAATCGGTGATTGAACGGTGCGACCAGCTCAAGTTTTGTGTACATCTAACTTTTTTCCTCATACCTTACACGAGCCACCTTTGCGGCACGGTCCTCATTGCATCCAATCCCTTCATGTATAAAATGCAATCAGCTAGCAATGTGATTATATTACATTTAAAATCAGACAATGAAAAAAGGTTTTCAAGCACGCACTGGCACATAATGCAACAACATGCTCGTTCAAGACCTGTATCTGTACTCTTGTCTCCTCCCTTGCCTTCCTTCCTTGTTCTCTCCTCCTCTAACGCCCTCCGTCTCTCCAATCCCCATTTGTCAATGCCCAACATCGACCGGGTTACGAATACCGCGCTGTCTAGCAAACTCACGCATCTTATTTTTGTGATGTTTAACGAATAGGTTGACGTAGTCGGGTCCATATCCCCTTTTCCGTGCAATTACTTGCCTCCCCTTTAGTTCATCTAAGAACTTAGCTTGACCCTCATAACATTCCTCCCTGCATTTCCTAGTGCTCTGTTCAAATAGAAAATTATATCATATATGTCTTAGCAAAAGAAACAAAATACGATTTCATGTTTACCACAAAAATAATCAATCTCATCATAGTCAACCATATGGCCGCAATAATGGCCTATTCCAAGCTCCGAAGAGACAAGACCGTAGTTGGATTCAACACCACATTCGCACTTGACTTGAGGTGCTTTGTAAGTTAACCTTTCATTCTTCTTTTCCATTGCCTTTGGTGGCTCCGGCCATTCATTCTAGGACCATAGAGCCACTCTCTAAAATGACACTTTGCAAATCCATAATGCTACAAGAGAATACATTAGTACACGTACACATATAGAGATAAATATTTAAATAGATACACTTTTCACTTACTTCGTGTTTGTTCGGACACACAAACTCCAACATATTCTTAGGGTTTATCACAGCTTGATCTCCGCATTCGCACAGAGGAGGTTCCTCGAGTCGTCTAACTGCGGCTAGGTGCTTCTCCTTAGCCGTCATTGGCGAGGGGTTAGGGGGGTGGAACCCACCGCTTGAAGTGCTCACGTGGATGTCTCCATCTACACTAATCGTCAAAAAAGAGGTACTTAGGGTCAAACTTGTTTGCACCATCGATCCACTGAAAAGAAAAGGCACCTCTCATGGTTCTACACAACAAGATTCCAATAAAATTTTAGTAGCCTACTTACACAAATGAAGAAAAAAATAGTGGAAACAATTACTTACATTAAAACGACTGCATGTGTAGAAGCAACACACCGCTGTGTCTGGATGTCTCGATTGACACACGTGGACCGGAAAAACCACTGTCACAGTTAGGGACAGGGAGGTCAGGAGGGACGGGGGCATCTTTGTTAGACGCGTCGGGGTATAATTCTCGAGGACGACCTCATTTTCGTCAAAACTCCTCCCGATACATTTTTTGCATCTAACAAAACGGTTGTAATTTAACAAAAATCAAAACATCATAAATTAATGTCAAAGAGAACCATAACTACAATACAACCAATTTCGTTCTAAGAACCGAAAGCAATTAACATTAAACCATAAACCTATGGTTGTATAATACAAATATTAAAAATTACATGAAACCCTAAGTCATGATGATTCTTAGGTTGAAAAATCCGACTAATATATACTGAATCGATGCGAAAAAAAACTAGAAGAGGAGCGATGATACCTTGCTCTCGAAGATCTACGGATCATCAAATCAAAGTTTTCAAGGTCCAATATACCGATTCGTGGGGTAGGGCGAAGTGGGGAGAGAAAAAAACCGAGAGGAAGGAGAAAGAAGACTCGGGCAGGAAGGTTGGGGCCGGGGTTAAAATACCACCTCGACGCCATTGATAATGGCGCCAAGCTCGACGCCAAGATCTAAGGCGCCGAGCTCGGCGCCGGGATCTACGGCGCCAAGCTTGGCGCCAGGATCTATGGCGCCGAGCTGCCTGTCAAGTCACCGCCATGTCTGTGTCGAGCCCAAGACATCGACGCCAGCAACGATGACGCCGAGCAGTGTAAGCTCGGCGCCAGCAATGATAATGTCGAGTTAAAGGTCCAGATTTTGAAATCTTATCTCAAGAACGTATTTGTCAAAAAAAATTCAAAAAAAAAGGCTAAAAAATAAAAAATTCGGACGAGACTGACCGGTAAGCCAAAGCAGCAGATAAGCATGCATGCCCTGTTTTATACACTACTGCTGATGGCGAGAGGATGCTTGCCTTTCAGTCAGTGCTCGCTCGCCTACTACTCTCACCTTCTTTACGTTTCCGCTAGGGAATGGCAGATCGGCGCAGCAGCAGCCATAGTAGATAGCTCCACCTGCCAGCAGTTTTTCTTTTGAAAAAACAAACCTTTTTTCAGGCAAGTTCCGGCGAGTTTTCAGCGAGCGTCTGTCAGAATATGTTGGTTCGTTGACCTGTTAACTACATGGGTTAATGAGAAAGTGAGTTTGTTCTCGGCATGCGTGGATGCTTTCAACCCGGCCAAATCGCAGTGGACGCATGCTGGGAGGAGGAATAATCCATGCATATGCTTTCCCCCTGTGGCTTGCCTTGTGTTGTGACCATTTGATTATCTTCCAACAAGACATAGTAATGAGCTTGCAGGAAAGGAAACCAACACTCAGCCTGTTCGGTTGGCTGGTTCGTATCGTTGCTGGTTCGTGAAGAAGTATTGCTGGTTCGTGAAGAAGTATTGCTGGCTCGTGAAGAAGTATTGCTGGCTGATTTGTGTGAGAGAAAAATACTATTCCGACTGAAAATTTACGATCGTTTACGACAAGCCACAGGCTGGCTATTATACTAATATACTCTTACAGATTAGATTATTCCTTTATCATCATCTCCAATCCTGATTCCTGACCCACTGAAAAGACAATCAATAGCCAGCACCAACAACAATTATAGAGATAAATCCAAATCCTCCTCCCAGCTCTCTCTGAAGAACTGGTCAAAGGTAACAATTACGCATGCACAGCACAAAGCGGCAGTGGATAACACTAGCGCTACTACTATTTTGGATAATGGGAGAGGAATCCTTTCGTCTGAACTTGCCGAAGAAAAAAAGAAGGAAAGAATCCATTCAGTGATGTGCGATGACTGATGAGGTGAACTTCACCAGCTGGGGAAAAAAAAGCTGGCACCGCATTTAGGCGAGGTTCTTTACGTAATTTAGCCCAAAGTGGCAAGGGGAAAGGTAAAGAGCATGGAATCCGACGCATTCTTCCAAGTTCCACCAGCCAGCCCCGGGGTGGAGGAGGAGCACGAGCCCCGTCAGAAAAGCAGCGAAGCACGCGCGGATCGACAGCACAGGCAGGCAGGCATCCGCATCAACGGGAACGGGAGGAGGGCCTCGGCCTCGAGACGTTTACCCGAAAACTGCGTGAAAACAGCCTCCCACGAAATGCTCATGAGCGGTGGCTGACGAGCAGCGTCTTTCCGTGCAGTGCAGTTGAACGCATCTAGCTCACGCACAGTCAGACAGTCTCGTCAAACTGCATGGTGTCAGTGATTCTAATCTTAGGCCGAGAAGCAGGTAATCTAGGTTAACGACGACAGTGATAGATCAGTTTCGTGCAGCAGTAAACCTCACTGTCCAATGACCACTGCTGTTGGTTTTGGATTGGCTTTCAGGGCGTCAGTTTTCTTGTGGTTGTACGTGACGAGATGGATGGCAATTGGCAATGGCATGGTGGAAACGAAATGGCACAGCCTGACAGGCCATGAAATGCAACTCCACCATCCACACCGTACCCTCGCTCAAGACACGGATCGGCGTGTTTGACTTGCTGCTAATCTATCTCATTATCTTCCTGACGGTGGCGGCGGGAGGGGCCCACGAAGTGTGTGCTCGCGTCGCGTGTTGTGTCTGCAGCAGGCTGCGTAAGCGTAAGGTGCTGTGTGCTGACGCATGAGGGCCAAACAGCAGCGGCAGCATGCTCTGCTTGGTCACCAGCACACAGAATTTTCAATCCATTATCACCTTTATCAGACGACACTGGATTTTAGTACGAATTCCAGGGAAAGTTTACAGATATCCCATATAAACTCTTGTGTGAATTTTTACTATAAAGGGAGCGTGTGAAATGTTCCCACGTCGCTGGTGGGACACGAAAGAAACTGAAAATGCAGCGAGAATGGAGATGATGGGTATGTGGTGGATTCAGATTGCTTCCATGGTTTTCATGCACACATCAGGGAAGAGACAACAATTACTGTTTTCATTCTCATGCGTTATCAATGCCTTTTCTTTTTTACCTTGTTTTGCTTGAACAAGGCAAGATATTGTGGTGGCACTTGATGCGCGTCCTCATTTTAAGCATCGCCACCAGAATATAAGCGCCTGTCAACCAACCATGGTCCATGGCCCTGGGGCAAAATAGGACGCCAAACCCACACAGCACAGGCACAGCTTGATTGGTTGCCAGGAAATGACCTTTAGCAGGCGACAAGTTGATGCATAATAAATGGTAGGAGTAGTAGCTTGATCTGAAACAACTCGCTTTCATATTTTTCTCATGAGCTGACAAATGTGCAGCAACTGCACACAATCCAACTAACATATCTCATGACACGGATTACACCCAGAGATATTCAATGCAAAGGATGCTACTAGGCAAGAAAAAGATATTCAATGCAATGGAAGGGGATGAGCTTGAGCATGACTGCGTGAGCAATTGAGCATAGCCATCCATCCTGGTGTGGTGCTGTGCAGAGTGCAGTGCATGCAGAGAGAGGCCTTGCTGTCGTAGTGTTGTGTTGCTGCTGCAAGGCTCCAAAAGGGTCAGGGGCAAGGGAGGTCATGTGAAAGACAACACGATACAGACCTCTAATCTTTGGCCCTTCTTAAAGGGGCTACTCCTGCTAATTCTAATGGGGCGCGTTTAAAGGTTTTTAGTGGGGGAGGAAAGGGATCCTTGCAAAGACCCAGAGGAGAGAGAGAGTGTGGGGGGAAGAGGGAGAAATAAATAAACCCGAATTCAGCCAAACTTCTCTCTCTCCCACCTCCCTTACATCCATCCTCTCATCACCACCCCACCCTCTCCTCCTCCTCCCTGTCTTTCTCCCTCTCCCTCTCCCTCTTGACAAATTTTCCTCCACCCATTCCCTTCCTCCTCTTCTTCTCCACCCACTCCATCGATCCCCTTCTTTCTCTCTGAATTCTCTCTCGGCTTGCCCACCGTTCCATCTGTCTGCTGCCTCTCTCTTGCTGTCTTTTGCAATCAATCGGTTCTTGTTTCCTCCGTCTGCTGGGCTGATTCTCTGTCTCTTCCTCTCTGTGGAGAAGATCGAGAAACCGGAGAGAGGAAAGAAGAGGACTCAGAACGAGCCAGTTCTTTTGCCTAGATTGCGGTTCTTGCGAGTTGTTCAGAAACTCTGGGCCACTTTCTGGTACGGTTTGTTGCATCTCTCTGTTAAACTGTTCCTTTTTTTTTGTATATTTCTAGTCTTATCTCTTGATTTTGCATGGCGAAACAATCCCTTTCTCTTGTTTCAGTCCATGATTCCTTCGCAGATATGTGTTTTTTCTCGCTGATTCCTGCATGTTTCAATCCACAGTAGTTGTCCAAGGTGCGGCCTGGATATGGTTCTCGTTAAACAGTCAACAATTCTTGTTTTTTCAGAAGCAAAATTCTCAACTTCCATGTTTGAACAAAAAAAAAATCGTTTGCTCGCGATACAGAGATAGATGGATGTATTGGGCGTTCTTGGTTCAGTGAAAAATCTCTATCTGCTCCCATATTTCAGTTTCGTGATCGCAGAGGGAATCGATCCTTCTCTTTGAAACCGTGGATGGCTACCTCCACCTTTTCCCTTTATTTTTCCTTCTTTTACTGCGTCCTTTTGCAAACCGATAGGGAAGGGAAATAAATGCAAAAGAAAAAGATTGTATATTTTGAGCGAGCGTCCACAGAAGCAATGGGCCCCATCCTGCATGCGGTCCATCTGTTTAGGTCGCATGCATTGTACATTCACCGTGCTTTGCTTTCACCCATTAAAATGCATGCATCACCACAGCTTTTTGCTCGCAACAGCAAACCCAAACCATCAAGTTTGGTGCACGCGTACGCCACACCAAATGCGGCTCATGCCAAGATTGCTACAGTCAGATTAGTTGCCTATACCCTGATTAGTTGCTGTCTACTACAGTAATGTGTGAGACCAAAACAGGTGCAGCTACTTCCATAGAGTAACAACCGAAAGTAGAACTACAATATTTTGGAGTGCAGACAATAGTTTCTTGTATGTAAAGTTGACATATTTTGGTGGCAAATATTGAAGGAATAGCCTAGATAAACCGTAGCCTCGTTTTGTATCGCTTTCATTTCAGCCTGTTTTCTTGTGTTCCAATAAAGTTGGAGCACAATTCTGTTGCCCAAATGTTTGATGTGTTACTTCCAATTGACAGGTCCTTCAAACTACTGGAAAGAGGAACCATCAGAGATGCTAAGCCAACAGACCAATTGATATCTCGTTGCCCTAGTTTGGATCATCACAATGCAAGGGCAGAGGAATTCTATGGAGCATTTTGCTGATGTTTTTGGATTCGACATTGCATCTAGTTCAGGCAACCCTGTGATGGATCAGCAGTCATATTGGAATAATGTTCTTGGATCAGTAGAATCACAGAATCTTCAAGGTTATCAGATGAATCACAGTGATGCCGCCATGCCATATGGAAATGAGGCACAGCAAGATGGTACATTTCTTGGTTTCTGGGAATCAGGCGAAGCAAGTTCAAGTGGCAGCGCACTAAACTATGGCAGCTCCAACAATGTCAAAACAGAGCATCTTAACATTGGCGGTGGACTGAGGATTGGTGAAAGGCGAATGGTAGCTGATAATGGCATTTCTCTGGATGTGGATATCAACCTTAACGCCAACGTTAACGATCTATGTGGTCAAAGTTCAAATGTTAACTGTACCTCTCAAGGTCCTGAGCAGTATGGTGGCAGTGATCGTAATGGTATAAATTCTCAGCCAACTGACCTGAGATTACACCCATACAGGACATTCCTGCTAGGTGCAGAGCAAGCAGACTCTTTTACTTTGAATCCTAGTGAAAACCCTTTGGATGATTTTTCATTAATGCAAGAAAGCATTGATCAAAGACCAGGTAGTTCCCTGGATGGTCGCCGGCTAGCGTGCAAGAGAAAAAATATTGAAGGAGCCAATGGCCAGAGTTCAGCAGGTGCTAGCACAAGTTTTTCCCACAGGAACGATAATGCTTTCCATAACATTGCTTCAAGTTTCAATCCTGCACCGATCAGAAATTCGTCCTCTCCCAATTGCTTGCCAGTTCCAAGTTCTATTGAGGATCAACTCCCGCGATATGGAACTAATGCAGGGATCTCATCTGGTACCTATGACCTTAATGGAGGGGTCAACAATGCTGGGAATTCGCAGAGAAGTTTCCGGGCAAGAACTACCACGTCTCAACAGATTGCTCCCTGTAGTGTATGGCCTTCTTCAAATGCTATAAGACTTTCTAATTCATGGAATCACCAGCCACCTCATTTTCAAAGTGCATTTGATGATCCCCAGGAGGTTATTCCTGTGGTCAGCAGCCTCAACTTGCAATACCAGCATCCAGTGAATGTTCCTGGTGTGCCACAGGCTGCAAACCGTTTCACTGGCCATGGAGCTTCATCATCGAGAGCTGGCAGTTTGGAGAACAGAATTCTTGGTAGTGAAGATGTTCCTAGGAGGAATGTGGTGCCTACCAACTACTCTGATTTAGTTCCCCCATCTGCTGTAGACCTGAGACGTTTGGTGCCAGAACCATCTAATTGGAGCTCTGATGTCCGAGGCACTGTAATATCAGGAAGTATTCCTCCTGTATCAAGAGCTAATAACAGTTCAACAGTCAATCCACCAGCAGGATTCAATCACCAAAACCTCACCAGACGCCATCCTCGAAACTTGTCAGAGGTAATTTTTTCTCCATTTTTCGCATTTTCTTTCTCCATTTTTTGCATTTTGGTTTTCAGTTTGATTGCTCATCTTGTCAGACGGCATACTTGAAATTTGATTGATCATCTTCTCGATTTGATCTTTTATTTTCTTATAGGAGATTGGTCGTCTATCTGGAGCACTCGGCGGCCATCAACCCCCACGCCTAAGGTCAGGGTTTCTGTTGGAGCGCCAGGGCGATGGTGTTTGGGGTGTTCCTTTATCAACAAGGGGTAGGGAAGGAAGAAGGTTAATGGAGGTACGTTGATCGGTTTCTGTTCGTTCTCCTGAAGAACAAAAGACAAAAATGGTTTTGTAGCATCCACTTGGAAACATAAAAGTGCATCATTATCAGGCGTTTTTGCGTGGCAGCAAAGATTACACTAAATCAACCTCGACTTTATAAATTTCTGCTTGTAAAGCCCCCCTTGTTTTCAGCTTTCCTTGTCATCTTTGTGTTTATCTATCTAAGCAAGCCACCCTATCTATTTCCAGACAAAATTGGTAGAAGCTGCTCTACTCAAAATCTAAATGCTTTATTTCATTTTGCTTGTGCACTTCATGATCCCTAATTCGATCTAGCATGCTTCTTCATACCCCTGCAACTCTTGAAATACTGAAACATTTTTTTTATCATTTATTTCCAGATATTATCACACTGCCAGTTGATGCACATTTTAGTTTGCTTTTCTTAGACATTTTGACTAGTATAGTTATAGAGAAGGGGGAAAAGTTCATTTTTTACAGCCACAATAAACTTTAACCTTAATGATCTACTTCACCTTATGTTTTTATGCCAAATACTGTGATATGTTATCCCTTTTCTTCCATAGCCTTGCTTGTTCTTGCATGCATTAACTACTGTGACAATCATGTAAAGGTGCGTGGTTCATTGTCTGATGGCAATCCATAGAGTTCTAACTTCTTTACATGTCAACAGATCCGGAATGCACTTGAAATGATTCATAGAGGGGAGAATGTAAGGCTCGAGGTCAGTACCAGCAATATCCATCTGAGTTTCTTAACTCTATTTGCTACCATTATTTCGGTATTCCACCAAAATAACTGTTGATGGTCACTAAACACCCATGACCATCAACATAACAATAACAACAAGTAAAATTGTTCTTTGTGGATTTTTATTTTATGCTGGACGTGGTTAACTTATGAGTTATTACCTGCTGGGCTGCTGGTTAGTAGGTCAGTAGCAGCAATATCCATGCTGGACGAGTTAAGTTTGCCAGCCTGTGCTACCCTATAAAGGGCGTACCCAGTGCAGAGAGCTCCCGCTCTGTGCGGGGTCTGGGGAAGGGTGTCAGTGGCAAGCCTTACTCTCGCCTGTGCAATGCGAGGAGACCGCGACTCGAACCCGGGACCTTCCGGTCACAGGCGGTAAGACTCTACCGCTTGCACCAGGCCCGCCTGTGCTACCCTGTAATTTAAGAAAATAGCGTAGTAAAAAAAATACCTGACTATAATCATACCATAACTACAGCGGACAACTAAGGACTGATATCAACTACCCCGTAACTTTAAGCATATAAGGGAAACATTACAAGTGAAAATGAATTACCTCCTCTGATCTACTGTAGTCCAAAACCACTACACATTTATTAAGTGGCAGAAGGTTTTATTCTTAATTTGCTTAAAATAAACAAGTCAAGATGTAGCGATCTGAAATGTCATGAGAGTTGTCCTAAGATAGGACGTTCTTGGATGCCATGAGGAATTGAGGATACAGCATGAACAAGTAATCAAACTGAATGAATTCAAAAGTTATTTTGGATGCCCTTAAGTTTTTGCCTGTTAGTTATTGAGGAATTTCCTTCTTACTTCAAACATATTCTTGAACAGTCTATCTTCTATGGCGGCGTTGACATTCATGACAGACACAGGGACATGCGCCTTGACATTGACAATATGTCCTATGAGGTTTGTTTTCCTTAGTGAAGCGCTACCTTCATCTTTGCCAATCTATAATCTAATCCAAGATGGTTGCCCTACTTTCAGGAGCTATTAGCACTTCAGGAAAGAATAGGAAATGTTAGCACTGGCCTCAGCGAGGAAGATGTGATAAAGTTGCTGAAACAAAGGAAATTTTCATCTTGGAGACTAAAAGCATCTTTGGACCCTGAACCGTGTTGTATCTGCCAGGTATTTCATATACTCCCGAGCTTCTCGGAACTCATGCCTTGTTCTGTTGGCCATAGTTATTCCAGTCAGATACACCAATCACATTGAATGATTGAAGTACATGCTTCTTGTTGTCGCAAAATATGTTGATTGAGCATTCAGTTGGGTCACTTAAGAGTTAAGACATCACGTGTATAAAGAAATGCAGCATTTAACTAAATTAGTGCACAAAGATCAGAAGGGCGAGTTAAGTCTAAAGTTGCTAAGGCGTTTTATTTGAGGACAGGAGGGGCTTGGAGCCCCTACTGTATTTCAATTAAATGAAAAAAGACAGACGAAACAAGGTAGCAAGGTACAGCTTACAAGTTCAGAAAACAAATAAGTAAAGTTGTTAAGCTTGTCTACATATACCATCTAGGTCTCCAAAATAGAATCCTCTTCTGGTAGGTCTGTGGATTTCTATTAATTAACGGGAACTTGTGGAATTAAGAATCTGTCTTATCCCTTGAGAGTTGAGATTGCCATGCTCTTGATCTTGATTTCTAGTGTCTCAGGAAAGAATTACAATCTGACTCTAGCATGACTTCCATTGGACCACCCAAAAGACTACTAGGTGATAGCATAGAAGATTAGGTATAATGCGTGGGATTATTTGCATTGAACCTCTCAAGCGAAATACTTACTGCGATTTGGAGGGCAAAATGCATCTCTGGATACATATGTTATGAGATTACAATATCCTAACTGCCAAATATACTCAACGCTAGGTTCTAGGTCTGACTTGTATTCAGACCCAGCTGTTAACTTTTTTTAAAGGGGGACTAATCAACATTAACATCAACTCTGGCAACAAAACTTGTAGCAGAAAACTGTCTATTTATCAGGATTTCCAGCATTGTTGTAAATCAGTATCTGTTATCTGGTGTGAATTTGTTTGCTTTCGCCTGTAAACATGCTCCCTGCGTCACCTAGCGTTGTTGTAAAGCAATGAAATACTATTACTTAGTAGTTGAACCAGGCTAATACAGTATATACTTACGTTCTTTCTCCCTATCCAGGAGGAGTATGTCGATGGAGACGATCTTGGGAGGCTGGACTGCGGGCACGACTTCCATGCAGGCTGCATCAAGCAATGGCTGGTGGTGAAGAACGTGTGCCCCATCTGCAAAAACACCGCATTGAAGACCTGAAACCGAACAAAGGCTCGGCAGAGACACACCCATGTTCTATGTTCTTCATTCGATCGATCGCAAAATCATTTACCGATTCATATTACTATGCTTTTTTGGTTGGGAAAATTTTGCCATTCACCTGCAATTGGGAAAGGAAAAAAAGAGAGAGGATGCGGTCCCTGTAAACTGCTGCTGCAGTAAATAATCCCTGGAATGTCTCCCTGCATTTAACCAAATATTTATGGCTGTTATAATGGATGTCGTATCGTAGGATTAAAACCTGAAAGAGAGCTTGTTGCCACCATCTGCCATACTTCTGCTTGATCTGGATTTCACGTGCTGCCGTGCTGGTGCGGTGCGGACGCTCACAACGCCTGTTTTTTTCCAGGAAGCATGCTGCCCTGCGTTCAGATTCATCTTGTTTGAGAACTCAACGAAACCAGGCACGGCGTTGGCGGCTGCGTGGGTGGGTTTGTATGGATCCCATGCGTTCGTTGCACTTGCATCTGTTCCTTGTCGGCGTCAGACGCCGGCCGTGCCGCGAGAAACCGGCACGCAACTCCTCGGCCGGCGGCGGGGCGCCGTCGCTGTCCACCCATGAATCCACCCAGGCGAGTCTTCGGTCTTCTCGTCCGGTGGCTGGCTGACAAGCTTTGCGTGAGGGCTTCCCTCGTGGCCACACGCTGGCGGTGCAATCGACGAACACCGTGTCAACCAACGGGCACGGCTCGATCTGATGGGTACCCGCCGCACCCGACGCCGGACAACTGGCAGGGGAGCAGCCAGTGATGGCTCGTTTCAGAGTCGAGTCGCTGTACATTCAGCGGCAGGGTACCGTCTCCGTTCGTATCGTATCGTCTCCCTGCGTGCAATGTGTGTCTGCCTTTAGAGCTGCAAGAATCTGAATCTTCTAGAATTTTCTGAAGATTGATGCCTTGTATTCAGAGCTCTGAAAACTTAGTTCGGTTCCTGAAAAACAAAAATCTAAGGGTTTGATTTGTAGGACTCCACGCAGCTTCAAATTAAAAAACAGCTCCGCTCCTGATTTTTTCAGCCAGCCCAGCTCCGCGAACTCCAGATCCGCAAAAAACGTGGATCAAAGCTCCTAGATCCACCAAATCCATAGAGCACCTCAAGAGGTGCTATGAAAACTCATGGATGTGTGGATTTGATTAGAGTTACCTACCATGCCTAAGATTAGTGGAAAATGAAGGGTTCGTTCTTTTTTTTTCTCGCGTTTCTTTCTCCGTTGCACCAATCCCCGCGCTTCTTCTTCTCTCGCAGGTGCGACAGGGACGCCACGGCCACCTGGCCGGCGCGCGTCCCGCAGGGAGCCCTATCCCGCCGAACCGCCGCCCCGGAGGAGAGGCATGGCCGCGACCACCATGGCCGCGCGGGATGCCCCGCCATGGCCGGTGTGCGATGCGTAGCCGTGGCCGCACCTCCGGCCTGCAGTCGGTGCCCCTCCGGCCGGCGGCCCCTCCCCAGCGCCCCTCCCGCGCGGCGGCCCGTCCCCAGCGCTCCTCCTCAGCCTGTCCCGACCGCGCACGGCCCCGCCCAGTGCCGCACAGGAATGCCTGCCATGACCGTATCGAGAGAGAGAGAGGAAGAAGATGCATTTTTTATTTTGGTCCCTGATTAGGTTTCAATAATTAAATATAAGTCCAAGCTCTACGGGAGATCAGCTGCTCTACGGTGGAGCACTTGCTATCGAGCTGTGTTTTCAGAGTTGAGCCTTGGCAAAATGCCCTAGAGCTTATCAATCGATGGGATAGTCAAATGGGCTCGGTCTATTTTATACTGGGCTTTGGCTCCTCCTGAGAACCCAAACAGGCCCAGTTCTGTCGGCAACCGTCCGATGGAAATCCGACGGCAGAGAGATCCGTCGCAACACGACGGCGGATTTTGTGTGCGGCTGACGGGATGAGGTAGCTGCTGCTGGGTGCTGAGGCCGTTTGGACGCAACGCGGAAGCCCGTTGGTTGACACGGTGGCGTGCTGGTCTCGTGTTGGGTGTGATTGGGGTTGAGTGAGGGCCGCCAAAGTGGCCGAAAAGGGCTGCGATGCCCACAAACGGCAGCTGCAGGTCGCCTTCCGGCATGCATTTCCCTTTTCACTCGGCGCAAGTGCAGGAAAAGCTAGACTGGTCGTCCGGATGGTGGAGCTCTGTCTGTCTGGACAGCTATATGAGGGGTGGAAAAATAATATCCGATGGAGGAACGAATCATACCGACGTTCTGAATTTAGAATCATCAACTCGAACCGAAATTCCTGTATACTTTAATCTCCTCTTTTTATATATCTCTCTCGAAAGAGGCAGAATTTTTGCGGTCCAGGATGTATGGTTGCACTTGCACGGGCTAGGAGCAGAGAGGCCGGGGCCTACGTGATGAGGGTACACGACCTAAGAAGTTGCAGGTCACTGTAGCTCCCCGACACTATCTATGAGAAGTAGCAGAGCCGTGGGGGGCACACGCAGGCAGGTCCGTCTCTGAATGAAACCCGCCTCGCTGTCGTCCCTGCCGCTCCGGACCATATTCGCATTACTGCCGCCATGTGCCGATGCATGCATCGCGCGCGCTAGCCTCCCCGCCTTCTTCGCCGTCCAGGCCCCTGGAAATCACGCACGCACGACAGTTGGTCAGCTAGCGGGCGGGGGCAGTGCAGAACCTCCTATCCACATCCATCCTCTGATGCACGGCGAGATGCTCCCAGGCCCCAGAGCATGGGCTGCCTAAAAACCATGGGGCGGGATGGGGTTCCTTTGAATACCGCCGCCTGCAGCCTGCTCGTGCTCGGTGGCGGCGGCTGGCGGCGTCGTTGAGCTGCCAAAGCTACACAGAAAGCTGGTGGTACTACTTGTCATGCGCACAGCGCGACTGCGATCACGCATGATGACGTGCGCCTGCCTTCGATCCGTTGCCTTTGCCATCACTTCCCTTTCCGATGTGGTGGCCTAACACCCACCCAACCCAAGCCGGAACCCCACGCGACGACGCATCACGCAACCGATCGATCGCCCCATGCAACGCAACGCTACGCGAGCATCACCGGCAGGCACTGCTCAGTGCTCACCCGCCCTGATGCTGATCCTCGGCGACTACTATCCGATCGCCGCTTCGTCATCACGGTTAGTTAGCGATTGTTGGCCATGATGGGTTGGCAGGCTGCTCCACCCATGATTGCATCCATGCAGTAATCCTCAGCTAGCTGGCTGCCGGCCGGCGCACGAAGCCACGAGGTGACGAGGAAGCGCGCGGGCCGGCTGACCTAACGCGGATTTGCGCACCAGCCGACAGCTAACTGCGTTGGTAAGCAAAGGCGCGGGGCGGACGACGGACGCGGGAGCGATGCGCCGATGCCGATGAGAACGAACGAACGAAACAACTGGATCATGTCAAGCGGGCGGCGGGGGGATTAGTTTATGATGGCGGCGGCAGCGCGCGCGGCAGTAAAGAAAAACTAAACGCTGTCAAGCAAGGGGGCAGGCGGATTCCATTTGAATAATCATAGTAGTGGAGTGCTAATCGCTGCTGCTTATCTACTCGGAAACAAGCAAAAGAGATAGATACAGAGGGGGAGAGACGAGGATGATGACTTGTTTTTCTTATCAATCACTGTTACAGCTGTCCTTTTTGACATTTGGAAAGACCGCCACTTGTGGCCGCCGCCTCCGTCTCCGCCTGCCCGCCCGCCCGCCCGCCCACCCCCGCCCCAGCTGCGTGCTCTCCCCCTCGTGCTTATCCACAACGTATCGAGAACCCTCGCCGCCCGCCCGCCGACCATCCAGTCCAGTCACCGAGGACGACGGAGACGGAGATGGACGGGTTGGCAGGCGGCCGGGTCAGCTGGATCGTCGTACGTACGTGGACATGGGGACGTGCTGGGCGTCGTCGCGGGAATGGGAACAACCGATAACGGACGTCGTCGTCGTTGAGCCTTGCGGTGTCGCTCGCTCGCTTGTCACTCGGCGTCGGAGCTCTCGGGGCTCGGAGCCCGGTTTAGATCCGGGTTCTTCACGCGCCCGCTCCACGCCGGCCGCTGCGGCGGCTGCGGCTTCTGCTCCTGCTCCTCCTCCGCGTGCGCGTGGACACGCAGCTGCGGCAGGTGGGTGGTGCCTCTGGCGCTCGCGGTGGTGCGGCGGCGGGACCATCATGCCGGTCTGGAGCGCGTCGACGCGGGACCCCACCTCGATAGCCTTCTTCCGGATGGACGCCGCGGACAGCGTGCCTGCGCCGCCGCCGTCGGCGGGGTCGGGCTCCCCATCCCCGCCACCACCCTCTGACAGCGCCAGCGAGGGGATCTCGTCGGGGAAGTTGAGCCGCGCCGACCGGCCGCGCAGGTAGAACACGGCCGTGTCGTAGGCGCGCGCCGCCGCCACGGCCGTGGCGTAGGACCCCAGCCAGATGCGCGTGCGCTTGTGCGGCTCCCGGATCTCCGCCACCCACTTGCCCCACTTGCGCATGCGCACGCCGCGGTACTGCCGCCGCGGCTGCATCTGCTGGTGGTGGTGCTGGTGCGCGGGCCCCAGCTGCGGCGCCGCCGCTCCCGCCGCCGCCATCGCCGCCTGCTCCGCCTCCATCTTCACCGCGGCGGCAGCGGCGGCCGCCAGAGGAGCCATGGCTGCTGCTGCTGCTGCTGCTGCTGCCGCGGCCGCCGCCGACGCCGCCGACTCCTCGCTGGAAGACCGGTACTCGCCCTGCATGAGCAACAGCCTTTGCTGGCTGCCGCTGCCGCTTCTCTCTCTCTCTCGCTCTCGCCTGCGGCCCTGCTGAGGGCTGCTGAGGGAGGGTTGTGCAGGCAGGCAGGTGCAGCAGCAGCAGTGGTATCGGCAGCTGCTTTTGGCGTTGGCGAGGCTTCCTTCCCTCGCTCTGGCTATCTATTTGCAGTCTGTTGGGCAGGACGTGGATTATAAGCTAGAATAATATTTTTTTCTTATATTAAACTAGTTAAATTAGTCAGCAGTAAATAATCCACGATTCAACTTAGCCAGCCGAAAAGGCCGTCGATGGGCAGAGTATTTGTATTGGGATTTTGTGGGTGGAGGGGTACTGTCGCCGTCTCAAAAAAATCAATACCTAAAGTTGTACGAGTTAAACTTTTTTTAATTAACTTTATAGAAAAAAATAATAATATATACGGCATAAAATGAGTATCTTATAAAAATATAATTTATGATAGATCTAATAATACTTATTTGATATCATAGATCTTAACGTTTTTTTAAAAAATTCAGTTAAAATTTAAAAAATTTGATTTAAGATAATTTTAGAAATCTATTTATTCAGAAATAGAGGAGTATAGGATAACATTAGAGCTTAGTTGGGATAACCATAAAATAGCGCGGGGGGAGGGGAGAAGGCGTCGACGGCAGCACTGTACTGTGCTGTTTGGAAGCGATCGAGCCTCACCGGCACCCAAATTGTTAAGTCCACCGGCTAAGTTGCATCCGGACGTCGGACAGCTCCATGCCATCGATGCTTGCTATCTATCCGGACCGGAATGGGCGACACCTGACCTGGGCAAACAATTTTATGTTGTACTATATATTAATACTAGGTGCACTTATTAGGGAAATATACTTGTCAATATATCATAGGCTACTGTTGTGCAGCCAGTATCAAAATCATGGCTTCAAACTATGTTCTCGCTTATTCGCCAATTGTCGGGTACCATAAAACGGGGTACCCCGAACGTTTACCGAATGAATCACTTAAGCCCTATCAAAGACGAAGCTAAAAGGTAAACCATCGGTTGACCTCCGGCATCGTCCGAGCCCACTGGCTCTCCGCCTCGCACAAGGCCTCGCACGGGAGGCCTCGACGGCCTGCCAAGTCTCCGCCTCGCGAGAGGCCTCGCGCGAGAGGCCTCGACGAGGAACCAATTCTCCGTCTCGCCCAAGGCCCCGCGCGTGAAGCCTCGAACGAGATAGCGATTCTCCGTATCGCTCGAGGCCGGCTCGGCAATAACCCACCGCTTCTACCTCGACCGGGCTCCTCGACCGGGCTCCTCGACAGAGCGTCACGTCTCATTAATGCGTCAACCACTCCCGCAATCTCAGCCGGATGACGGCTCAGCACCGCAGAGTGGCCGACGGGACAAGAAGTCACATCAACGCCATACCGACCAGGACAGGGCGCGGCTGGGATTACCGGTCACTGTGCTCTGGTGCTGTGCCCACGATCAGCGCCTGCACTACACTGTGCCACGTAGCCCCATCCCGGAGACAACGCGGCGTGGGGAGTCTAGTCCGGGTCACCATGGCCTCGGAATCAGCGTACAAGACCAACTATTCCCTTCAAGCCTCCGCAATTTACATCAGGGGCTCGGCAACCTCGGGATTCACGTCTGCCGAGACCCCGCGCGATGGCTCAGCATCGGCACCAACTGAGCCTCGGCTTCTCGCGCAATCAACACACAGTGACCCGCACGTCGACCGCCACGCCCGCTTCAAGGTAACACTGGAGCTCCCACGACGCACAGGATCGGATGTGACCAGCGCGTCGCCCCAGTACTTCAAGGACGAGACCACTCCGTCGCCCACACCGCCACAGTAACAGGCTACAGGGCTCGGACATGCCGCCTCCATTCGCACGACGCCATGTAGCTAGCGCATGTATCACCCTTACCCCCCCTTCAACTATAAAAGGGAGGGACCAGGGCCGTTTCTAAGAGAGGAGACGCACGATTAGGCCTACGCCCACACAACGAACTTACGCATGAACACACAGACGAACGCTCGAGCTCCCCCACTGTCTGAGATCAACATCTCAAGCAATCCACGCCGCTCCATGTAGAGACCTAGGGCTAGCTCCCTCTCTCGCCCTCCTTATAACCCCCTACTATGAGCACTTCGGTGTAAGGAATACAAGATTGATCTCCCAAACTGGACGTAGGGTGCTCATTACCCGAACCAGTATAAACATTGTGTCTCTTTGCATCACCATCCGGGATTGGGAACACGTAGTATAAATTTACTAGTTGGTTGAGGGCCCACCGGTCTGAAACACCGACAGTTAGCGTGCTAGGTAGGGGCCTCTGCGTGTCAGCTTCGTCGTCCCAACAAGTTCTGGATGGCAAACCCCATACGACCGCTGCGTCTCGGCATGGTGATCTGGTTCGGGAGCTTAGAGTTCATGTCTCTAGGATGTGAGTACGATATGGTACTTCTCACACCCTGAGCCCCACCGACTGATGACGACGTCACGCACCTACAGCCTAGGCACAGGCGGTGCCCGGGTGGCCGCTCTCGTCGCGCTCGCCAGGCACGACGCGAGTAGGGCCACATCGACACCACGCGAACCCAGGGCGACACGCCGCGTCCCGCCGGTACCCCACGCCTAGCTGTTGGCACAAGGTCCCTGGGTGGGGACCTGTCTAGCCTAAACCTAGACAAGGAAAAGACACCGGTGGCATGCGGCAACGCCCCGTCATCAAGATCTACCCCGCCACCGCGTGAGGAGCCAGCTCCGGCGAAGCAGAACCCGACAATGGCACCATCTCGGTACCCCTTCGGGTTGAGAAATGTCGCCGCCTCCTATGCTTATGCCTATGCTTCTACTCACGTGGAGCCCTTGGGACACCACCAACGTTTCACCCTCGACTTCGGTACCGCGACTTCGACTCACTCCCACGCCGACTCCTCGGAGGAGGACGAAGCGTGGGCCAGAGCGGACTCCTCCGGACTTCGTGACCCTGAAGCCATGCGCCGCTTCCTAGCCGCGAGTGACTATTGCTTTGGCTACTCTGACTCTGACGACGAAGGTGCTTACGATCCCACTTATGAGTGCTTCCACGTCGGACTCGGGATGCCGAGCACGGGCGAGGAGGACGGGGGGGGGGCAGGTAGCCGTACTCCGCTTCGCCAAGGAACGGCGATGCCACGCCCTCACGCATTGTCCCACCAGCAGCATGGAACGAGAACCTTGCCCTCGGACAACTTCGACGCCCAGACCTAGAGCAGCTCCGTGAGCTTCAGGCCAAGGTCGAGCAAGATCGACTCCTTCTGCAACAGCTCTAAGACACTCTTGAGCAGGAGCAGCAGGTCATGATGACAGTGGAGGAGCCCAACGGCGGGCCTGCGACGTCCACAACCGCATCAACGACGACAAAGGGGGCGAGCATCCCCCAATCTTCAATCACGCTAGCCAGAATGTCACGGCTGTGGCGATGCTAGTTCGCATGATGCCTGAGCCCTCTACCACGGAGGGGCGATGGGTCCGTGGCGAGCTCCGGGATCTCTTAGAGACCATCGCGGTGCAGCAGGCCAAGAGTTCCACCTCCCGATGGCACGGAGCCACCTCGAACCTCCCCTTGGCACCGCATCAGCAGGACAGGGAGGCCTCGGTTCGCCCTGAGCCCGCTCGGGCACCGACAATCAACAGGGTCCCCTTGCTGCATGACCGTCTTGACAACCGACGCGAGGCATGGGACGACCATGAGGTGGTCAGCAGGCAACGACGCCATGACAATGAGGGGCCCGCCCGCGGCTACCATCCACACCGAGGCGGCCGCTATGACAGTGGGGAGGACCACAGCCCCTCTCCTGAACCGCCTAGCCCCCGAGTTTTTAGCAGGGCCATCCGCGGTGCTCAGTTTCCAGCCCAGTTCTGCCAACTAGCCAACCTCACGAAATACAGTGGCGAAACCAACCCCAAGCTTTGGCTGGCCGATTATCGCCTAGCTTGTCAGCTAGGCGGCGTAGACGATGACCTGCTCAACATCTGCAACCTCCCCTTACTCTTGTCAGACTCGGCACAAGCCTGGCTCAAGCACCTTCCTCCCTCACAAATCCATGACTGGCGCGACTTGGTTAGGATCTTCATCGGGAATTTCCATGGCACGTACGTACGCCCTGGAAACTCCTAGGACCTTAAGAGTTGTCGTCAGAAACCGGACGAGTCTCTCTGAGACTTCATCCGGCGCTTCTCCAAACAGTGCATCGAGTTGCCCAGCATCGGTGACTCAGAAATCATCTAGGCTTTCCTCTCCGGCACCACCTGCCGAGACTTGGTCCAAGAGTTAGGCTGAAATGTGCCGCACTCGGCCGTCACGCTCCTCGACATCGCCACCAACTTCGCCTCGGGCGAAGAAGCGGTTGGAGCCATCTTCCCTGACAACGACGCTAAGGGGAAGTGGAGGGATGAGGCCACCGAGGCCTCGGCTCCCCGCCTCCCTAAGAAAAAGAAAAAGGGTCATCAGGGGAAGCAGGAGATCCTCGAGGCTGATCTAGTCGTAGCCATAGAGCGCAAGAATCCCTGGTGCCCTAGGGGCCTCAGGCTCTTTGACGACATGCTGAAGAAGCCTTGTCCTTATCACCAGGGCCTGGTGAGGCATGCCCTCGAGGATTGCACCATGCTCTGGCGTTATTACGCCAAGCTCGGGCTCCCCGACGATGACGCCAAGAAGAGGGACGCCGGCGACCGGGATGACGATAAGGACAAAGGGTTCCCCGAGGTGCACAACGCCTTCATGATCTTCAGCAGACCCTCGGCGTGCCTTATGGCACGCCAGCGAAAGAGGGAACGCCAAGATGTCTTCTCGGTTAAGGTGGCCACTCCCCGATACCTTGACTGGTCTCGGGAGGTGATCACCTTTGATCGGGATGACCACCACGACCATGTCCCGAATCCTGGGCAGTACCTACTCGTTGTCGACCCAATCATCGGCAACACCCGACTCACCAAGGTGTTGATGGACGGAGGCAGCGGCCTCAACATCCTCTACGCCGACACCCTAGAGCTCCTAGAGATCGATCGGTCGTGGCTCTGGGGTGACGCCGCGCCTTTCCATGACATTGTGCTAGGGAAATGCACGCGACCCCTCGGGCGCATCGACCTTCCCGTTTGGTTCGGCACCCCCTCCAACTACCACAAGGAGGTCCTTACCTTTGACGTGGTTGGGTTCAAAGGAACCTACCATGCCGTCCTAGGCCGGCCGTGCTACGCCAAGTTCATGGCGGTCCCCAACTACACCTACCTCAAGCTCAAGATGCCGGGTCCCAACGGCGTCATCATAATTGAGTCCACGTACGAACATGCATACGACGACGACGTCGAGTGCATCGAGTATGCCGAGGCTGTCATGGAGGCCGAGACCCTCATCATCAACCTTAATCGACTCGGCAGCCAGCTGCCCGAGCCCAAGCGTCGAGCCAGGACTTTCGAGCCCGCGGAGGCCATCAAACTTGTCCCAGTCGACCCCGCCTACCCCGACGACCGGGCGCTGAGGATCAGCGCCACTCTCAACATCAAATAGGAAGCCATGCTCATCGACTTTCTCCATGCGAATGCCGATATGTTCGTATGGAGTCCCTCGGACATGCCGGGCATACCGAGGGAGGTCGCTGAGCACGCCTTGGACATCTGGGCTGGCTCTAGGCCAGTGAAGCAGCGCCTACGCTGATTCAATGAGGAAAAACGCAGGACCATCGGCGAGGAGGTGCAGATGCTCTTGGCGGCTGGATTCATCAAGGAAGTATCCCATCTAGAGTGGTTGGCTAACCTAGTGTTGGTCAAGAAGAAAAATGGGAAGTGGAGGATGTGTGTAGACTACACCAGTTTGAATAAAGCCTGTCCGAAAGTCCCCTTCCCATTACCTCGAATCGACCAAATCGTTGACTCCATTGCAGGATGCGAGACCCTGTCTTTCCTTGATGCGTATTCCAGTTACCATCAAATCAAGATGAAAGAGTCCGACCACTCGTGACTTCTTTTATCACACCATTCAGCATGTACTGCTATGTGATAATACCTTTCGGCCTCAGAAACGCAGGGGCCACATACCAGCGGTGCATGACCTAGGTCTTTGGCGAGCACATCAGGCGAACCGTCGAGGCCTATGTGGACAACATCGTGGTTAAGACTAGAAAGGTCAGAGATCTCATCGGTGACCTAAAGATAGCCTTGAAATGCCCTAGAGAGTGTGTGTTCGGGGTCCCCCGAGGCATGGTCTTGGGATTTATACTCTCGGAACACGGCATCGAGGCCAACCTAGAGAAGGTCTCGGCCGTAACCAGCATGGGATCGATCCGAGACCTCAAGGGAGTGCAGAGGGTCATGGGATGCCTTGCGGCCCTGAGCCGCTTCATCTCACGCCTTGGCAAAAAGGGCTTGCCTCTATATCGCCTCTTGAGAAAATTCGAACGCTTTTCTTGGACCCTTGAGGCCGAAGAAGCCCTCGCCAAGCTCAAGGCACTGCTCACCAATCCTCCCATCCTGGTACCACCAGCTAGGGACGAGGCCCTCTTACTCTATGTCGCCGTAACAACCCAAGTGGTTAGCGCGGCCGTGGTAGTGGAGAGGCAGGAAGAGGGGCACGCTCTACCCATCCAATGACCTATTTACTTCATCAGTGAAGTGCTCTCTGAGACCAAAACACGCTACCCCCACATCCAAAAGCTGGTCTACGCCATAGTCCTAGCCCGGTGCAAGCTACGTCACTACTTCGAGTCCCACCCAGTGACCGTGGTATCGTCTTTCCCCTTGGGAGAGATAATCCATAACCGGGAGGCCTCGGGTAGGATAGCCAAGTGGGCCATCGAGCTTATGAGGGAAGCCTTGACTTTTGTGCCTTGGAAAGTGATTAAGTCTCAGGTCTTGGCCAATTTTGTGGCTGAGTGGACCGACACCCAACTGCCACCTGCTCAAATTCAGACGGAGTGCTGGACCATGTACTTTGATGGGTCCCTGATGAAGACCGGGGTAGGCGCGGGTCTGCTCTTCATCTCGCCCCTCAGAGTACACATGCGCTACATGGTTTGGCTCCACTTTGCCACCTCCAACAAAGCAGCCGAGTACGAAGCCCTCGTCAACGGCTTGCAAATCGCCATTGAACTTGGGGTACGACGTCTCAACATCCGGGGCAACTCGCAGCTCGTCGTCAATCAAGTCATGAAGGAGTCAAACTGCCTCGATCCCAAAATGGAGGCGTACTGTAAGTTGGTACATCGCCTAGAAGACAAGTTCAACGGTCTTGAACTCAACCACATCGCGCGGAAATACAACAAGGCCGCGGACGAACTGGCAAAGATGGCGTCGGCACGGGCTCTGGTCCCCCCAAATGTCTTTGCCAGAGACCTCCACAAGCCCACCGCAGGGCTCAACGCCCCCTCTGCCGCCGAGACTCCTTCAGCCGAGCCCGAGGTCATGGAAGTCAACACGGAGCCTCCCCAGACCAACCAGGACACGGACTGGCAAGTCCCGTTCCTTAATTGGCTCGCTCATGGAGAGCTTCCTACTGACAGGAGCAAAGCTCGGTGGCTTGCGTGACAAGCCAAAACTTACGTCCTCTACAACGGTGAGTTATACCGGCGAAGTTCATCTGGCGTCCTCCAACGATGCATCACCACCGAGGCAGGCTAGGCCCTACTTTAGGACTTGCATGCGGGGGCTTACGGGCACCATGCGGTGCCTCGGACGCTCATCGAAAACGCCTTCCGCCAAGGGTTCTACTGGCCGACGGCGGTTGCTGATGCCACCAAGTTAGTACGCTCCTGCGAGGGATGCCAGTACTACGCGCGGCAGACGCACCTTCCGGCTTAGGTCCTCCAAACCATCCCCATTACATGGTCGTTTGCCGTGTGGGGGCTCGACATGGTCGGGCCTCTACAGAAGGCCCCCGGGGGCTACACCCATCTGCTGGTAGCAATCGATAAGTTCTCCAACTGGATCGAGGCTCGCCCGATCAATCAAATTAAATCCAAGCAAGCGGTGCTGTTCTTCATGGACATCATCCACAGGTTCGGGGTTCCAAACATAATCATCACCGACAACAGGACACAGTTCACCAACCAAAAATTCTTGACATTCTACGACGACCACCACATCCGTGTGGCCTGGTCGGTCGTAGGACACCCAAGGACAAACGGCCAAATAGAACATGCTAACGGCATGATCCTACAAGGCCTCAAGCCAAGAATTTACAACTGGTTGAAGAAATTTGGCAAGAAATGGCTCACCGAACTCCCGTCGGTCATCTAGAGCCTAAGGAACACTCCAAGCCGAGCCACAGGGTTCACACCTTTCTTCCTGGTCTATGGAGCTGAGGCTATCCTCCCCACTGACTTGGAATATGGTTCCCCGAGGCTATAGGCCTACAACGAGCAAAGCAACTGCACCACCCGCGAAGATGCCCTCAACCAACTGGAGGAAGCCAGAGATGTGGCGCTACTACATTCAGCCAAGTACCAGCAAGCCCTATGGCGCTATTAGGCCTAGCGCATTCGAAGCCGAGACATGAAGGTAGGCGACCTAGTGTTGAGCCTAAGGCAGAGCAACAAGGACCGCCACAAGCTGACCCCACCGTGGGAAGGACCATACATCGTCGCCCAAGTGCTGAAGCCCGGGACCTACAAGCTAGCCAACGAGAAGGATAAAATCCTCACCAACACTTGGAACATAGAACATCTACGTCACTTTTACCCTTAAATTTCCAAGCACTGTATATATCATTTCTTGAAATACAATTAAGAAGCGTTCTTCAGTTGTTCTAATTCCTCGAGAAACCCCCCGAGCCCCATCACGGGCCTCAGCAGTGCGATAACATCACAAGGGAGACATGGCTCTACTTCTGCAGAACCGAGCCTCCCTCGGGGGCTGGATAGGGGGACTCCCCCCTAAGTCCCATGCACCATTTTTTAGTTGTTTTTTGAAAAAAAAATCCTATGCCAAACTTTCTAGCACGCTCTGACGAATCGGGTGTAAAAAACCCAAGGACCGAAAGTCTGTCTTAGGGCCAGAAGGCCGGTAGAGTCTTGAGACGGCCTACACCTCTGGGCTACGGCACTCCCTCACCACCTTTCGCCCAAGGGGCGGCTTAGGTTCCAAAGAGGTTTTTTTTGCAAAAGACATCTGATCAGAGACAATAGAGGGCAGAGGCTCAGAAATACAAGAAAAATGATTAAGAAGCACGAGTACTTTAAAAAAGGCCTCGACGGCCACAAGCATTATGATACAAAGTTAATCCCTATTCTATTTACATGGCCTCTTGGGCCTAGGTCAAGGCTCAGGGCCTCCAGCATCGGTGAACGGCGGGGGAGGGACCACCTCCTCTTCGAACAGCTTGGCTAGCGCCGTGCCAGGGCCCTCCGCTGCCTCTATCAGCTTCATGACCACCTCGTTAGCCTCCTCGTCATCGTTGGGCAGGACGTAGCCATCGCTGATGGCCTAGAGGTCAACGCCGATGTAGTGCGAGGCGATGACGGACAGCGCGCGCTTGACACCCGTGTGCAGCGCTCCTCGGAGCCGCTCGCGCACTTGTCCGCTCAATGCAATCAGACGGCTCCCAAGGGAGCTGCCTGACTGAACCCCCTCGACCTCCAGGGCCTTGTAGGCGGTATGGGCGGCACCTTTCAGTGTGTTGTGCTCCCCAATCTAGGTCTCGAGCACCGCTGGCACCATGATGGAAGCCTCAGCTGCCTGGGTGACCTCCGCCTCCAACTCTACACCACAGGAAACAGAATGGGGTTGAGCGCAAAGGAAAACAAGCCAAATAGGGATGAAAACCTATGGGACTCACACTTGGCCTTCTGCTCCCAGCGATGGGCCTCGACCTGAGAGGCCTTGGCTTTCTCCTTCTAGCATTGGGCCTCGACCCGAGAAGCCTCGGCCTTCTCCTTCAAGTGCTGGGCCTTGACCCGAGTAGCCTTGGCTGCCCTAGAAGCCTCGTTCCACAGCTCTGCATCACACCAGGGAGTTAGGGGCTGAATACAAGGAAAACAAACTAAATAAAGGGAACAAGACTCACCCTCGGCCTTCGCCCTCCAGACCACAGCCTTGGTTCGGGAGGCCTCAGCCACCTTGAGGGCCTCATCCAAGGTGCCTTTCGTCAGCTGGTGCACACTCTGCTCCACCCCTAGCTACCCAGCAAGGACCTTACCTGAGGCTGTGGCTTCTTCAGCCCAGGACCTAAAGGCATCCTGATCACCGACCACGTGGGTCAGCTCCTCCTCCAACTCCTTGACCCGGGCCGCCAGAGGGGCAACCTGCTCCTAGGCCATGGCCACCTCGACCTTTGCATCGGCACAACGAAGGCGGAGGTCCTCCATCTCTGCACTCCATGCCGATAGGAGCTCGTTGGCACCAGCAAGAAGGCCCTTCTGCCACTAAAGCTGGTCCTAGATGTCCCTCTCCCACTAGAGAAAGACCGACTTCCTAAGGGACCGGGGCTCGAGCTCCTAGGCAAGCAGAACAGGGGTCATTCACTATGAGAAAACTCAAAAAAAGACGACACCGCATGAGAAAAGAAAGCGCGAACCTGGGCAACTCTGGGTAGATCGTCGGCCACCGTGGACAGCGCCGTCCGTAGTGACCGCTCCGCTAGCTGGCGGTATTGCTCAAAGGTGTCCCAGCGCCCGCCCTCGGCTGTGTCCTCGAGGGCGAACAAAGGCTCCACCTTAGGGTCATCCCAGCTCTGCCACAGGACACGCGGGTGATCCCATCCGTGGGGCTCGGGTCGTACCCGCGCGAGGGCCGAGCTTCCCTCACCTAGGGTCAGAACCGGCTATTCCACGGTGCCGGCCACCTTGGCGTCGACCACCTCCTACGCTCGGGAAGTATCATCGGAGGAGATCGGATGGACCTCCACCTCCCGGGCGCTCTCCCACAACGACGGCGGGCCTTGAACCAAGGGTGCCACCGAGGCCTTCACCGCCTTCATCTCCACTTCTTGGGCCGATAGCCTCATCACAATCACGTTGGCCTCGGTGGTCCTGGGGGCTTCGGCCTCCGCCATCGTGGCCTCGGTGGTCGCGGGAGCTCCGGCCCCTGCCGTTGCGGCCTCAGCGATCCTGGGCGCCTCGGTCTCCATCGCCTCGGCCTCGGAGACTCTAGGGGCCCTGATCTTGGTGGCCTCGGCAACCAAGGGCACCTCGGCCCCATCTGACTCACGAGCCTCGCCCTCGCGGGGCGGAGGCGCTCCCTCCCCCGTCTGTGTCGGGGCCGCCTCGGCAGCCCCTCCTTGGGTGGCCGGCTCCTTTGGGTCAGCCCTCGCCGACACCGTGCCACGTTGTAGGGTGGCTTGCGCATCCGCCACCCTATGGGCGGTACAGCCGGGGTTCACCTTGAGCGCCTTAAGGGGCGCCAAGGTTGGCACCTCCACAGATCGCTTCCGGCTAAGGACAAAACACTTACAGGGTCAGCACGAGACAAAAGAACGAACGAAAAACGCTGCGGCTCCACCAAAAATACGCTTACCTCGAGCGGGGCTGCAACCACTTCGGCATGGCGACCCTCGTCTACAAAGGCGGTGGCGGCGGCAGAGGCACGACCTCTGTATCCGTCGGCGCCGGTCGGTCCTTGACGGACCCCGGCGCCCCCTCGGTACTCTACGGGGGCAGTTGCGTCGCCCCCACCACCACCTGCTCCACCGCTGCCGTCGAGCCCACCGGGCTGATGGCACGCTTTCCCAGCGCCAGCGCCTCGGGCATGTCAGCCTTGGCCCCGAGGCGAGCGATTACCGACCCCAAGGCGGCTCCTCCTCCTTCCCCTGGGAGCGCTGGGCTACTTGCCGACACCTCGGGCACCGTCTCCCCGATGTCAGGGAGATGGTCCAGGGGACCCCGCCCCATCTTGCCCTCGTCATCTCTGTCCGAGGCATCCATCGATAGCGACGACGACGGGGACTCCTCCAATGGGAGACCGTCCTTCCTTTGCTGCCGGCGGCGCTTATCTAGTTTCTCGCACGCAAGGATCTTCTTCGTGCGCTTCACCACCTTGGCATCCTTCCGCCTTTTCTGCGCCTCGGTGTGCACCCGGTTGACCGCCCGCCGCCTTGCGTCCTCAAGAACGAGTGGCAGGGAGGCTCGCACGTCCCTTATCCCCTGCAGGAACGGTGAACACCGATAAGGGAACAAGAAACAATGAGAAACGGGAAGGCCTCGGGGGCTGTAGCTGCACGTGACTTACCAGCGAGAGGAACCCCCGTGACGGGCGCATCGCAAAGGGGGTCAGGCCACCGCCCCTCAGCTTTGCCTCCACCATCTCCCTCACCCGGTGAAGAATTTCCTCATCAGAAAGGGTGGAGGCAGACATCCAGATGCCCTCGATTGGCTCATCCGGCCTCATCTCGAATAGGCGCCGCCGCCGCCGAGCCATCAGCGGCAGCACCCTCCAGCGGTGGTAGGCGGCCACGACCACAGCCGCAGTAAGGCCGCGGTCTCATAGCCTCTCCAGTCCCTCCAGGAGCGGCTACAGCTTGGGCTGATCCTCCCAAGGGACGCCATACTTCCACCTCTTTGGGTAGCTCCCCACGATCCGCCCGGTGTAGGGGGAAGTCCACCGTCGTCATTGCGAAGATAGAACCAGCTCGTGTACCATCGGCGATTGGTTGACGCGAGCTGGGCCGGTATGTAGAGGTGCTGACGGTCCTAGCGCACTTGGAGAGTGCAGCCACCGGCCCTCACCGCCTTCCTCGTGCCTGATGTACCCATCAGCTTGGTGGTGTGCCCCGCCCAGAAGAGGTGGAGCCATAGCTCCCAATGGGGAGCAATCCCCTAGATACCCCTCGTAGACAGCAATGAAGATGGCCACCTACGCGATGGAATTGGGGTTGAAGTTGTAGAGCTCCACGCCATAGTAGTGTAGGAGCGCCCGCATGAACCGGTCCGCCGGAAGGTCGAGGCCGCGCTCGTGAAAAGACATGAAGCTTACGATGTAACCGTCGTGAGGCCTCGGCTTTGGCTCGCCCGATAGAGCGATCCACTCTGGCCTGTTGGGGTCGGTAACCAGATGAAGAAGCCCGCCGCCGATGAGCGACTAAAGCATCTCCACGGTGACATCGGATGGACCCCAAGGGTCCACCTCGATGACAACAATGTCGCCGACCATGAGTGCGGTGGATGGTTTGACTACGGCGGTGAGTCCCTCTCTCTCCCTCTCTCTCTCTCCGCCTCGCCTCTCTCCCTTCTTCCTCCCAGGGCTCTCTGCTCTAGCGACGGCTCAAAGGCGGCAAAGCTAATGTTGGCAAGGTAAGGAGGGGAGGGGCGAGGCTCGTTGTGTATTTATGCAGGGTGAAGGCGAAACGAACGGGCGATGAAATCGGGGAAGTTTCCCTCAGATCCGGCGCGGTTAATCCCGATCCGATTTTACCATCCATGTGCCCACCTTTTCCTCATTAATCGCGGGAACAGTTACGTCCCATCCGCTGACACCACGTCATGTTCGACTGCTGCAGCAGCAGGCGTCGTTCCACCTCCCCGAGAAAATCGCCTCAAAAGGCGCGCCAGCCGTTGTCGAGCCGATGGGGGAGATATCCCCACCCTATTCCTTTCAGACGAAGGAACTGGGCACTGAGCTCATTATAGTCCAGGGGTTCAAAGGCTGTGCCCCTAAGGGTTTCGATAGCCGCCCCAGGGCAACAGAGTTAGGGACGACCACAGGCGAGCCCACACGGGGCCAAGGCCTAAGCAAGCAAAATGCTTGGGACGCCCTAAGTCATGTCCGAGACCAGTAGAGAGGTCTCTGAATGGGATTCCACCGTAGGGAGTCACCGAGCCACCGAGGCCCAGCGAACAGCCCTGGCACCCACTAGAGAAACCCTCTAGTACTCTTGGAGTGCATCTCTGGACCGCTAGCCGACTCCTAGTGAATGGGGCACGGGCATCCACTCGGACTCACCTGATAACAGCTCACCGGAAGTGCCACCGCTCACGCCCATCGAGGGTAGCTTGGCATGTTCCACCCCTCCTTCCGAACGAAAAGGAAGCGCGAGGGTCATACGAAAAGCCAGGGGAACCCCTGATGGCCCTCTTGCTCCGTGTAGAGGCTAAGGGGCTCCTCCTGCAACCTTGCCAAGACCCAGTGACCTAGGCTCACATTCGAGGGGGCTCAACAAAACAACCCCTCCTTCCGAGCGAAAAGGACGTGCGAGGGTCGTTCAAAAACCCAGGGGAACTCCTGACGGCCCTCTCACTCCGTGCAGAGGCTAGGGAGCTCTTCCTGCAGATATGCCGAGACCCCGCGACCTAGGCTCGCACCCGAGGGGGGGCTCGGCAAACAAACCCTCACGCGCGAGGGGCGTACAAAAAGCCAGGGGAACTCCTGATCGCCCTCTTGCTCTATGTAGAGGCTCAGGGGCTCTTCCTGCAATTTTGCCGAGACCTAGTGACCCAGGCTCGCACACGAGTGGGCTCGGCAAAAAACCCCTCCGTCCGAACGAAAAGATGTGCGAGGGTCGAACAAAAAAAGTCGGGGGGACCCCTGACCGCCCTCTCGCTCCATGCGAAGGCTCGGGGGCTCCTCCTACACCCAAGACAAAGACAAGCGACACAAACCCGCACTTGAAAATTCGAGAAAACGCAATAAAGGGCATCGAGCCCATTACTGTCCAGGGGTTCGAAGGCTAGGCCCCTGAGGGTTTCGACAGCCGCCCTAGGGCAACAGAGTTAGGGACGACTATGGGCAAGCCCGTATGGGACCAAGGCCTAAGCAAGCAAAATGCTTGGGACGCCCTAAGTCGTGTCCGAGACCGGTAGGGAGGTCTCTGAATGGGATCCCACCGTAGGGAGGCACCGAGCCACCGGAGCCCAGCGAACGGCCCCAGCACCCACTAGAAAAACCCTCTGGTACTCTTGAAGTGCGTCTCTGGACCGCTAACCGACCCCTAGCGAACGGGGCACGGGCCTCCACTCGGACTTACCCAATAACAGCTCACCGAAAATGTCACCGCTCGCGCCCACCGAGGGTAGCCTGGCATATTCCACCCCTCCTTCTAAGCGAAAAGGAAGCGCGAGGGTCGCATAAAAAGTTAGGAGGACTCCTGGTCGCCCTCTCGCTTTGTGCAGAGGCTCGAGGGTTCTTCCTGTGATCTTGCCGAGACCCCACGATCTGAACTCACACTTGTGGGCTCGGTAAATACGATAACATCCCTCGGTCAATGTGAGAAAAAGACCCTGGAGGAATGAATCCACTCCCCCAAGGCCTCGGGGGCTACACCCGGCGGGTGCGCTCGCGCGCACCCACCGAAGCCTCAAAGTACGAAACACTAGTCCACCAGGAGCTGCCGCAAGTCAAGCCTTGTCAAAACCTTAAGAAGTGCGCTCACGCTCTCCCTGAGGCTCGAGGGCTACTGTCGGGTACCATAAAATGGGGTACCCCGAACGTTTACCGAATGAATCACTTAAGCCCTATCAAAAACGAAGACAAAAGGTAAACCATCGGTTGACCTCCGGCATCGTCCGAGCCCACTGGCTCTCCGCCTCGCATAAGGCCTCGCATGGGAGGCCTTGATAGCCTACCAAGTCTCCGCCTCGTGAGAGGCCTCGCGCGGGAGGCCTCGACGAGGAACCAATTCTCCGTCTCGTCCAAGGCCCCGCGCGTGAAGCCTCGAACGAGACAGCGATTCTCCGTATCGCTCGAGGCCGGCTCGGCAATAACCCGCCGCTTCTTCCTCGATCGAGCTCCCCGACAGAGCGTCACGTCCCATTAATGCGTCAACCACTCCCACAATCTTAGTCGGATGACGGCTCGGCACCGCAGAGTGGCCGACGGGACAAGAAGTCACATCAACGCCATACCGACCAAGATAGGGCGCGGTTGGGATTACCGACCACTGTGCTCTGGTGTTGTGCCCACGATCAGCGCCTGCACTACACTGTGCCACGTACCCCCACCCCGGAGACAACGCGGCATGGGGAGTCTAGTCCGGGTCACCATGGCCTCGGAATCAGCGTACAAGACCAACTATTCCCTCCAAGCCTCGGTAATTTACATCAGGGTCTCGGCAACCTCGGGATTCACGTCTACCGAGACCCCTGCGATGGCTCGGCCTCAGCACCAACTGAGCCTCAGCTTCTCGCGCAGTCAACACACAGTGACCCGCACGTCGACCGCCACGCCCGCTTCAAGGTAACACTGGAGCTCCCACGACGTACAGGATCGGATGTGACCGGCGCGTCGCCCCAGTACTTCAAGGACGAGACCACTCCGTCGCCCACACCGCCACAGTAACAGGCTACAGGGCTCAGACATGCCGCCTCCGTTCGCACGACGCCGTGTAGCTAGCGCATGTATCACCCTTGTCCCCCCCCCTTCAACTATAAAAGAGAGGGACCAGGGCCGTTTCTAAGAGAGGAGACGCATGATTAGGTCTACGCCCACACAACGAACTCATGCATGAACACACAGACGAGCGCTCGAGCTTCCCCGCTGTCTGAGATCATAATCTCAAGCAATCCACGCCGCTCCACGTATAGACCTAGGACTTGCTCCCTCTCTCGCCCTGCTTGTAACCCCTACTACGAGCACTTCGGTGCAAGGAATACAAGATCGATCTCCCAAACTGAACGTAGGGTGCTCATTACCCGAACCAGTATAAACCTTGTGTCTCTTTGCATCACCATCCGAGATTGGAAACACGCAGTACAAATTTACTAATTGGTTGAGGGCCCGCCGGTCCAAAATACCAACACCAATGTTTACTTAAACTTATCAACCTAGCTTATCAGTCATGATATAATATTTTTCTCAAACGAACAAATCAGTATCAACCACACAAAATAGCACCAAAATGTAGAAGAGGTGTGCACGGAAGCATCCCCACATGGACATGCAAAAGCTTACGTGCTGGGCACACGCTTTAATTGCGTCATTTATTGGAGTATGCAAACAACGACAATTTATATAGACAAAAAAGTCAAGATAATGTGAAGAATTATTTCCCGTGGATATGAGCATCTTCTTGTTGTCACAATCCACCCGCTCTTTGTTCATCACCAACCCTCCTGCACACCTATCGCCTCATCTTAACGCTGCCGACCTCGCTCAGACTTTCAGACCGTTCTTTCGTTGGTTTTAGTCAGTGTTACACTCAGCCAACAGTATTTTTCTCACACAATAAATCAGTATTAGCTGGGCTTAACAGTCTAACCTACCAACGAACAGGCCGTTTGACACCGCGCGCCTACCACCAGTAAAACTCGATTCAACTGCGCGTGCTTGCCACCTAGTTTAACACTAGCTCTCAAGACAAAAAGCGTGCCGGATTGACCTACGTGCGTTTGGCTGTTGGAAGAAGGAATGTCGTCTGCTGGGCGATATTTCGATGATCGATCTCGATCGGCTGAGAGGAGAGGCTATCCGGACTCCGGAGCCGTCACTTCACACACCATACAGATTAAAACCTGATCGATGATGTATGGTTTCGCGGTTTGAAACTTTGGTTTGAAGCTATGCAGTCCGCAGCCAATACTTTATGCGTGCGCTCCTAATCGCAACATGAGACTCTCCCGATAATTGCTTTCTTTTTAGGTGGGCAAATGGGGCGCCAGCGGGCAGCCGCCGTCCGCCTACCCGCGCGCCGCTCGCGTGCATAATTGCTGCGGGAATAGCTGGCCCGGCTTTCCTGCCGCGACCGCGAATCCAAACCCAAATCATGCAAATCTAAGGCGGGGCGAGCTGGAGTGGACCGCCGGGGACGTAACAGACCGGACCTGCTCTCGAGACGTCAAGGCATCGTGGCCCCCGCGCGGGGCTTCGAGCTTGTCCAGCCAGCCATCCGGCCGGCCGCCCGGGCAGCTGCTGCGAATGCTGGTGTAGCCTGCTAGGCGCCGGTAGCGTAGCTCAACCTCGATCGCGCGGGCTAGCTTGGGTAGCAGCAGGAGGTAGCTACTAGTGCGGTGCATGCATGCATCCGGCCCGGCCGGATGATCCACCTCACCGGTCAGAGGTAAGGATGGCAACGGGGATACGGGTATCGCCACAATGTTCTTTTCCCCGCTACGGAGAATTCATCCCATCTCTGTCCCTATTAACTATCTCGGGTATAGATTCTTGCCCATCTCCGTATCCGTCGGGCATCGGTCAGGTAATAGGTACCCGACGGGTACTGCATACCCAATAAACAAGGACACTTAGGGTCACAGCTTTGTAATCGGAGACGTTTCTTCTTCACCCGGGTATAAGTGTTGAAGTCTCGAAGATGTCGAGGAGAAGAAGCGAGGTTGCAAGGAGGACGAGCAAAGGCGGCAGAGAGACCAAACTGAGGAAGCGAGGGGCACGAGCGCTCATGAGGTAGGCGTGCTTGTGCTGCTAGCGGAGATGGTGAGAAAAAATTGAACTAATGTTCCTAAAGCACACAAACTATATATATGATTGTTCAGATTTGGGCCAAAATATCTATGTTGAGCTTCTTTGGGCCTAATACTCGCATGACAGCTCAAATAGTCGGGTTCCCCAACGGGTAACGGGGACGGGTAAACAGGGAACGTTCCTGTACCCGCTATACCCGTCGGGATAGATTCTTGCCCATTTAAATACCCGCGTGTAAAGATATGATTCTATCCTCGTCTCCTAATAGATCAAATACCCGTCAGGTATCGGATATCGGGGCTCTGTTGCCATCTTTAGTCAGAGGCTGAGGGCAGTGGCAATAGGATCTCCATTCCAAAGTGTATATGCGACTCCTGTGTTCAGGTCGAGGAAAAAGCGAGCGGGTACCATGCGTGAAAGGGGCTTTCCGTTGCGGGTTTGCCGTGGCGGACGCCAGCAGCACGCGCGGAAATAGACACCTCGCGCCTCTGCTCACAGCCTTCTTTCTTTCTTTCTTGGTCATATATATATGCGGAATCTAGTAGGAGCCCTGGTCTAGCCGGTGATACTCTGCCCTTAAGCAATCTGTGCGGATCCTGGCTTTACGACAGGATAAAGACCGACGTGTCTGGACTAGCTATGCTGATGGTCCTACATGTAAGAGGGCCTAGTTTAAATACATGAAAAAAATCTGATACAATATTTTACTGTTCTTATTCCTGTATTGCAAATTCTAGCGTTTCAAACATCCATCTGTGTTATTTCATTCCTCTTAAATTGCTATGTTTTATTTCATTCCTCTGTTTCTTTTTCTTTGTTCCAAGTAGACCCTACTTCTTAGCCAAGTCCTTGTTAGTTTGTTAACCAGGTACAATTAGATAACAAGGACTAGTAGTTCTTCAATGCTAGGCATATATTCACTTTTTATCTTATGTTCTAAACATTGATGGGCTAATAGTTAGATAGGGAATTTTTAGATAGCTAATTCTTATCCCCGGCAATCCTTGGACTTGTCTCAACGGGAACGCCAGGCAAACAAATCTCAGGAGAGAATCTTTTGTCTCCCTTCCCATGTGGTTTGCATCCCACTATACTAGCTCTTTACAAGTATTATCTTTCGCTAGCGTAGTTACTTGTTCTAGCATAAATTTTTTGCTTGCTAGTTGTTTTAGTTTTTCAGGTTGTTTGAGCATGCTTATTAGAATTGTGTAGGAGCTCTCTTGTTAGGGCGCGTTTGGCCGGGCTCCCGCCGGCTTTGGCTTCCACACTGTAGCGCAATTGTAGCGCGCAGGAGCTGGAGCCGGAGGAGCAAAAAAAAACGAGCTTCTCCGGCTCCGGCGCGGTCAGTGAGAGAGGAAAGGAGGAGAGAGAAAAACGGCTCTGGTGAACAGTGTCGCTACAGGAAATGAACAGGGGAGGAGTAAGAGGAGCCGAAGCCTCTCGGAGCCCGGCCCAAACGGGCTCTTAGTCACCCTAGTTGTCGCTTCACTTATCTTGTGCTAGGGTGATAGTGTTGTAGTAGTAGGGGTGAAGTCATTATTTAGTCGTTAATTCGATTCCCCATTTATTTCGGCTAGAAATCACAATTGGCTTTTGAAATGACTATTGACCCACCCCCCCCATCCACACACCCCTAGTCGGCCTTGGCCTCCTAGATAAAACACCAGCGAGGGATTATGCATGGTACACCGCAACCGACGCATTGACGGTGCTACAAGCGCCCACGTTGTACCAAGTTGGGCCCACTATAAGGAAATGCCACCTAGCCAAAATGCAAAACCAACAATTGTCTTAGCATGTTAGAGACTGAACCAACACCATTTCTAAGATGCATAAACAATTTCTTCGAGTTTCCTTCTCTTTCTTCATTTACTTTCATGCAACATCAGCATTTTTGCCCACGTGTCAAGCTAGTTAATGCTATAGAAATGAAGTACTATTCATGTTGGGATTGCCGATATGCATATGAAACATGTTCTAATTATTTATGTTAGGACTACCCTTACACATGTAAAATATGTTTTGATGCTCCATTTTATAGAATGTCTTAGGCTTTGATTAGGTTGCGTTGTAAGTGGAAACATAAGGTGTCACATGATTAAACGAATAAATAAAATGAGTTATGTAGTTAGGCACATATTATAGTCCATTCGTTACATAGTATATGGGATTCTGAATTTGCCCAAAGTCGTATTTATTAAATTGGACAAATTCTATCTAAAAGAATGCTAAGCTTTGTGATATCAGATGCGCATCATTAAATTCACTATAAATATACTCCCTCTGTCCAGAAGTGATATACGTATTTGACCATAAGAAAAGTTGAACAAAATAGATTTTGACATGTAAGCTCTTATAGTACGTACGTAATTGCTAAAGAATCAATACCATCTTAGAGCTACTTTGAACACAAATCTATTGATGCAAGTTTCATGCCCTATATTTGCATATAACCTAACTAATTGTTGGTCAAACTTGTAAAATTTGACTTTTCTTTAGTAAATTTTTCCTACCATTTCTAGATGGAGGGAGTATTTACATACTTTACTTTTTTTATTTATGTGATAGATGTTAGCAAACTCAAAATTTGTTATATTTTGATACATAGGTAGTAATATATAAGAAACATGCAAGTATATATACATCCGTGTAAGTTCATAATGTCCTTGTTATACGTTCCTACACTTTCATATTGATCAAACCAAAATCTTTAGCCATAAGGACATTTAACATTAGCATGCTTATTTCTTAATGACGATGTACTCTCTTTTTTTCTTAGATGGCAGGTAAGGTGCTATTGGAATCAATTTGAGAGCGTTAAATGTTGGTTTGTGCCTTGTGGATTGCTAAGCCAAAGGTGCGTGGGTGGGGAGCTAGGTTTTGGTACTGACATGATATAAGCAATTGGGTTGTAAAAACTGACCTGTTTGGATCAACTGGAGCTTAAAAAACTACAACCTATCATATATGGTTGTTTCAAACAGCGCCTAACGGTTAATAAGAGGCACGTTATCCTATAACATATGCATCTTGTACCCTATGATTCGCTCTTTTTTATAGCTTAAATACACGAGATTATGCCCAATTTCAATAAATAGAGTAGAAGAAACAGGCACCTAGGGGTGAAAAGAGTTTAGAAAAGATCCAGCAACACAAAAGAAACTCTTTTTTGCAGCCTTGCACCTACGAGCACTGAAGTCCAGCTTTGTCTTTGATATTCCCAATCATGGATAGCGTTGATAGCTCCTTGCGTTGAGGCATCCTTTGATCTCGCTCCTTCCAAAGTTCCCATGTTATAAGCAAGATGAGTGAGTGCAACCATTTATTCGGAACATCCTCTGTCTGTGCCATACTCAACCACCACTTGTGTGTTATCCTGGTTGGACTCCAATTAGCTGGATGGAGCTATCCGTAAGAATTCCAAGAAGCCGTTGCTGCCTAGAATTTTTTGGGGTGAATCAACAGTGGCCCATTTTGTCAGTTGGTCTCGTTGTTGCACCGGCATAGTGGCAATGCGTATTGTTCGACCATCCTCACATTGATAGTCTGTCTGTTGTCCAACACCTATTTTGGATGATCACGCAAAGAACTTGTATTTAGGTGACCCGACACTTTCGTAATGATGGTTTTCTACCTCTTTTGTTACAGTGCCAAGAAATTGTGCTCTTATAAGATGAGGAGGTAGAGTAGCCCCCACGATTTGTTTTCCACATGATGTCATCATCTCGGTTTGGGTCGACTTTAGACCATATACTCCATAAAATACGAGTTGTTGCAGTAGATTCGCCTTGTGTGGAGAGTAAGAGGTGGTTTGGTTTGTAGGCCATCAATTGCCATGTCTAAGCTGTGGCGAAGTGTGGCGATGGAGACAAATTCGAGCGCCACACTTTTGCGACAGGAAATGAGTGAGGTGGTGCTATGGCTATCTAACATGCATAACCAGCCAAACGCTGGCCTCGTAAATGGTGGCTGGACACAAAGTGTGGCGAGGCGGATGGTGGCGGACATCAAACAACCCCTCATGCCCTGATACCATTTATTATTTTTTAAAGCTGTCTTTTTTGGTCGTTCTTGTCTATGTATACTACGTACGCTTAACTATAAATCAGTCTTTTGATGTAATCCTCAATTCTAAATTATAAGCCATTCTAACTTCTTGGAAAGTCTAAGCATCTTAAGCTTGGCTAAAATTATGAAGAGAATTACAAATAATTATGACATCAAATAGGTATATTATGAAAATATAATTAATGAAGAATCTAATAATATTTATTTAGTATCATAAATATTATTATTTTATTATATAAATTTATTCAAACTTGAGATGCTTTGATGCTATAAGGAAGTTGGAATGACTTATAATTGGAAGTACTTTTTTTGTTTATTGTGGACAGAGATGTACGTGTTGGCGTAGAAGGAGAGGTGTTACAATTTACTGTACAAGTTGTTCCCGTGACGGTTCCCGATTTTTTCCCTCTCAAAGCCTGGCATAGTGGCACCTGGCATGTGTGGCCATGTCAACGATATGGGTACTGCTGGCGCCCGAACGTCCGATGGATACCGATCCATCGGACGGTGCCGCGGACGCACTCTCCCAGCGCGCGTCCCTTTTCCAGTTTTGCATCGCATGCTACCAGCACGTCCCCTGGCGACGTGAGCAAGGAGCGGACCCGCTGGCGATGGTACGAGGCCGGGGCAGCAGCAAGGACTGACAACACAGCCCTAAGATTGCCCGCACGGGTGAACTGCCGCTGCTGCGTCTTCATCGAATGAAGAGCCCCGCTAACACCGACGAATCCGTGACCCGTGATGCCTACGAAGAGCCCGCTAGCCTCTGTGTCACGCGAGTCCACACGCCCCCAGATCGCCCCGGAGCCCGTCGCGTCCGCCCCACAACCGCGACGAGTATGCTGCATGCCCAGCGCCCCCAATCGCCACAGCACCTCCGCCCGCTAGGCCCCGGCAAACCACGCGCCCCCCGTCCGTCCTGGCTCGCCCCTCCCCGCCCGAACAACATAGAAAACTAGAATAAAACACGTGCAACAATACGGAAACAACTACTACAACATTAGGCTGAAGCACTGAAACACCATGAAACATATATATTGCAACAAATAAGGAGCAACAACTGCAACAATGGGATGAAGCAGTTAAAACACCATTGTAAGGAAAATGGACCATTGGCCTATTTACTTTAGATTTTCATGTTTGATGACCAACACAATCAAATTGGACTAATGAATTTGCAAGTGATTGTTTTGTAGTTCAATAGGATGCAAGACGTGACTTGGACGAAGGTGACATGATGATCCGATGATCAACACCATAAGCAAGACCTTAGAAGCACAAGAGAAGACCCAAGATATTAAGCAAAGTCCAAGCGCGAAGATAGGAACCAAGCCGGAAGCAAGATTGCGAAGAAATAAGCTCATAGAGGTGACCGGACGCTGGACAGCTCACAGAGGTGATCGGACGCTGGACCGGACGCTGGACAGCTCATAGAGGTGACCGGACACTGGACCAGATGCTGGACCGGACGCTGGACAACTCACAGAGGTGACCGAACGCTGGACCGGACGCTGGACCGGACGTTGAGCAGCAAAGTGACCGGATGCTGGGTGCCAGAGTCCGATCAACATCAGTAAGGTTTCAGAGAGCCATTTTCGTGACTAGACACGTCCGGTCAGTACTGACCGGACGCTGGTCAGAGTCCGGTCAGTAGCAGAAAAGTGGGATTTTGTCCCCAACGTCTACTTTCTCAGTGGGGCTTATAAATAGACCCCCCAATTGGCCATTTGAGATGTGTGGAGCTGAGGAAACATACCAAGGGTGTTGATACACCATTTTAGTGATCTCCACTTGCATAGTGCTTAGTGTTTTATTAGGTGATTAGCGTAGGTGCTTTGCGAAGTGCTTAGATTGATTAGACCACCACTTATGCGCTTGCTCTAGGTTTAGGCCTAGTGTTTAATGAGGTTTGCATACCTCTTATTACTTGGTGCTTGCGAGCACCATTGTTGTACATCAGAGGGGCTTTGCGAGATCACACCAACCGAGTTTATGGTATGGCCGCCACCGTGTACCGGAGGGAACAAGGCCCACGACGTTTCGGCTAGAAGCTTGATAGTGAAGACGGCGGGGAGCATCCGGGAGAGGCTTGCTGGAAGGCACGTCGGAGACCCACTTGCGCATGGGGAAGGTCTGAGGCTATCCACGGAGTTATCCAACTAGGAGCTTGGCCCTTGCGAGGGATTCCTTGCGAGGGGCTCCAACGAGGACTAGGGGGAAAACTTGCGTGCTTCTCGATACCTCAGTAAAAATACCGAAGTCGTCGATGGGAGTTTGTATATCTCTACCTTCCTCTTTAGCTTCCGTATTTACATTGATTGTATTACTCTTTTAGCAGTAGAGATAGCAATACACTAGCAAAATCATAGTTGCATATTTAGATAGTTTATCTATTACATAGGTTTCGCTATGGTTAGAAAAAGAGACTATAGTTTAGAGTTAGATTTTTAAGTTGCCTAATTCACCCCCCCCCCTCTTAGGTGTCATGGTCCCCTACAATTGATATCAGAGCTGGTTGGCTCAATTTGGACCTTTGGCTTAACCGCCATTGAGCCGACGCTATTTAGAGTGGATTGGGATGGATACCTCTAGGCCTCCGCACTTTGACGACACTAACTTGCCCTATTATAGAGCTAGAATGGCTTGCTACTTCGAGGTGGTTGACTTTGGAGTTTGGAGAGTCACTCATGATGGGATGAAACCCATTAAGAATCCCGATAAACCCACGAAGAGTGATGAAAAAGAAATTCATTTCAATGCTAGAGCAAAAAATTGCATGTTTGAATCTTTTAGCGTGGATGTATTTAACCAACTGTTCACTTTAAATACGGCACATGAAATTTGGTTAAAACTTCAAGAGCTCCATGACGGCACAAGTAATGTCCATGAGCAAAAATATTGTCTAGCTAAACAAATTATGATTCCTTTGAAATGAAAGATGATGAGCTTGTTCGTGATATGTATTCTCATTTGAATCTAATTATCAATGAGCTCAATTCTCTCAGGATTAACAAAGCTAGATGATGCGAACATCGTGAAGAAGATCATCTCCGTGCTACCACAAATGAAATATGCAAGCATTATCACCATCCTTCACAATATGGAGGACTTGAGCACCATGACCCAGTCATAGTCATTGTCAAGATAGCGGCATTTGAAATGTCACGCAAGATGGGTCAAGAAAAAGTCTCTTCATCAAGCAAAGGCAAAGCTCTTGCATGTGGCAAGAAAAAGAAGATGAAGGGCAAGTAAGTTGAGACATGCTCAAGCGCAAGCACCTCAAGTGAAGATGAAGAAGAAGATGAGGATGATGATGAAGAAGAAGAAGATTCAAGTGATGATCAATCTTCCTCCTCCACCTCCGACCTTGACTGAAGAATCAAGTTAAACTAATCAACTAAGGTGGAGAAGATGATCCAAAAGATCAACGTCAAGGGTGTGCCCATCTAAATTCAAGATCTCATTTTCACCAATCAAAGAAATGAGCAAAGAAAGAGAGTATGATATGGATACGGCGAGATAGGGCACTTTGTGGGAGTTTGTCCAAATAAGCCCACACCCAAGACAAAGAAGAAGACATGCAAGAAACAAGCCCTCACATCAATAAGAACATGGGATGATTCTTCAAGTGAAGAAGAAGACCATCACAAGAGGCGAGGGCGTAAGCACTCATCATGAAGCTCTTCTCATGTGTGCCTTATGGCACAAGGAAACAAAAGCTCATCCTCTAGTGAGAGTGACAGTGATGATGAAATGCCTTCTTATGATGAAATTGTGCAATAAAACCTTAATTATGCTAAAGTTTGCACTAGTCAACAAAAAAAGCTCAGAAAAATAAAAGAAAAGCTAGATAGTTCACAAGAAGCATACAAAACTTTGCTTGAACAATATGAGAATTTTGCTAATCTTAATGTTCAACTATCTACTAAAATTGAGCAACTTGAGGCTAGTGCAACAACAAATGCAGTGCACAATCAATGATGAGCAACTTATAAAGAAAAATAAAAAAATAAAAGAAAAATTAGCTAGCTCACAAGATGCTTATAAAAGTTTGCTTGCTAAAATAGAAATCATGTGCAAACTATTAGTGATGAGCTAACTAATAAAGTTGCTAATCTTGAAGCCAGTTAGTACAACCCCCACTAAGGCATCTAAAAGGAAAAGGTTCTAACTATGTCTAAAAAGGACTGCCTCTACTTCTTGTAATGATTTATGTTTAGATTCATCCTTGTGCAACCAAGTTTGTGTTGAAAAAGTTATTGTAGATACATGCACGCAAGAGGTTGCGAAGGAGAATGAGCAACTCAAGCAAGAAGTAGCTCGCCTCACCAAGGACTTGACTCAAGTAAAAGGCAAGGCGAAGCAAGCCTAACTTCATCAAGATAACACCGTCAAGGGAGTGAAGAAGCTTGATGAAGGACAAACCGTGGTTTGCTACGTGTGCCACAAGGCAAGTCACAAGTCCTATGTGTGCAAGGTGAAAAATGAGGGAGAAGCAAAGAAGAAAGAGAAAAAACAAACAAGCAAGCTCTCCAACACCTACATCAACAAGGTGGACAAGAAGGCCTACACGCCTTATCTCTCTTGAAGAAGAAAAATGACAGGGTGGTGGCCATCAAGGTGAACAAGCAAGTCAACAATAGAGTCAAACATTTTTGGGTGTCAAAGGAAATCATTTCCAACATGAAGAGCACCAAGAATGTTTGGATCCCGAAAGGGAAGTGAGAAGTCCAATGGACATCGGAGAATTTGGAGACTTGGTAAAGTATGGATGCATTTCATGGGGTGCATCATGATGAACAAAATCATTGCCAAGTGGGTTAATGAATACTATGAACCCAAATTCCCATTCCCATGTTAGGTAACTAGATTTAATTTACTTCAATTGGTATTAGATTTAAATTTTTCTACAATTGGTATCTTTTAGCATCTAGTTACTCTTCATGCCTAGGTTTGTATTTGCATTCTTATAGATTTTGTCATGCATACACTAGGTATTTCATATGGTAGGCTTGCTATGTTTCATTCTTATTCCTTAGAATAATCCTACATGGTTTAAAATTGTTTAGGAGCACGACACAGAGCTTGTCCTTCAATTGTTTATCTAATATGTGCCAAAGTCCAAATTGTAGATAATTTCTCCCGAATATCGCCTTCGAAAATGACTCACATTCATGTGATGTCATCTTTCAAGTGGTATTTTTTATTCTAAAATCAATGTGCATGTTTCCTACAAGTATTCCATACTTGTGTGTACAAATTTAGGGGAGGTTACTCTACAAGTTGGATGCTTCGAGACTAACACCCTTTCAAGCTTATCATGTGTGTAGTAGTCTAATTGCAAGGAAAATGAAGTCCCTGGAGTAAAGCATCATATTTCAAATATCCACCACCGATTGCAAGTTGTAGAAATCAAATTGATTTCTACATGTGGTATTTCTAAACCAATATTATCATGTTGATTTATTTTGATATTTATATGCTTTCTCCTTGTATTATATAGATTAAATTGCCTTGTGCAATACTTTGACAATTATATATATGCTTTGTCTTCTATCATATGTATGCATATATTTAGGGGGAGCTTAGTCTATATAATGTGAGAGTCAAATTTTGTGATCTATTTCACTCTACACACAAAGAATCACAAGGTTTGACCCTCCCTTGTACTACTAATGTCTTCTTTTTTAGTGTTTGATTCTAAAGGAGAGAATTTAGAGGACCAAAAGCAAGCATTAATTTATAGTAATGGTCCGAGAAAGGGGGATAGTGGATTATGAATTAGACTATGTAATGGAGAAAATTTATAGGAAGCAAGGCTTAAATCTATAATACCATATAGGGACATTTGCAAGGGCAAGATAAGTTTTTATAGTCTTACAAGTAGTAGTTTTTAGCATTATATAATCTTGCCCCTTGCATTGCATCCTAGCAAGTAGGTAGTTTTTAAATTTCAAAATTTTATTATTTGCTTGCTTTAGTCGTGTTGTCATCAATCACCAAAAAGGAGGAGATTGTAAGGAAAATAGACCCTTGCCCCCATTTACTTTAGATTTTGGTGTTTGATGACCAACACAACCAAATTGGACTAATGAATTTGTAAGTGATTGTTTTGTAGTTCAATAGGATGCAAGACGTGACTTGGACGAAGGCGACGTGATGATCCGATGATCAACACCATAAGCAAGACCTTAGAAGCACAAGAGAAGACCCAAGATATTAAGCAAAGTCTAAGCACGAAGATAGAAACCAAGCCAGACGCAAGATCGCGAAGAAATGAGCTCACAGAGGTGACCGGACGTTGGACCGGACGCTGGACATCTCACAGAGGTGACCGGACGATGGATCGAACGTTCAGCAGCAAAGTGACCGGATGCTGGGTGCCAGAGTCCGATCAAAATCAGTAATGTTCTAGAGAGCCGTTTTCGTGATTGGACGCGTCCGGTCAGTAGCAGAAAAGCGGGATTTCGTCCCCAACGTCTACTTTCTCAGTGGGGCTTATAAATAGACCCCCAACCGGTCATTTGAAATGTGTGGAGCTGAGAAACATACCAAGGGTGTTGATACACCATTTTAGTGATCTCCACTTGCATAGTGCTTAATGTTTTATTAGGTGATTAGCGTATGTGCTTTGTGAAGTGCTTTGGTTGATTAGACCACCACTTATGCGCTTGCTCTAGGTTTCAGCCTAGTGTTTAGTGAGGTTTGCATACCTCTTATCACTTGGTGCTTGCGAGCACCATTGTTGTACATCGGAGGGGCTTGTAGTCTTGCGAGATCACACCAATCGAGTTTGTGATGTTGCCGCCACCGTGTACCTGAGGGAACAAGGCCAGTGGCGTTTCGGCCGGAAGCTTGATAGTGAAGACGGCGGATAGCATCCGGGAGAGGCTTGCCGGAAGGCACGTTGGAGACCCACTTGCGCGTGGGGAAGGCCTAAGGCTATCCACGGAGTTACCCGATTGGGAGCTTGGCCCTTACGAGGGGCTCCAACGAGGACTAGGAGGAAGCTTGCGTGCTTCTCGATACCTTGGTAAAAATACCGAAGTTGTCGACGGAAGTTTGCATGTCTCTACCTTGCTCTTTAGCTTCCGCATTTACATTGATTGTACTACTCTTTTAGCGGTAGAGATAGCAATACACTAGCAAAATGTAGTTGCATATTTAGATAGTTTATCCATTACATAGGTTTTGCTAGGGTTAGAAAAAAATGTCATAGTTTAGAGTTAGATTTTTAAGTTGCCTAATTCATCCTCCCTCTTAAGCGTCACGGTCCCCTACAACCATGAACATATTATTGCAACAACAAGGAACAACAACTGAAACATTTGGCTGAAGCAGCTGAAACACCATGAACATATTATTGCAACAACAGCTGAACTAACTGCTGCAATAATAAGTTGAAGGAGCTTAAACATTTGAAATATATTACTGCAACACTGGTGTGAAACATATGAAACAACGCTCGAAATAAAAACACTTGCAACAATATGGAACAATTACTACAACATGAGATTGAAGCAACTGAAACATACTACAACATCTCAAGCAGTACTACTGCAACATCGCAAAAACATCTATTGCAACAACCCAAAAAAATCTCATCGCAACATTCGAAATCATCTATTGCAACATCAAAAAAACCATCGCAACACGACGAGATCTGATGTTGAGAGCTTGCCGAAACCTTAGCCACCGCGCATCCCTTCGATCCAGAGGAGGAGGAGAAGGAGGGCTCAGATCTAGACGAGGAGGTGGAGGAGGAAGGTTCAGATCCAAAGAAGGACCCACCTATCTCACCGTCATCGCCGTCGTCGCCCTATTCTCCGGTAGCATGGAGGTCATGGAGGGAGGGACGGAGGGAGGAAGGGAGGGAGGGTCGGCTCGCCGGAAGCCACCGCCATCGCCCTCATCTCCGGTGACATAAAGGTCGCGGAGGGAAGGAGGGAGGGGGAGGGAGAGAGGGGCAGCTCGACGGAAGCCGCCGCCGTCGCCCTCCTCTCCGGTGGCATGGGGGTCGCGGATGGAAGGAGGGAGAGGGGAGGGAGAGAGGGACAGCTCGCCGGAAGCCGCCGCCGTTGCCCTCCTCTTCGGTGGCATGGGGGTCGCGGAGGGAGGGAGGGCGCAACGAGCGGGGAGCACACGGCTCGGGCGGGACGACGCCATGAGCGGCTCGGGAGGGAGCGGCGGCGAGCATCTCCATTTGGAGCGGGCTGAGCGACGTGGGGCAGGTGGATGAGAATAAGATGAGGGGAGCGAGTGGAGGAGCGTGAGCCACGCCCGGAGGCGAAGAAGCACGTCGAAAGCCAGACATATAGCATTTCCGCAACGATGTTGATTTTACCGCGGTCAACAGTATAACCAACTGTGCAAGACAAAAACGTCACTGTATCCCTTCCTCAAGGACAAACGAAAGATATCATCCTGTTTATTTGGCTTATAAGTCAGTACATTTTTAATCAATGAATAATATTTTTCTCTCTTAATCCATCAACCAACAACAATTTATGGCAGCCGAAACAAACGTGACAGATAATGATTAATAATAGTACTAATAGTACTACGTGCCGGTACTTCCGGTGGAGATTACGAGTGGACAGGGGAAAACCCATCCCTCTGATCAAATCAGTAGCTAGGGGTACGGCGCCGATCAGCTAGGTAGCGGATGCCTACACGATCAGCATTAAAAACTGACGCTACAGTGCTACCCATGTCCTGACGTCGGTCCGGGCGAGCCGTGCGCCCTGGCCGAGTCAGTAGCCAGTACTACCTCCGCCTGCCTGTACTTGGAGGAACTGGTCACTGGTCATCGCATGCGTCTGCGTTGGCCGGTGTTTGTTTGTTCGTTCAGCGGAGGAGGACTGGAGGAGAGCGAGAGATAGCAGCAGCAACAAACAGGGCGCGGGCACCTGTCCAGGCGCCGTACGTTTGGTGCACGTACTAATTTGGCCAAGCCCCAACCAACCGCCGTTCCGTCCGTCGGCTTCGGCTTCGGGTGAGTGCGCGCACCGGCACCGGCACCGGCAGCGCCGACATGAGGTGGGCGGGCGGGCGGGCGGCTCGAGGTCCAGGTGGCGTCGGGGGTGATGCGCGCCGACGTGGACGTGGCCCCCCTCGTCCACGGAATTCCCCCACCCACCCACCCCCATGGCCATCCATCCAGTCCCTAATCCGGACACGGGACGTCAATTTGCTTGCCAGCGACGGCATCGGCCGCCCATTATCTAACCCCTAATCATTCACGCTGATGACGTCCGCGCGCGGTGTTAGCGTAGCCTAGCCAGCGCCCCCCCCGGCTGGCTAATCACGTCCGCGTCCCGCCTTTTTCCCCCGCTGCGTGCGTCTCCACGTCGTCCCCCGTTACACTTGCAGCCTGCCGCGACGGCGCGGCGGGGCGCTGACGCGTGGACCACGGCGCGGCGTAGGGGCCAGGTGTCTGCCCTCTCGCGTGGTCGCGTTTATTGCTCGGTCGGTGTGGGCAAATGCTACTCTACCGGGGTGGGATGGAACGAGCGGGCCCGGATGCAGGTCGGTGGGCGGGCCGGCCAGACGTGTTGCGCCGGCATAGGGCGGCGTGGGGTGGGGAGGAACCCCGTCGCCGTCCACGATTCTTTCCGCGGCGTAGGTGAGCTAGCGAGGTGTGTCCCGAGCGGGTCGTCGCGGCGTCGCCTCCTCAGTCCGTGAGGCGACGGTCACGGGACGGGACGGGACGCCGCGGAGCAGGAGCAGAGTAGTAGGAGTTGGGTGCGCGGCCGTGTGTGCCCCAACCGATTTCGAAAGACTTGGGAGGACGACTTGGGGGGCTAGTGGGAGTTCTGTTAGGAAAATCGCGCGGCGGCCGCAACGACTCGCGCAGTTCATCAATGGTGTCGGTGGCGTCCGCATTTACACGGCCCGCGTTTTCGGCTGCCGCTGGCGATACCCGACCGGGGCTGTCTGGCGTCACGCACGCTCTGCCCGGCCTGGAACCCGGAACGGGTCCGGGTCCGGGTCCGCCCGGCCGCCGTACGTACTCCAGCTTGCCTCTACACCAACCACCGAGCTCGAGACGAGTACTACTAGATGCCGTACCGCTTAACAGCGCATGCGGATGCGGCTAGCTAGATCCAGTATTACTATATTCGTCGTACTAGTACCACCAGATTAGCAGCGGCAGATTATAACCTGGTCCCCGGACAGGTAACAACTGTTTTCCATCTGTTTGTAAGCACCCGATCTGACTGACCTGAGTGCACGCTGCGCCTCTGCCCCGCCCGTGTTGAATTCAAATGAATGCGGCGGTCGGAGGCGGGGGCCCTCCTCCGCTCCGGGCTCCGGCCCTGGCGTGGTGGTGTGGCCCTGGCACTGGCACTGGCACTGGCAGGCAGGCGCGCCATGCCCATGCAATGCAACAAGGCCGGTCGGTTGGTGTGGCGTCGTCGAGCTGCTGTAGATTCTAATTGTACGGGCAGTCGAACGCGATCCAAAACCGAGATCCAAGTCACGCCGAACGGGGGCCAGCAGGCCACCTGCCCGCCTGCCCTGACGACGCGGATCAAGGGCCGGCAACAAAGGTCGAGCAGGGACGGTCGGCGAGAGCGACGGGCGGGCGCGATGGTAGGGTGCTCCGTCCAAATACAAGCCAAACAATGGCAATCATGCGTATCTGAATGATCTGGGCATTGGCTTGGCTCCTAGTGTCATCGTCTGTATCTGTACGTGTGTATTAGTACTAGTAGTATGAGGATTGAGGGGGGTGGGGAGATGAAGGACCGGCAAGCGGTGCTGGCTCGCGACAGCGACGGGCAGGCGCAGTGGGGAGGTGGAGGTGGAGGCGGGTTGCTATCTTATCTGTCCGCGACGCCCCCAATAAACAAAGGCAGCCAGCCAGCCGCGGCCGGGGTGGAGTAACGAGGAATACAACGAGGCGTTTCGTTCGTCGCCCGCTCACTTGTTTTGCTTTGCTTGCTTGTTTTATTAAAAAAATCAAAACAAAAACCATGGAACGGAATCATCATTGGGCCCGGCCAGTGGTGGTGGTGGTAGTAATATAACTAGTATGGCACATCAGTACTAGCAGCAGCAATTAAAAACGAAGGAAACCAGACGGGGGGCGTGGGAGCGAGATGGGGTCCCTCTACGCCGACGCAAATGTGTGTGTTTGTGGACTTCTTTTTCCCACTTCTTCGAGCTTAACGAACTAACCAACGGCTGGCTGACTCGCTCGATCGAGCGGAGCACGGATGCGGCCACGCATGTGACGGCGGCGGCCGTGGCGAAGTGGTTTCGTCCCCGCAAGTCGCAAGATGCCCCTCCAAACGGGCCAGGTCGTCTGATGGTGTGACGGTCGACCACACCTGACAAGTTGTTCTTCTTTTTTGGGAGGCGCTAATGATTGTTCACTTGCTTGGAAAGGAGGAAACCCACTACTAGGTGCCCAGCCCAGCGACGCTGTGCCAACATGGAGGCCTCCCCCTCTCCCGGGCCCTTCCCCGAAAAAGAAGCCGCTCGGCCGCGCGCTCGTCTCCCGTCCGCTTGCAAATTGACCGCTCCCATCATCATTCGTGGTCGTGGTCGTGGACGTTGGAAAGCGGCACCGCCACCGCGCCGGCCCGCTCGCAGGGAGGGAGGGAGAGGACACCGAGGACCACAGGAGGGAAGACGAACGCGAGCAGGGCCGGCACGCCGGCACCTCTCACGCTCTTTTCCCTGGCGTCTTTCTTTCCAGCCAGCCAGGCAGCCTCGGCAGCTACGTTACGTGCCTCTGCTTAATGCGAGTCTTTCTTGTGGACACAGCAAGCTTGCTACTTGCTGCTAGAGTAAAGATGCTAGCTCCGGAAGCATGCACGCATATCCGGTTTGATCCTTTGATTCGCTGTTCGGCTCACGTTTTTTTCGCGGCTGATAAGCCGGCTGAAGCTGATTTGCTGTGAGAGAAAAACACTGTTCCACGGCTGATAAGTTCATGAAAACTTTCTATGCATAGATGGTAGATCTCGGTCAGGTAACTGTTTGGTGCTCCTCTTTCTATTGCACGTGGCCCTACCATGGTACTCACTCCCGTCTAAAAAAGAACGTGAATCTCACTTTTTGGGGTTAGATTAGTATAGATGTAAAATTACATATTTGCCCCTTATTTTATTGTGTGTTCTAGTATGTTCTTCACAAGTTTAGAATATTTATATGCATGGATGGATAGGGTATGGTAGTGTTTTATGCATGTAATGATTTTTTAATAGATGGATCTCGGTATCCCTATTAAAAAGTTGATCTTAACGCCACCGTTATATTTTTTTGGGGACAAGATTTGAACTCTAGGATTACAGCGATGGAGGTAGTATCATCATCCACATTCTGGGTCAATTCAGCGAGCGATTGGAGTCGGTACAGTGCAAACTAAAGCGCGTCTGGTGAGCGCCGAGCGCCGCGGTATCGCGCGGTCCGCGTGTAGATAGCTAGGAGCTTCTAGAACATTCTCAACCTAGGTACAACACGTGCCGTCGCAACGGTGTATTTGTACGCATACGTATGTAGGCTGGCTTCAAAGATGTACGTGTGTGTAGACTTGTTAGCTGTCAGGAATGAAGCTAACATACACACGTACATGCTAGCATGGGCCATGCACAAGCCACTTCTCGGGGCCCATAATTAAGATTAGTGGCCGCTAATGGCCGGTACTAATCAGCCCAAATAATCTTCACGTACCCGGCCTCGCATGCGAGCGCAAACCGGGCCAAATAATATACAATTCTTATACCACCGCGATTGTGCATTTGTACTCACCTTTGTACACCCGTGTACGCTGGGCAATGGGCTTAATTAGCAATACACTAATTATTTTATTTAAAAGCTCATCATGGGCCTGTGCTCTCGGCAAGCCTCACGTGGGAGAGTATTTGATGAGCCATTCATGAGTCATATCCGATGAGCCAATTTTGATTAATCAAACCTTTGCACTCATTAATCAGCCTCTTGCAGCCGAAAATATTTTTAATATAGCCCATATTTAGCAAGTATATTATGCACGGATACACACAGTATTATCTTATGAAATTTTCCCTCTTCTCTTAAGAACGCATATATAATATTATGATATGCCAAAATCTCGTTCTCCACGTTCCTCATGCCTCCCGAGTAGCTTAGCAGTCTCCGTTGCCTGAAATGCTATAGTGCAGCTGCAGATATCTGGAACAGATCCATCTTGGCAGCGCTCCAAAGCATGGATAATGCTACTGATCTCAGAAGATATAATCCTCACATTCAAACTTCTCATGATCGAATGTATCATCAGAATTGATGACATAACCATCTGAGAATTGCTTACTTAGTGCGACAATCCAATACCAAGCTAATATAGATACAGTTTGGCAATGAGCCTGCCTCCTCTAGAGCCCTTGACACTTTCAAGCAGACATCATTAACCAACTCATTAGATGCAAATTGCCAATTGTTTGATTGGACAAGAGCAATGATACAAAGAGCAGAATCAAAAGAGATGCTCTTGTTCAGAGACGGATCTACCAGTGTGTGTGTGGTGGGGGGAGCTTAAGCCCCCTACCGCCGCTGATTGGCGGCTGTAATCAACCGAACACTTTAACACACAACCCCATCACACACACAACCCGCCTCACACGACCACGCATCATTTGGGCTCCGCCTTCCAGGACGTTGGCCGCCTCCTCCAGCGCTATGCTGCCCGTCGCGGCGGCCTCCGGGATAATGTGCAAACCACCTTGGAGCAACCAGCGCTATGCAAGGGCCTTGAATCTGAGGCCATGATCCTGACAACTATTGAGACAATCTGTTTGATGTGTGATAGGATGGATCTAGCGGTGTTGGGGGAGCTTCAGCCCCTACCGCCGCTGATCGGCGGCTGTAATCAACCGAACACTTTAACACACAACCCGCCTCACACTGGGGCTCTCACACGACTACGCATCATTTGGGCTCTGCCTTGCAGGATGTTGGCCGCCTCCTCTAGTGCTATGCCACCCGCCACGGTAGCCTCCGGGATAATGTGCAAACCACCTTGGAGCAACCAGCGCTATGCAAGGGCCTTGAATTTGAGCCATGATCCTGACAACTGCTGAGACAATCTGTTTCATGTGTGGTCAGCGGCGGATCCAGGAAATATTTCAGGGGGGGCTGAACAACACTGCTGCTCGATCTTAAGTCTCAGCCCCCCTACACTATAGAACTTTGCCTAAAAATTCATGGGGGCTCCACAGGAGGTTCCACTGTTTCGGTATGGGTAGGGGGGGCTTGAGCCCCCCGCCCCACCGTTGCATCCGCCCCTATGTGTGGTAGGACGGATCTAGCGGTGTGTGGGGTGGGAGCTTAAGCCCCCTACTGCCGCTAATCGGCGGCTGTAATCAACCGAACACTTTAACACGCAACCCCGTCACACACACAACCCACCTCACACTGGGGCTCTCACACGACCACACATCATTTGGGCTCCGCCTTCCAGGACGTTGGCAACCTCCTCCAGCGCTATGCCGCCCGTCGCGGCGGCCTCCGGGATAATGTGCAAACCACATTGGAGCAACCAGCGCTATGCAAGGACCTTGAATCTAAGGCTATGATCCTGACAAATGTTGAGACAATCTGTTTGATGTGTGGTAGGACGGATATAGAGGTGTGGGGGAGCTTAAGCCCCCTATCGCCGCCGATCGGCGGCTGTAATCAACCGAACATTTTAACACACAACCCGCCTCACATTGGGGCTCTCACATGACCACGCATCATTTGGGCTCCGCCTTCCAGGACGCTGGCCGCCTCCTCCAGCGCTATGCCACCCGCCACGGTAGCCTCCGGGATAATGCGCAACCCACTTTGGAGCAACCAGCGCTATGCAAGGGCCTTGAATCTGAGGCCATGATCCTGACAACTGCTGAGGCAATCTGCTTGATGTGTGGTACAATGCTGCGGCCACGAACTTCTGCTGCAGTCTCAAGAATGCTAGCTTCGGAAGCATGCACGCGTATCCTGTTTGCTCTTTTGATTTCTGTTTGTCCTCCATAGGTGGTAAATCCTGTTTGGTGCTCATCTTTTTATTGCACATGGCCCTACCATGGTATCATGATCCACATTCCGGGGTCAATTCAGTGTGCGATTGGAGTTGGTACAGTGCAAATTAAAGGGGCGTGATCGAGTGCCTGGCACGACCTCTCGTCTAAAGCAAACACCGAACTACTGTGTCATCTTCAGGTGTGCAGATGCAAATGCAACGCAGCTGTGAGGACCGCGAAAGCAAACAAGCCAAAAAAAACCCTGCAAAACGATGAGCCCTGTCCATGTGTTGGCCCATGGGTGGTTACTAAAGGTCAGCACATTGACTACCAAAACAGGCCGAGATACTTGGGGCCTTCTTCTCGTGCCGCAATAGATTTAGATTCACACGTAATCTCCGGCCTGCTTCTATTGTGCTCCTGGGGCCCAGTATTTGCTCTAGTCCAGGCCCATCAGAGATATTATTTGCATTTTGCTGAAACCTTTTAGTCCAAGAAGCTAAATAGCTAATGCATAGGAGCAGGCCCTTGTTTAGTTAGTCCAGAATTCAAACTTTGGCACTATATAAAAAGAAGATTCTCCGTCACATCAAACTTGCGGTATATGCATGGAGTACTAAATATTGACGAAATCAAAAACTAATTGTACAGTTTGGTTGTACTTTGCGAGACGAACGTTTTGAGTCTAATTAGTCAACAATTGGACAATTATTACCAAATACAAACGAAATACTACAGTACGCTACGGTACCCTTAGAATTTTGGCGGCGCCAACTTTGAGGGGAACTAAACGCGCCCCAGCATATATAGGCCGCGTTTAGTTCGGCAAACTTGGCGCCGCCTGATTTACTATTCATTTCTGTAGCGTAATATAGTATTTCGTTTGTATTTGGTAATAATTGTCCAATCATTGACTAATTAGGCTCAAAACGTTCGTCTCGCAAAGTACAACCAAACTGTGCAATTAGTTTTTGATTTCGTCAACGTTTAGTACTCCATGCATGTACCGCAAATTTGATATGACGGAGAATCTTCTTTTTACATAGTGTCAAAATTTGGATTTTGTTGGAACTAAACATGGCCATATATTCACCAGGTGCTTTGCTCCATTTCTTGACTGGTACACTCAATCACTAGTTGGTCAATTACGCACCTGGCGAGACTCACAAGTGTCAGAGTAGCTGGCTCTAGGCCGGTCAGAGCATTAGGGTCCGGTCCAAGTGTGTGAAGCGTCCAATCACCTTAGTTCGTAAAATTTGAGAATTTGGCTACGGTAATACTTTCATTTTTATTTGGCAATTAGTGTTCAATCATGGACTAATTAGACTCAAAACGTTCGTATCGTGATTTTCAACCAAACTGTGCAATTAGTTTTTTTTCGTCTATATTTAATGCTCCTTGCATATATAGCAACATTTGATGTGATCTACTGTAGAACTTTTTGAATAACTTTTTGGAAACTAAACACAGCACTATTCCAGATTTCCTACAGCTCCGGTCGATCGCCGACCACCCGTGCAGCCGTGCTCAAAGTGCAAGTCTACATTCCCCTTTCTTCCGTACTGTGCAGGTGATGCCGCAACGGGTAGTGATCGAGACTACCGACCATCGGCAGTGTAGATGACAATGACAAGGACAACGCCATTACCGGCCGCTAGCTACCTCAGCTGTTGTCCCCCTCCCAGTCCCAGTCCCAGCTAGATGCATGGCCGGTACAGGACGTTTCGTCCAGGGCCAACCATGTGTGTACTACGAATATACTCCGTATACGTGTATAGCTGGTAACACGAGGAGCTAATAGTGCGTGGTTGCCAGTTCTAGCTAGCTCGGTCCATTCTCTAGCCTCCCTAATGGAGGCCACGGCTGCCATCAGATCTGAGCTAGTCTAGCTGTGTTGGACACGGGCTTAGCTAGGCACAAAGAGAATCTACTGCAGTGGAGGAGTTAGAAAAGGTGTTTTTGACTCAACCGTTGCAATCAAAAAAAAAAAGTCACAGTTCGACGACTGAACTTTAGGTACAGTCGATCCACATCCAGCTAGAGCCATGTGGACTTGCTTCAGGACATAAACTATAACCATGCATTATTGTGCCCATCTGAACTTTTTTTGCAGTTGATCCGATCGTCAGATGATGTAGCAACTAATAAGAGAGGGTCATGGCGTTTGCTCTGAATCTCTGATCTAAGCAGAGATTTGTCTGCATTCATATGGATATGGGCGTTTCCTAGGAAAGCTAAAGCGTGGTTTCAGATTGAAGGTCAGGACAGGATAAGCAGATAATTGGCGTGGTTGCCGGCCGACGCGGTGCATATTTTGTGGCTCCGGTTCTCTTGTCTTCTCGTGCTAATTGGCGTCACCCGTGAGCACACCACTAACGAACAGGAACAGCTAGCTAGCCCATCCTCAGTATTCGGAGTACCAAGACGAGCTGAGATTTTAACAATGGACACTGCACTGCAGGTTGATAGTTCCAAGGAGCTATAGCTGAGCTAGGCTAGCCTACTAGCTGTACGATGTTTCTATTTGCTGATACCATGTCCATGTGCCAGGCTGCCAGCACACAATTCACCTGTTGAGCTGGTGCTGGTACGATCGTATATGATCGTATACGATCGATGATTATTATTGTTGGCTAATTTGATGTGCGAGAAAAATACTGTTCTGACTGAAAATTTACGATCGTTTACAATCAAGCGAACAGGCTGAATATCATGCAAGAGAGCACTGGAAAGTGAGCTCTCTCAGCGGATAATTTGTTGCCGGAGAAAAACGCTTTTTATTTGCTGAAATAAGACAAGACCGACATGCTAGTCCGGGGGAACAAAGCCAAGCAGCAAGTGGTAGTACTCCTACGCTAGCACTACACTGCCGGTCTAGATGCCCATACTATGGTAGTAGTATGTTACTGGAACTTGGACCATACTGTATGCATTCTATTAAAACCTGCGGTTCGATCGAGTCCTTTTACTACAACTCGTACTACTCGCACATCGTGTCGTGTTCCAGGGATGGATTTCGCTAGCTGCAATGCAACGATATAAATAAAAGCATTAACGTCGACGTCGCGCGCATATATATATATATATATATATATATATATATATATATACACATACTACGTACTAAAAAAAAAATAAAGTCATTTTGGACAGTGAAACGGTCTTCGAAGCATAACTTTGACTACTTATTTTTATAAAAATATTTATCAAAAAATGATATATGTAATTTTTTGTGAAAGTATTTTTCAAGACAAATCTATACATATGGTTTTCACATTTCTAAACTCAACAATTTAAAAGTTATTTATGATTTATATTTCTAATGTTTAGTAGGAGGCTTGTCCAAAACGATTTCATTTTTTAGCACGGAGGAAGTATAAAGTAGAGGGGACAGTCAACAGTGCAACAGGTCTGCGGGTTACAACCAGGCCAGGCGACCGCCCGAAGGCTCGCAGGGAGGGAGATCTCCCAAAAAGGCCCTTGCGTGATTCCTCCAAAGAAAAAGGGCTCGTGCGTGGATCCATATAGAGCCATAGAGGAGCATTGCATGCACGATCACGGAGAGACTGTCCAGTGGTAAGATAGACGGGGAAAAGGAAGGTAAATGATGGCGCAAGTGATACAGACAGTGCAACCGACTTTTGTTGTCGCAGTCGCAAGAGATGGTGGCGCAGCAGCAGAAGGCAAAGCACTGCTGCCTCCCTGTTGCAAATCACATGTGGTAACAGGTGCAGGTGCAGGTGCAGGCGCGTCGATTCGATTCGATTGGAGGCTCCATCTGGTCCCTCCCTGATCCATCCAGTGATCCGTCTGACCGTCTCCGGAAGGGAAGGGAAGGGAAGGGAAGGCTTTGCCTAGGCCTTATTTAGATCACCTCCAAATTCTAAATTTTTTCACTCTCTCTCCATCACATTAATTTTTAGCCGCTTACATGGAGCATTAAATGTAGGTAAAAAAATAACTAATTGCACAGTTTAGTTGAAAATCACGAGATGAATCTTTTGAGCTTAGTTGATCCACGATTAGACAATATTTACCAAATAAGACGAAAGTGCTACTATTCATCGGGTTGCAATTTTTTGCAATCTAAACATGGCCTGCATGCTAGTATGCTTCACCCATTCTGACGCCAGAGAAGCCTGAATCGAGAACGGTTGCTTGCTTCTGCTGGTGCTGGCTGGCCGACCACCTTCCTTTTGCTACGATACGACGCCTAGCGTTTGGTGGCAGTAACGGTGATCAAGCTGGGCACATGGCTATTAATACCCCGTTTTATTTGTGCTCATTAAGGAAAGGAGGGAAAAGCGGTGGATGCAGAGGCCGCCCCACGTCCTGTACGTGTGTCCTCTGCCCTCCCCTGCTGTCTGCTGTTGGCCTCAAGCCCTCAAGCCTGACGAGGAAGCTGCAGTTGCGCTGCTGTCTTTCAAGTCTGCAAGGTCCCAACCAACTACCACCGCATATGACAGGAAAGATGCTATCCTACCCGAAATCCAGAGTAATTAACCACTGTTACCTGCAGTACAATCTTATTGCCTTTTCAGAACCTTTAATTAATCGGTTTCATTTCAGTGATAATAGACAACAACTGTGAACCATTTAGGAGGGGTACTCCTGTGCAGCAGCCCATGATAGAGCAGTAGTACTAGTGTTTCTTTCTCTTTTTTATTCTTGGAGGGTGATCCATGATGGTACTAGTGTTTCACATGCTCTCTTGCCTAGCAGTAGTAGTACGTACGTACACACACACCATCGTCATTACATTATGCTTTCGCCATTACTGTAGCGGTACAAAGTTAGGTCTGGATTATTAGACCGGGTAGGTTGGGGCGATAGCTAGAACCTCTCTCTCTCGTGGTCACGCCTTGCCTTGGCGCCTTTGCCGTTTGTGTCCCGCGAGAGGAGGTCCCCATGAGATGCCCGGGCGCCCACTGCCGAATAAGGAAAGCATTTACGCCTAATGGAGTAAATTGACCCGCGAGCGATTAGCCGATCCATCCGTTTTGGGACCATGTGTGCATATATGCTGTCTCCATTGGGATTAATGGGAGTGTTCAGCATGACGACGGAGCTCAGTGTATATCAGCTGCTGCTGCTACAGACAGTCAGATGCGTTGCTACAGTTAACATGGCCTGGCCAGCTGGCCTGCTGGATAGAAGAGTCGTCGTTGCCTCACGTGCCCCGTTCGCGTGCCCTTAAATTCAGTTTAATCTGTTTTTTTTATTCGAAATAATATTTTTTTCTCACAAATTCCTTCAGATTTATTCAGTCCTTTAGAATTCCTCCAGGGGGGACGGGGCCATACGAAAAGGCGTGTGCGCGCGCGACTTGACTGACCGGGCCGTTGCCTACCTGCTTTGGTTTCATGAGGCTCAGAGGTGGCCTGCTAAACAACCCTCTCTGTCTCGTCGATGGATGGATGGATCCTGCTCTGGAAAGGCAGGCATAAATTGCTAGCCACTTGAGCTCGGGAAACCATCATCAATAACGAAATCTATCGATGCCTGTCTGGTGTGATTTTTTTTAATTTTAATATTTTTAAACTAATTTTAAATCTAACATGGTCAGTTTTTTTAACTAACACTTTTGGCCGCGCCTATTGTCCTGACGCGGCCAAATACCTGTGCCTCGCCATACATGGTGGCGCGGCAGCGGATTGACGTGGCGGTGACCGGAATCGCTGACCGGTGACGTGGCAGGGCTCTGCCGCGCCACCAATTTTGGTGCGGCACTGTCGCGCCCTGATCCGTGAAGCAGCAGATCCGACTAAAACCCCCGCGGCCAGTCCCGCTGCCCGAGCAGCAAGGCCGCCTGGCCGCCGCGCCCACGTCCGCCAGCGCCAGCCCGCCGGCCGCCGCGACACGAACGCCGGCAGCCTGCCCCCTGCGACCGTGCGCAAGTTAAAACGAACATGAAACAAATAAATGGACGACAAGTTGCCACGTAACATTTTCATTGGTTTATGAGTCTGCAAGTTTTCGACAACAATATTCGTTCGACATAATTTCGACGTAATGAACTATGTCCCAGGAATGTAAGGATCCCTCGAACGCCTCTTGGAAACCTCGCCGTCCGGTGGAAAAAGGGGTCGTCGTACTCCACCTCAAGAAAGGGGTACAGCTGGTGCAACGTGGGAGGGGCCATCCTGTTACAAATTGATAAACAAAGGGTTAGAGTATTCAAATTAACAATATTCAGATTAACATTATGTAGCATTGCAAAATTTAAATTACTTGTTATGCAATACGAACACAATATGAAATCACCTGCTGCCCTCGTCTTCTATGCCGGCTAGCCTTGTGACCAGATTGTTTGCAAACGGAGCAAAGATTCCTGCCACGGGTCTCGTTGAAGTCTCCCCCGCCGTACATGTCTTCGTCGTACCCTCTCATAGCGTCCATGTCCCCCTTGAGTCGCTTCTTCTTCCTCCTACCCTTCCCTACCTTCATTAGATCCGGATGCGGCACGTAGTCATAACCATTATAAGGTGATCATTGTGTCAGGTCAAGGTATGGCTCGAAGCTCATCTCCTAAATACTAACGGTGTTCGAACGGAGATAAAGGGTGACATATATGGCAGATCCTCATAGTTGTACCCGCGAACCCTGCAGGCCGTGATCATACGAGAGTAAGGGGCATGCATGATCTGAAGGATATTACAACTGCACTCTACCTTTTCAAGATCAACTCGGTAGTTTCGTCCACCATAACGTTCGCCGCTCAAGCTTGTGCCACCCTTGCCCCGTACACTAAAGATATGGCGGCGGGGTCCATACGGCCCGACGGTGTGCTGCTTGGCCAATTTCTCGGCCTCCTTCAAATGTTCAGCTCTGGCCTTTCCAAAACGCCCCTGCTCAGCTATATTTCTCTACGCAAGTTCCCACCTCTTCACAAAATATTCGTTGCACTTATGAAAGAACTCAACAATTCCAGACATAGGCAACGATCAAACTCCGGTGAATACACGGTTGAAGGACTCCGAGGAGTTAGTGGTCATGATGCCATACCTAAAATCCCCCTTGTCATATGCTAACGTCCACTGAGCCTTCTGTTCCATCTGCACCTCTAATCAGGCCTTTCCCGCTGCATTTACCATCTTGTCTAGTTCTCTCTTTATCTCCTTGAACTGGTGCTCTGTACGTACACAACATAGAGCCTTTACCTTGTCACATACCTCCTGCTTCCACTAACGCTGCCAGAAATTAGCGGCAAAGTGTCTCATGCACCATCTATGTACTAGAAGTGGGAACCTATCTATATGCTCAGCTGCAACATTAAGAAGCCCTGCGTGACGGTCCGAGATCAAACATATAGTGCGAGTTGGGCCAAGCACTTGCACACGTAGAAGTCGCATGAACCATGACCATGATTCATTGTTCTCTCTCTCTGCAAAAGCAAAAGCCATGGGTACTATCTGGTCATCAGGATCAACAGCAGCAACCATCATCAAGGTGCCCCTGTACTTTCCTGTCAAGAAAGTGCCATCAACAAGTATGACTGGTCAACAAAACTAGAATGCATGTTCCGTTTGCGCGAACGACTAGAACACACGATAGAGGACATGCCTCAATGGGTCCTGAAAAAACACCCCCCGGTGTCCACAAACCATTTCAAGCCAGGGTTGTAGTAATGCATTGCACATAAGATGCGGGACACCTTATTGTACGCTTCCTTCCAAGTACCCCATCGAATCGCCAAAGCAATTTGCTTAGCACGCCAAGCCTTTCCGTACGTCACATCGTACTTAACGAATCCAGATATGGACTGTTGTAAAGAAGACACCGAGATGTCGTTATTGTCATCAACGAGCCCCAATATACGACGGGCATGGTAACGTGCAGTGAGCTGCTGATGATTTTCCTTCCCCCTATTGTCTAGGCAAGTGTGGGGTTCGATAACTTTAGTTATCCTTCACTTGCCATCACTCTATCTCTTTCGTGCATTTAACCTTCACATACAACCATTTTTGCATATCACGTGGTACCTCAACTCCTGGTCCGAATGAGTGACGGTGTACGGCCTATGGTGGTACACAATATAGTTCTGAAGGAAGAGTTTTATCTCTGACATTGTGTTGAATATCATCCCCTTCCTAAGGGTTTCTCTCTCATGGTTGTATAATAAATTCCTACACATCTGGAGACCGGTGTCACAAACTGCCATATCTATCACGCTGACATCCCTATAGTTCGGAACGCCCCTGAAAGGTACGTTCTTGGACCTTAGTTGCTCAAGCTCAGTCGCTGTGTAAGGTGGTGGTGGAACATACTGCTGCGCTTCGCTAATTCTGGCCCATGAATCATTAGGTGTATCATCTGCAGCCAAATCTATGACTAGTCTACCCTAAGCCTGGACACCATGCAAAAACCTTAGTTGATACTGGTAATGGCATAGTATGAACCGGTACTAGCATGGCATCAACCGGTGTTGGCATAGCATCTGTACCTCCTTGGTCATCATCAGAATCATCTGAATCACTGCTAACTACATCACCGATCCTGCCCTCCTCCTCCTGCTCCTCCTCTTCCCGTTCGAAATCATTCACATCGAAGTCATGGCTTATACAACCTACTGCAGTTGAATGAAACTGCTCCTGCGTCAACTGACCGTCCAAATTCATGTTATCCTGAGTTGCTTCCCCTTCGACCCCTAATTATTGGTCATTGCCTCCAAAACCATCATTGGACGGGCCGTCCTGAACATCCTGTATCCTGTACCCATTCTCCACCACCACCTCAGCCATGGGCACATTGGAACCTTAGAGAACCCTAGTGTAGCGGGACTAGTGAGTACGGTCGCGCAAGGGTATGAGGACATAGTGTGCCCTAGTCTTCCCAGTATCAAACCTCCCCTTCAGTGTGAAATCACCGCCAAACTTTGCATTCAAACGGACACAAAGGTCGTTGAAGCTAGAAGGTTCATCAAATCATTCCAATTCTTCTTCCATATCCTCAAACATACAATCTTCTCTCCTAACACTTCATCCATACAAAACTCTAACACAACAATCCATCTACAAAAGCATTTCAAGAAACTTCATCAAGTCGTCGAAATCGTCGTACGTAATGTCCATAGTAATATTAATATATATTCCAACTATAACTATACTAACTAATCTAATATTAACATCTATACAAGGCTAACTACAACAACTAATTAGACTAAATCCAATGTATAACTAGACTCAATAACTGTACTAACTAAACTACCTAACTTTACTACCTATACTAACTTACTATATTACCTATACTAACTAAACTAACTATCTTTACTAACTATACTTTAATAATTTTACTAACTTTATTAACTATACTAACTATATTAGGGGAGTACCTCGCTGCAGCGCGCTAGACCGGGTCAGGAGGCGCGGGCGCAGGCCTCGGCGGGCAGCCACCGTGCGTGGCCGGAGGGGGTGGCGCGCCGGCGTGAGGGCGCGGCGGCCAGGCGTCCTTGCTGCGCTGCTCGGGCAACGACGGCTGCTCGGCCACTGGCGGCCGCGGGACGCGGCGGGGGTTTTATTCGGCTCTACTGCGCCACGGATCAGGACGCGGCAAGATCGGTGGTGCGGCAGAGCCCTGCCACATCACCGGTCAGCGATTCCGGTCGCCGCCACGTCAGCCCGCTGCCACGCCACCATACATGGTGCGGCACAGGCATTTGCCCGCGCCAGGGCAATAGACGCGGCCAAAAGTATTATTTTTTTTTAAAAACCGGCCCTGTTAAATTTAAAATTAGTTTCTAAAAAGTGTTAAAATTAAAAAAAAAATCTCTAGTGTCTGCTGCTGCCCCGGCTCTGTGCCTGTCATCATGGAACTCCTAAGGTTAGCACACCAGCAGCCTGGCCAACGACCGATGACGTACTACTACTCCACACGACTCCAGTGGAGGAGGATACATAGTATTTTGTTCATCCAACCTATGGAGTGGTCGAACTGGAATGTGCTCCTTTTGTGGGCAGGAAAACTGTGCTGCCTGGTTGGGATTGATTTAACAATTCCCCCCACTTGCCCAAAACGATCAGTGGACCATCACGCTGCTTAACGACCTCACTATACCTTCTTCTTCTCGTAATAGTATATAGATATTATTATATACGTATGTACTAATGATGATGGATTCTTGCTTTCTCGTTATATATGATAAAAACAAACAAACAAATAAAAATGATGGCCTAGTTGCGTGCAGGTGCATCCCCTTCTGCTTTATTACTAGAATACAATAATAAAGATACAGGAGACTAGGAGATGATATATGCTAATGGCATGTTGTTGATGCTAGGCCGTCGGTAGGTTATTACGTGCCAGAGATCTTTTCTCGGCGCCTGATGACGATGGACCAGCAGAAAGCCCCCGATATGAGACCATGCAGAAGATATTAGATGATCGAGCAAAAAAAAAAAAAAAAGCTGCCTAACTCGATCACATTGATCCTGCAGGCGCACCTCTGCTCTGCTGTGTCGTCCGTCCCTACACACGTCGGGCGCATCACGTCACCAGCCTTGCTTGCTTGCTCGTACAGAGTCTACTGGTGCTCTAGCTAACAAGAATCCATCAATGAAGCTAAGAATATGACCCGTCAATTCTGCCCCGATCGAGAAAGGAACAAACAACCGAATTGAAGTGAACTTCCGACGCGGACATAGCGCCCATAAAACGCACGTACGGACCCGTCGTCGTCCCTGGCGCAGAAAACACAAACACCCCCAGCTTGGCTGCTGCGATCTAGCTAGAAGTGGTATAAACCACCCAACCAAACTTGCCATTATCATTATCGGAAGATATATACTTGTGCATTAACCAGCCACTATTGGAAAACCGAGATTTGCCTAGTGTTTAATGGTTTGCTTAGTGCCAATCGTCGGACACTAGACAAAGAGCTTGTTTGCCGAGTGTTAGACCCTGGAGCACTCGACAAAACAAAGGCACTAGGCAAAATAATGATTTGCCGAGTGTCGACACTAGGCAAAGAAATCCACTCGGTAAATGACCATTTTGCCTAGTGTCAATACTAGGCATACCATCACAGTCGGCAAAGGCTGCCGGAGGGCAACCGCCGTTACCATTTTGCCGAGTGTCTTCCGTTAACACTCGGCAAAATTAGAACTTTGCCTAGTGTCTCCGGACGACACTAGGCAAACTGGCCAGTTTGCCTAGTGTCTTACAGAGACACTAGGCAAAATATTTTTTCTTTTTTTGATTTTAGCTTCCAATTTTTTTCTGTAGCTTTCCTACTATACCTTGACCAACATATTGAAAGTTGGCACAATTTTATGAAATTTTGCTATATTTCTTTAGTTTATTTAATTTCTTTGAATTTTTTCGATAAATGCAAATTTGAACTGCAAGTGTGACGAATAATGGCAATTCATGAATGCAAAAATGATATTCATGTTAGTTGAGGCCATATCCAGAAACAGACCAAAAATTTCACACATCTTCACGTCGAGACATGACCACGAACTTGCGAGCAAATAGTTTTTAAATTCTATTAAATGAAAATGGAGTCTGAAATTCATGAAACTTGTCGACAAGTCAAGATATCGCATGCGGGTGCCATGATAAAAATTTAAAAAGATTCCGAGCACATCATCACGTATGATGCTTAGAAACCCTAACATCTCCACATGACACATACGTGATGATACGTGATGACACATGCGGGTGCCAGGGAGATGTTAGGGTTTCTAAGCATCATACGTGATGATGTGCTCGGAATCTTTTTAAATTTTTATCATGGCACCCGCATACGATATCTTGACTTGTCGACAAGTTTCATGAATTTCAGACTCCATTTTCATTTAATAGAATTTAAAAACTATTTGCTCGCAAGTTCGTGGTCATGTCTCGACGTGAAGATGTGTGAAATTTTTGGTCTGTTTCTGGATATGGCCTCAACTAACACTTACTAACATGAATATCATTTTTGCATTCATGAATTGCCATTATTCGACATACTTGCAGTTCAAATTTACATTTGTCGAAAAAATTCAAAGAAATTAAATAAACTAAAGAAATATAGCAAAATTTCATAAAATTGTGCCAACTTTCAACATGTAGTCTCATTTTATGTAGGGAGGCTCGATAAAAAGTTTGAAGACCAAAATTGAAAAAAAATAAATAAGTTTGCCTAGTGTGCCAGCTAGACACTAGGCAAACTGGCCTCTTTGCCTAGTGTCTCATGGAAGACACTAGGCAAACTTATTTTTTATAGTGTTTCCCTAGTGTTGGGTTATCGACACTCGGCAAAGTTAATTTTCAGTTTATATTGTTTGAGTGTTATTTTATTTTAAAAAAAATTCATAGTTCAAAAACATTCATATTTGCCCAGTGTCAGATCTAGGACATTAGGCAAATTAGTAGAAGACCGATACTACTTGACCTGGTCGGTACTACCGGTAGAAGACCGGTACTACCGCTAGGCCAAAAACCAGCACAACTGTGAAGACCTGTAGTACCGATGAACTTCCGGTACTACCGTTCAGGCCGGTACTACTGATAGAGTACCGGTACTACCGGTAAGTCAAAAACTGGCTCAGTTGTGAAGACCTATAGTACCAATGTACAGCCAGTACTACCGGTCAGACCGGTACTACCGGTAGACGACCGGTACTACCGGTAGGTCAGTTTTGAGCAAAAACACTGGGTACGAACTACCGGATGTTAGCCGGTACTACCAGTCATACCGGTACTACCGGTCAAACAGCGGTAGTACCGCTAGGTCATTTTTCCACTGTTGGTATGAACATGTGGTTCTTATTTATGATTCATGTGATATATTTGTGGTGTTTGAATTAACCCACACAAGCCGGAAGAGCTTCCCGAGCGGCCAGCCCGTCCACGTCACCCCGATATCCTCTGACCGTTTGATTCTGAGATCAACGGTGGAGGTTGATCCCACCAGATTTTACTGCGCCTCCAAAAAAATCTTCGCCTCCTCTGTCCCTCTCTCGGTCTCTCTGTCTCTCCACGGCGGCGCAGTGGCCTAACCCGGCCGAGGCCGCGTGCTGGCGCCTCCACCTCCACCTCCGCCGCCCTACCCCCGCCCCCTTCCTCTCCCTCTCTCTCTCCTTCCCTCTCCTCCAGCGTTGCGGCATGCTAGACGGGTCAGACTTCAGCCTCCTCATCGCGCGGTGGCTGCGGCGTCGGCGCCCTCCACGCGAAACCCTAGGTGCCTCTTCCTGGCCGCTGCCGGCTGCAGCGTACCTCCTCTTCCTCTCTTCCTCTCCCTCTCCCTCTCCCTCTCTCTCCTAGGGTGGTAGCGCTGCAGCAGGCCCCGACCGCGCCAGCTTCCCTACGTCGCGCGCGTCCATGGGCCCTAGCGGCGGGCGACGCGAGACCGGCCGGCCATGGTGTGACGCCCCTACCCATGCCGGCGTCGAGCTTCCCCAGCTTCGTTGCGGCTATCGGTCGGGCCTCACTGCTAGGAGCAGCCGGTGCGCTCTCCTTTGCGCACCCTCTCTCTTCTCCCGATGCGGCTTCCTATGGTGGGCGCCCCAGGTGCTGGTTGGCCTTGGCGGTGCCACGGTTAGAACGCAGCACTCTCAGGTGTTCCCGTTTCCTCTTATTCTCTAATTTTGCTTTTGTCTCCATGATTTCTCACCATATTGCCATGAATACATTCTCTAGGGTTTGGCCTATGCCTACTGCTGTGATGTTTGCCTGCTTACAGTGTATCAAACGTGCTATCTGTCCTTGGAAATTGTTTTCACTTATATATACATCTATTTTTACCCTGATGCTTGGTGCACGTGATGGAAATATTTTTTTTGCTATATGGCCTATGATGAAGATGAACTCTTTTAACCTTACAAATGCCAAGCCCTCCCTGGGATTTGAGATCTTTTGTTTTGTTTATGTCGAAGCTACTGTTTTTAGCCTGGTGCTCCATGCACGTGATGGAAATATTTTTCCCCGTATGGCCTGTGATGAAAATGAACTCGGCGGCCAGCCCATCCACGTCTCCTAGAATTCTTTCATTGGACCGCTTCAGCGACATGTCACCACCTGCTTTCCTGATTGGTACACCTTGGCCATCAAGATCCGGTGAGAGACGTGGCATTTTCCATTTACTTTGGTGCCTTGATACTCCAGGATCATGGTTAAATGATGATTCATAGATTTTTTAGGCCGCTACAATTTGTCAAGGTTTCCTTCATCATATTATCTGCGGCCTTTGCCTTGCACCCTGTTTTTTCGCCTTTGTGGTTGTGCCTGTGCCCATGATCATGGTTAAATGATGATTCATATATTTCTTAGGCCTCTAAAATTTGTAAAGGTTTCCTTCATGATATTATCTGGGGCCATTGCCTTGCACCCTATTTTTTCGCCTTTATGGTTGTGCCTGTGCTTTATGTGCCTCCTCCAGTTCCTCCTTCATTCCATCTTCTCCTTTGTGCAGGTGAATGAGCAAGAGATGCTTCAGGCCCGTGGTGCACGCATGGAGCTGGCCACACATGCCTAACCATCTAAGGGTTTGATGATCTACACATGTAACTGATTTGCAGTACTGACTTGATTTTATATAGCTTTCAGTTTCATTCAATGAAATTGGCCACATCTATTGTTGTGTTGTCGTCTCAGTAAAAGTTCTATTTTCCTGTTGGTGTGTCAAACCTAATATTTTTGGGTGAGCTAAAAGTTCTCCGCATATGATACAAATTCTTGAGAATATATGGTTAGCATGGGCTATAACAAATTTATTTATACATGCTTATGAAGAGTAGACTGATCTACTAATTAGTTTTCTCCTAGCAGAGATCAACAATAATGCACTTACACATTCTGTGACGTTGTTATATAAATGCTTTGTCAACAAAATTAGCCTGAATCTGGTCCTATTCATTTGTGCAGCTCTGTGCAATTGATTTTTCCCTGCTACATCAGGGTTACTAATTTGATATAATTTTGGATTTATGATTAGTTTTGGGTTCATTTTCACCCAGTCGTCGCATTATCTGTTGTTATGTAAGGTTTTCTCACATGCTGTGCTAAACAGAGAATACATATCGCTAGATGACAATGCTCCTGAATATCAAATAGTGAAGAATTATACCATCGCTTTCCTGTCCTTAGGTTTTTGCTGCTATGAATACGGTGCACTCCTATGAACATGTTAGATTCGTATGGTGCGTTCTTCGAAGTTTCAGTTTACATATGTTCACAGACCACCACTTCATACATGCATGTTTTTACCGCTAAAGAAATATATAGCCAAATTTGCTTAAAAAGGAATGTGTTAATTTCTAATAGTGATATGAGTGCAACAAACACATGCATCAATTTTTTCCATACTCTGTTTTTGATATATTCTGGACAATTATTGCTATTTATTTAGAACTACGTCTTTGTGGTTACAAGTAGAAAAAAAATCTATATATATTCCTTACAACCACATCTTCAATAGTTCCAACTTAGTCTACTTGATTTGCACTGGAGCATTTCTTTGTTCTCATGCTCGCTGCTTTCAGGCATGCATATGTTACTTCTTCCAATCATTGGGTGCTTAATGTATGTTTCCTGCACAGCCAAACTTTCAGTATGTTTGTGTGGAATTTGTCCTTACATATTTTGGGTGCTTTTCTCATTATTTTGCTTGGCATCTCTTTGATTTTACAGGCTGCAATTTAATTTGTGAATACATAACAGAATGCTGCACTGAATGGATGCATTCACAACCTCTATAAACTAAGTGGGTGCCTCAGAGTATTGCTCTTCAAACACCATGGGCCAATGTATCCACTTTGCGTCTCCACCTTATCCTTTCTGAGGTAACTATCGATCCTCTTGCAATCCTTTCGACTGATAACAAACTGCAATAATAGGGAGTACAAGTACTCTCCAATTTTTATCCCTGCACACTCATTTTCTTTCTATGCTTGCTCTAGGTCATGCGCTCCAAATCCAAATTTGAGACTATCATGCATGTAGATTGAGACACTACTATATAGTCTATAGCTTTCTTCATATTAGATTTAGTTTTTTTTGGCTACCCATCAAAGCAATGACATTCCGATAAGTCATTTTAGATGAACCTAATGAACATGACCTTATTCCACCTGATTCCACTAAATTCATTGTTCTTTTTAAATGGGAAAGCTACAGATGATGATTGATTTTTTTATGCCTGTGTTGTTCTTCACTGAGATCTGTGGCTTTTCAGTACCAGAGAAAAAACTTGATTATGGATGTGACCATTAATGTCGATACACGCTATTCTCATTTTGATTGGGTATACATCTTATTAATCTATATATGACAACTAAGCATTGATGCTGTTCAGTGGTCTACCCTTGTGTTACTTATTTGGTAATGGTGAGAAGTGTAGCCCATTGCTTAATGTCATACTTGGATTATAAAATATAATCTATGCTACATTTTTAAGATGGTTGCTTCATCTGATAAATTAGTATAATTTGTCCAAATATTATGGTCGCTATATGAATCTTCTCTTAAACAGTTAATCCTGCAAGATTATTTTCTAAAAATTTTCACATCTGATTGACTCTTTTTTTCCTATGAGAATTAAATCAGCTGTCATTAAAATTTAGCTATATATTATTTCCTTTAAATTGTAATACATTGCCAGATGAATTATGCATCTGGGAAAAAAACTGGTACTAACAGTGATGATTTTGTATGGATAAGTATATGACTGCGGTTCTATAATGCTTAAGATAATGGATATCTATGGCCTGCGGCGGTGTGCATACGAAGAAACCCTCAGAGGCAAGCTGGTTCTAGACAAGGTGATGATCAGTTGTGTCATCTACTCCCTTGACTGCATCGCACAGGTGCATTCACAGGTCAATTTCCATGGCCACTCTACCACAGTTGCTCATCATGCCCTGTTGCAGTGTTAGTGTCACTACTGTCTCTAACGTTCATTTTGTTGCTGCTGCTTATGCTTTCATTGGCACAAAGGCAGCGCAATCTTTAACTTCACATAACTACTATCACAGTTTAGTCCTTGGGCTATTGGAGAAAGGATAGGGGCTGGCCTAACTTTAGTTTGCTCTATTTTTTTTTGGGAGACTCCTCTGCTTGCTTCTGCAGTTTTTTTCTGACTTTCCTATGCCATCAACTTGGAGACCAATTGGATGATTTCTTTTATCCTTTACTTGATTGTATATTTTCTTATCTCGTGACGCAAGATGAATCATATTTACTCATTCATTTTTCCATGTCCAGCGGTTGTCCTACTCAATCTAATATCTCTTGCAGTCCTGCTCCATGAAAGGTGCGATGCTCCCTTAGAATAGTCATGCTCCATCCCTCCGAACAATTCTTTTATATATAATAATGTTGCAGTGAAGCTTGCTTCTTCTAAAAAAAAGGTAAAAACTAATACTTCTGCGCTAATAGGTTATGAAGCTGATTAGTTGATTGATCAGTGTGTGTATCATTGACTTATATATAATAGTCTCTACTTATACTTATTAGTTCATTGAAAATAAAAAATGCCTGTTCATTTCTAGTTTTCCCACTCCTAATGGCTACCTCCAGCTTCAATTACTGTTCTTTTTTTTCAAACTGATTAATACAGGTACAAGCTAAGATTTCCTGCTTTTTAGATAGCCAAGAGACAATGCTTAAGAGCATCAACTTTACTCTAGAGATTTACTTCCTCCTCTAATCCCCCATTCTTTGCTTCTGTTTCGTATCGACAGCCCAGCGGTGTGGTCTCCAGCTCATGGATCTCATCATTATTGTGTCCAAGGTGTTTGATCAAGCACCAATAGGTTGGATTTGTGTGAGATTAAACTGTAAGAACTCATTCAATTCATGATTCTAAGACATAATAGTTGTACATGAACGTAACTTTGAAAAGACCTGAGACACCTGCATTTGTATCATAAATGCAAGTACGGATCTTTTACTCAGGTATTGCTTTAATCCATCATGCCCCGTGTTACTGTCTATCATTTGATCGCGATGATGACCATGATCTGAAAACATTAAGGCCCACCTTGTTCCGTCTTGTTTACATTTGGTCCGTGCTTATTACAGCCCGTGATTTTAAATGCAAATTAGGACATGCTGCTCATGAAACCTACAACTGCTTGCTTTGAAATGCATTGTCAGCCTGATGTATCTTATAAAATTAAATATGGCTTCACCCTATGCTGTTGTGGAATCCTTTATGTATAAACTGCCCTGTAGCTACCCGCACGTAAGGGCGCGCACCTTCCACTAGTATGATTTATATTTGTGTCGCAAATGAAATAATCAAAAAAAAATTCAGCTTCTGGTTACTTTGCCTAGTGTCAGAGGTCTGACACTAGGCAAAACTTAGCATATTTGCCTAGTGTAGGCGGCCTGACACTAGGCAAAGCTTGACATATTTGCCTAGTGTCGGACGCCTGGCACTAGGCAAACCTTGCATACTTTGCCTAGTGTCAGACCTCCGACACTAGGCAAAACGTCCGTTACAATTTTCACCGTCAGCGGAATACTTTTATCGAGTGGTGTCCTTGACGCTAGGCAAACACTTTGCCGAGTGTCCGAGGTTTGACACTCGGCAAAGTGCTCTTTGCCTAGTCCGCCTCTGCCGACCCTTGTTTGCCTAGTGTGACACTAGGCAAACTATTTGCCTAGTGTTTCTGGGCCTTTGCCTAGTGCCTACGGCACTAGGCAAATCGCGCGATTCCAGTAGTGAGCGGCGAATCTAGACTAAACTGCTGCCGAGGTCGCACAGGTTCATGAACTTAATTTGATGGGGTCGTAGCTGGCCGGAATACGCGGGGTTCCACTGATTCGTACAAAGTTATCGGGGTCTCATGACCCCGACACATGCACTGTGGCTTCGCTGCTGGCATTAACAGCACTGCAGCCGGCAGATCAGTAGCTCCACGCTACCTACCTCGCTCTCTCTCGATCTCCCAGTCGAAGTAAGCGGCTAGCTAGGTGCAGGATTTAGCCAAGCCAAACCAAACCCTAAACGCGGATACCCATCTGCCACGGCTTGCATTGCATTACGAGCTAGTTGGTTCGTCATCCACCATGGCGTGAGCCCAAGAAAGTGCGGCTGCGGTATCTATGCGGCCGGCAAGCAAGGTGTCCTCATGACCCTAAAGCCACCTCTGCCTTTTGCTTGACCTCCTCCGTGTCCAACTCCTCGTTCCCGAGCCACGGAGACGTCGCTGTAGTCCCCCACAAAGCCACAATTTCTAACGGGCCAGACGGCAGTGGAGGCCGCTCTGCATTGCATGCACGAACCAAGTGGTGGTTGTTACACCCTGGTGTTATGAGCTTGCTTAGCATTGAGATTTAGGTTTGAGAGGAATTAGCCAAACAAGTTTTTGGGTTTTTTTAAAAAAAATTAAAACACACGTGAAATGATAAGTGAATCCTATGCGACTCACTTTTGTGGACTCAAATAAATATCCACGTTAACTTACTTGGTACGTAAAAGAGCTAATGAAAATCCTAACGAGAAAATGGGATAAGTCGTTTAATTATTTGGCACAAAAAATCATTTATATAAACAAAAATAAAATATAACTTGTGTGTAGTACTTAAGTAAAGAGGATGAGCAAGTGGTGTAGTTGAAGATGCAACTTTAATTTGTGAAAACAAATGTTGTTAACTAGTGTTCTTGAGAGCTCAAAAATTAAATTTAACGTTAAGATGAGCTATTTTCGTTAAGTCGGCAAACACTTGAACTATTGTTAAAATGTTATTTTTGACGAATTATATTGAGCAAAATAGTTAAATAGTGCTTAAGTATTTTGTTTCTATGGTTTAGTGTAAAGTATGGACTATCGCACGTAGTAATTCTTTGTTGAAGTTAATAAGATATAGACCTCTTAAAAATTGTGGCAACAAGTGTTCATGGATGTTAAGTCCAATTGAACCATTGTCTTTTCTAAGTCGAAAAGAGTGTGGACAATGCCATTTAGCGTTTAAATTCTAACTAAAATGTTTAAACACTAGCTTCATATTTTTGTATTGTTGGTTGCTTCTAAGTAAGCATTTGGGCACGGTGTAGGTCGTAGGTGTGTCAGATGCCACGATGCCATCATTAAAAATTGCTCAACTTCGTTGGGATGTGCTGTAACCTAGTTGTTGGCGCTCTGTGCACGTTGTAAGGGACCATGACGCCTAAGAGGGGGGGTGAATTAGGTAACTTAAAACTCTAACTCTAAACTATGGCCTCTTTTTCTACCCTTGGCAAAACCTATGCAAAAGATAAACTATCTAAATATGCAACTACGATTTTGCTAGTATGTTGCTATCTCTACCGCAAAAGGAGTTATGCAACCTAGGTTCCAAACCTATCAACTAGCATATCATTAAGCTAGAAAAGTAAAGCACACACCAAGATTGCAATGTAAATACGGAAGCTAAAGAGTAATATAGAGATATGCAAACTCCCATCGATGACTCCAGTATTTTTACCAAGGTATTGAGAAGCGCGCAAGCTTCCCCCTAGTCCTCGTTGGAGCCCTTCGTAAGGAATCCCTTGCAAGGGCCAAGCTCCCAGTCAGGTAACTCCGTGGATAGCCTCGGGCCTTCCCCATGCGCAAGTGGGTCTCCGGTGTGCCTTTCGGCAAGCCTCTCCCGGACCGCTGACCACCGTCTTCACTATCAAGCTTCCAGCCAAAACGCCGTGGGCCTTATTCCCTTCGATACACAGTGGCGGCCACACCACAAACGCGGTTGGTGTGATCTCGCAAGACTATAAGCCCCTTCGATGTATAACAATGGTGCGCGCAAGCACCGAGTGATAAGAGTTGTGCAAACCTCACTAAACACTAGGCCTAAACCTAGAGCAAGTGCATAAGCAGTGGTCTAATCAACCTAAGTACTTCGCAAAGCACCTACACTAATCACCCAATGATTGATTGTGCATGCATTTATTGTTGCACTAGCCTCAAGTTGCTCAAGTTTAGTAGATAGTTCAATATTGAGATTAGCAAATGTCTCATGTTGTTCCAGCAAGGTTTTATAAGCTTCTTGTGAACCATCTAGCTTTTCTTGCAACATTTTTAGCTTCTTTTGTTGGCTAGTGCAAGCCTTAGCATATTTAAGATTTTCTTGCATAAGTTCATTAAGAGAAGGTATTTCATCATCACTATCACTCTCACTAGAGGATGAGCTTTTGTTACCTTATGCCATAAGGCACACACGAGAAGAGCTTGATGATGAGTGCTTGTGGCCTCACCTCTTGTGATGGTCTTCTTCTTCACTTGAAGAATCATCCTATGATCTTATTGATGTGAGGGCTTTATCCTTGCACATCTTCTTCTTTGTCTTAGGTGTGGGCTTATTTGGACAAACTTTTACAAAGTGCCCCAACTCGCTACATCCATAGCATCCTTTCTTTCTTTGCTCATTTTTTTAATTGGTGAAGATAAAATCTTGAATTTGGATGGATACACCGTTGACATTGAGCCTTTAGATCATCTTCTCCATCTTGTTGATAAGTTTGATTGATTCTTCATCAAGGTCGGAGGTGGAGGAGGAAGATTGATCATCATCACTGATCATCATCACTTGATTCATCATCATCATCTTCTTCTTCTTCATCTTCACTTGAGGAGCTTGAGCTTGAGCTTGTCTCAACTTGCTTGCCCTTCATCTTTGTTTTCTCACTACATGTGAGAGCTTTGCCTTTGCTTGATGACGAGGCTTCTTCTTGACCCATCTTCCGTGATATTTCAAATGCCACTATCTTGTTAATGACTATAGCCGGGGTCATGGTGCTCAAGTCCTCTATGTTATGAAGGATGGTAATGATACTTGCATATTTCTTTTATGGTAGCACAGAGATGATCTTCCTCACGATGTCCTCATCATTTAGCTTTGTTAATCCTATTGAATGGAGCTCATTGATAATTAGATTCAAACAAGAATACATATCACGAACAAGCTCATCATCATTTATTTTAAAGGAATCATAATTTTGCTTAGCTAGACAATGTTTTTGCTCACGGACATTAGATGTGTCGTCATGGAGTTCTTGGATTTTAACTAAATTTTATGTGCCGTATTTAAAGTGAACACTTGGTTAAACACATCCATGCTAAAAGATTCAAACAAGCAATTTTTAGCTCTAGCATCAAAATAAATTTCTTTTTCTTCACTCTTTGTGGGTTTATTGGGATTCTTAATGGGTTTTATTCCGTCATGAGTGACTCTCCAAACATCCAAATTTACCGTCTCAAGGTGACAAGCCATTCTAGCTTTATAATAGGGCAATTTAGTGCCATCAAAGTGCGGAGACCTAGAGGTATTCATCTCAACTAATCTAAATAGCATCGACTCAACGGCGGTGAAGCCAAAGGTCCAAATTGAGCCAACCAGCTCTGATACCACTTGTAAGGGACCGTGACGCCAAAGAGGGAGGAGGTGAATCAGGCAACTTAAAACTTTAACTCTAAACTATGGCCTCTTTTTCTACCCTTGGCAAAACCTATGTAAAAGATAAACTATCTAAATATGCAACTACGGTTTTACTAGTATGTTGCTATCTCTACCGTAAAAGAAGTTATGAAACCTAGGTTCCAAACCTATCAACTAGCCTATCACTAAGCTAGAAAAGTAAAGCACACACCAAGATTGCAATGTAAATGCGGAAGCTAAAGAGTAAGATAGAGATATGCAAACTCCCGTCGACGACTCTGGTATTTTTACCAAGGTATCGAAAAGCGCGTAAGCTTCCCCCGAGTCCTCGTTGGAGCCCTTCATAAGGAATCCCTCGTAAGGGCCAAGCTCCCAGTCGAGTAACTCCGTGGATAGCCTCGGGCCTTCTCCACACGCAAGTGGGTCTCCGGTGTGCCCTCCGGCAAGCCTCTCCTCGACCGCTCCCCGCCATCTTCACTATCAAGCTTTTGACCAAAACACCGCGGGCCTTGTTCCCTTCGGTACATGGTGACGGCCACACCATAAACGCGATTGGTGTGATCTCGCAAGACTACAAGCCCCTTCGATATACAACAATGGTGTGCGCAAGCACCGAGTGATAAGCGTTGTGCAAACCTCATTAAACACTAGGCCTAAACCTAGAGTAAGTGCATAAGCGGTCGTCTAATCAACCTAAACACTTCACAAAGCACCTACACTAATCACCTAATGAATCACTAAGTACTATGCAAGTGGAGATCACTAAAATGGTGTATCAACACCCTTGATATGTTTCCTCAGCTCTCCAACCCTCAAATGGCCGGTTGAGGGGTCTATTTATAAACCCCATAGAGAAAGTAGCCGTGTGGGCAAAACCTAGCTTACTGCTACTGACCGGACACTATTGTCATCTTGACTAGACGTGTTCGGTCGTCCTGACCGTTGAGCACGCGTGTAGAGATCAGACGCACTGCCGAGTCCAGTCATCATCGTCCGGACGCGTCCGGTCGCATTTGCGCCGCTCTAGAACCTCTTTGGACATGATCGGATGCTGCACTTTATGCGTCTGGTCATCTAGTGCCACTGCATCCGGTCCTTACTGAGTTGTTGCCGCGATGATGAATAGTGAAGTCCGTGCGTCTGATCACTACCTCGCTCAGCGTCCGGTCACTGCTGGTAACGCCTACTGTTGCCGAGTAACTGATCAAATGCGTCTAGTCCTTATAGGGCCACACCCAGTCACCTTTGCCGAGCTTATTTTTTCACGATCTTGCGTCCGGCTTGAATCCTATATTTGTGCTTGGACTTTGCTTGATATATTGGGTCTTCTCTTGTGCTTTTAGGGTCTTGCTTATGGTGTTGATCGTGGGATCATCATGTTGCCTTCATCCAAGTCACGTCTTGCACCGTATTGAACTACAAAATAATTACTTGCAAATTCATTAGTCCAATTTGGTTGTGTTGGTTATCAAACACCAAAATACAAAGTAAATAGGCCTAGGGTCTATTTTCCTTACACCGGCGTTCAACACGATGATCTTATCTTGGCGTCTCTCCATCTTTCTCTTGGGCCATCCTCTGGTCGTAAGCATTGTTTCGCTGGTTAGCTGTTAGCACCAGCTACAGGTTAGTGGAACTGGTTGAGTCTTAATTGAGACGCTAAGTTGTTTTGGCTCGCTTTTAAAGCCATGATTGGCACCATTTTGGCCGCTGGCCCATGAGTGCGGTCACCACGTGCGCGTGTGCTGCTGGTGCCGAACTCCGACCGTGGCAGGCTGTTGCCGCTGGCTAGCTTGTGTGCCCGATCGGTGCCACACAACGCCCTTGGCCTCGCGTTGGTCATCCAGGCTGGCTATGGCCTGGCCCGCTATCACCGTGTGCGCACACCACCCTCTGGTCGTCGAGCCGTGCGCAGGGTCGAGACAAGGTTGTGGCTATCATCGCCTTGCCATTGTGGTGCTCGCCTCACCCCTCGTTTCACCTACCATGTCGAGGCTCTGGGCAGGTGTCAATGCCACCATGTCTGGGCCAATGTCCTCGGTTGCAGGGGCGATGGTGATGTCCCTCTGTCGTGCTTGCTCTCTCTAGCCAATGTCGGTGTGCCCGCTCGGGTCTAGCCATGCCATTTTGAGCGCTTCACGCCAAGCCTCTAGGTCTCATCATCTATGCGCATGTGTTCGTACTGCTGCCATCGATCGGGGTCACCTCGTCTTAACCCTCTCGGGCTTGTGTGACCTCCCCACAGCCGCACCATGTGTAGAGCCACCATTCCTTCCTCTTCCTAATCACCAGCTCAGGATGCGTAGCGTAATTCCCCGCATTTGTGGGTGGCATAGGTAGTCAGCTAGGCGCCCTGTTCTCCTCAAGCCCGGTCGATCACTACCAACCGGCAATTTAGCGTTTTGCTCGCCGCCAGCCAGGTGTGCCATCGAGTCGGTAGGTGTGGAGGTATTGCCTATAGGATTGGTAGCGGTTCAACAGCTCGTACCCTCAAACTATCCAGTGCTCATGCTATTTTACCCAGGGAACTCGTCGGCGATGGGGTGATGTGTCGGTGTCTGGCTCGAGGTGTCACCGTTGTGCCCGGGCACACGTGACTAGACCTCCTCGGCCCTCTCTTGCTTCAATCATCACTATAGTGTGCACCACAGTGAGCTACTGATGCCTATCAGCCATCTCTACCTTTTCATGAGGACGTAGGCTCGCCGAAACGCTCGCGCCGCCATACGAATCTACCGTCTTTGAGGCTAGGGTTGGGCAGTACACCGTTGGACTTTCCGCCACCTCCCAGCATTGCACAGTGGCCCGTGGGTCGACGTCGGCCCGATAGACGCGTATTTTTGGCCCTCAGTAGGCCAGCGTGGCCGTGCTGTGCCGGTCGGAGCCACGCCGTCGTGCACAGGGCGTCGAGGACCGACTGAGTGAGAAGGTAGGGTTTTTGGGGTGCTCGATGTAAAACATATCTCTTGTGCAATAGTGCTCGGAATCATCGCGTAGTAATCTAATAAGTCGGGGACTCTTCTACAAAATGCGTGGACGCGCTCGCATAGCGGGCCAGTTGGGTCGGCCTGCTGACGCGTGATCACACCCCCGCGTGGGCTGTAGTGGGCTGCTGGGCTGAATTGTGGCCGCTGGTTCTCCCTTTTTCTAAAACATTTTTTAATTTAGTTTCTAAGGCAAACTCGTAAATTCCATATAAATTTATTTAGTTGACAAAAAATTATGAAACCAATTTTCTTAGGTTCCTAAAATCATGATCTATTTGTTAGTATATTTTGTTCACATAGTTTTATAATATTTTCATGAGTTATCTAATTAATTTGAGATGCTTAATATTGTAAGATACAAACTTGCAGGAATTTTTGTGATAAATTGGTGATAGTGTTGGCTCTGAAACTTTCGCAGTAAATTCCTAACATTATTAGGTGCTCACTATAATTTTTGTAGCGCCATAATAATTAGTTTGCTAAGGTAGCTAAATGAGCCCTAGTTCGAAAATATATATTTAATCAATAAAATGCTGAAACACCTTGGGATTTTAAAACTAGAACATTTTCCAGGAAACACCGCCTTATTCGACAACGTGGATACGTAGCCTAGCATGTTAGTTATTAGAGCTATCTCGTTAGCTTGCGAGGCGTAATCGTATTTCTAAGAGTTTCGGTTGCCGTTGATTATTTACGTCTCCACGTTGCATCCACGTTTATCATAATTGGAACAACGATGGATCGTGAAGATGATCGGAGTAGTGGAAAGGATGGTGCATTGATGATCGTGTCACCACGATGGAATGCTAACTTTTGGTTATATCTTATCCAGACAAGCCCCGGTGCATAACCTTTAATATTCTGCACTTTATTTTATGCTTGTGCATTAAGTTTTAAGGAATTGAATGAAACCCACATATATATATATATATATATATATATATATATATATATATATATATATATATATTATCCTATGAGTACTACTATACTAGTATGTCAGGATCATGTAGATTGCTATGCTATAAGATTCGATAGAAGTCGAGTGATTACCCATCACTCGTGAGAGATATGAAAGATATTATTGTTGTTATTATATTACTATCACATGAAATATATTGGAGGATAATTGAAGACTGGGCAGGACTGTGCTTTGTATTTGGACTTGGTTAGGCAACCAAGCAAGGCTCGGATTGCATTTGTTCCGCATGTGTCGATTGAGGACCGTCCGTTGCTGTGGATGGTAGTCAGGTCACAGACTTATTATCCTAAGCACATACTTGCTTATGGAAGCGGGAAAGCTCGTTACGCTTTTGTCGTGGGTTCCGGGTCTTTTCAGACCGACTGATTGGAAGCGGAAAAAGGTGGAGGTCTAAGCACCATACTAAGACCGAATCTTAAGTGTGGGGGTTTGAAGTCCAAATTTGGACAGGGACCTAGACCCTGTGATAGGAGTGGAATGGGTTGGTCTTATTTGTGCCTGGGATATAAACGGGGCGTGCGTTTCAGAGTAACCAGCTTGGATATATTGGTTCACGAATCGCTGTTTCTGTGAGATGGTACCGACTTGGCTATGGTATAGTACCATAGTAAGAACTGAAATATGAAATATGGTAAAATAGTTCTGATTGCTCACCATCTGCTTGAAAGTTGCATAGGAGCTTACATAGAATGGATAGTTAATGAACTAGTGATGACTGCTAATAAAATTTAATATAAGGACGTATATTTAGTAATGCTTCCGCAGATGCAATAACCCACAAGTCAAATAAGCCGTGCATATTCTTGGAGTCTTTTATTTCTCTCCTGTTGGGTAAGTATTGCTGAGTACCATCGAGTACTCAGGGGTTTATTTTTCCCTGTTGTAGGTGATCGAGGGATGGTATATGGTTTTTGTGTGTGGAAACCTTCTGGTGGGTTCATCGAAGATTTTCTTACGTTGCTGACGTAGAGTTTATTCAAAATTTTCACAAAATATTTTTGCAAAGAAAAAGACTTATAGCCTGTTATCATTTCATGTATATAAATGTTCCTAATGTTTGCGCTTAAACTTGTCGTTATATACATTTTCGCTGAAAACTCTAATAACATTGTTATATTCTATTGTTATAATCAATTGAGGTAATATTCTGCTACTGTAATAAAGTGATGTAAGAAATGACTTAAGAATATTGTAAGTTTTTTCTCATTTATGATCCTGATAAAAAAATATGGATTTTTAAGTTCTTTTTTAGGGTGTGCTCGATGAAACAACATGATTTAATACACTCTCTTATATACTTAATATCTAATGAAAGATGAGTACTGTTGAGAGACATTAAATCAGCCGCCGCTGCCGCCTCACCTTTGCGGCTTTCCCTTTCCGTTTGCCGACTGCCATGCCTTGGGCGATGAGCCGATGAGAGAGAGACACGACGCACATGCGCGGGAGCGCGCGATTGGGCAGGGATGTCGTACGTACCTGACCTGCGGTAGACCGCATGCAGTAGCTATGGCCTCCGTACGTCCTGCCATTTGCAGGATGCACGCATATGCATGTGCCTTGCATTGGACGAGACAGTCCATCTCACCTTTCGGTGACAGGGTTTTGTCGGTCTAACACCATTCCACGACTGTCTCTCTCTGATAACCACGATCCAAAATATAATATCCATTTGTTTTTTTAGTAACGTTAAAGTCAAATGGTTTAATACTTATTTTTTATATTCTTCAACAATCAGACCTATGAAAAAATTATTTTTTATAAATGGATCTTCAGGAGAGAGAATACTTAGATTTATGTTATGGCCCTGTTCGGCTTACCTCATATTCGGTTTGTTCGGCTTTTTTTTTCAGCCGGAACAGTGTTTTTCTCTCACAACAATTCAGCTGAAACAGTATTTTCAGCCAAGTTTCATACCAGCGAACGGGGCCTATGCCTCTCGTGACATCTAAAATTAATCTGTCATATAGGTACTCTGCTGAAGGCTATAGATATTGTATTAAAGACCTATTTTAGGTTTAGGTTCCGCTATGGGTCTCCTGTTGGAGACGACCTTAGTACTTACTCCTACTTACTACTGCTCCTAGTGCTAGTGTTAGTACAATTTAAGGATACTTTGTCTTTCGTTCTAAGCTAAGCGGTGTGATTAGTATATTGTTTAATTCATCGATGGGCAAAGCAAGCTGGACCAACAAGTGGCTCTAGTCTAGTCTAGTCTAGAAGCAGAAGGGCAATTGGCTAGAACAACAGCCTGTTGTAGTAGTAGGATAGAAGTGTAAGTACTATTATTATATACACTGCGAAAGGGGCAAGGGCATGAAGATTTGCAATGGAGATCGCTCTTTTTTTTGGCCATGGTCAACAAAAGAAAGACGATGGGCACTATTGCCTTGCCTTTTGGCCCCTACTGCCATTGCAGCCCTACTTTAAGGGTCTGTTTGAAACGCAGGAATATAAAATAGATGAATAAAACAAAACATAGAAAAGAGAAATGAATATAGTATTAAAATAGATGAATGAAAAGCATAGGAATTTTTGAAACATGGGCGTTTGGAACACAGGAATGGAAGCCGTGCTCAAACTTGAGAGTATAAATATTAACGTATATTATTAGGCTTTTCTATACAAGATTCTGGCCAGCTTGCATGCCACTAGACGTGCTAACAATGCCTCAGTGTGCTTCATTGCATTGGACTTCATGAAGAAAAGGAAACCAAGAGGTAGAACTGGATGTTCATTTTCCTCCTAAACGTACAGGTACAAGAAACTTTCCTTTGGAAAGGAAGTGATTAATCCTCCTATCCGAACGCTGCTACAAGATCAAAAATATAGGAATGATGATTCCTTTAGAATTCCTTTGGAATTTCTGTAATCCAAAAAAACCCCTTAAACTTGGGTAGGAGATAATATTCGTACCGAGAAGAAATGTATATACCCAGTTATTAGTATGGGATGAACAGCGTCAACACGCACGCCGAGCCGTCCAGCTCCAACACGTACAGGCTAGCCAGACACGCTTCATCCTCGCGTAATCTGGGCATCCAGACACTTGGAGCTGGACTTGAGGGCCTTGTTGGAGAGTCAACATGTGCATCCATGGCCACCGTACCTTCCAGGTTGGAATACCCATGTTCCCTTTTGTTGCCGCTCGCCACCTATTTCTTGGCAGACAAAGAGCCTGTTCGCAGTTAGCTATGATACAATATTTTTTTTATAATAAACTAGTACCACAGTTTAGAAACCGAACGGTCTAAAAAAGTGCGCGGTAAAATAGTCCATCGTGCATTTGTACTGGTTGGGTCACGAGTAGCCATGTGTCGAGCCCTCCTGTTTACCGCCACCACGAGTACAAGGGAACATTATTATAAATCAGACGCTCGCATTCGTACGAGCACACTCTCTATGAATGCACTACTGCACGCACAATCTGACCCTGTGAACACTTTCGAGAGAATAAACCAACAAATTTTAAAATTTACAAAGTTACCATAAACGTCTTATCTTAATGTGCATGAATGCAAACACCCTACTGAGCTAGAGATCGACTTGAACCCAGTTGAGCATATTGACCACAAGAAATCTGACCAATTTAGTTATGCTCAATTAGTGACTTTCTTGCCGCGCCGCCCCCCCCCCCCCCCCCCCCCCCCCCCCAGGGCATTACTATACACGGTTGCCAGAGAAGACACCTTGCTAGACGGTGTGCGGATAACGAACACAATGACCAACTCTTGACAGCACTGACACTTCCCAATTTTTTGAAATATTCTTTGACGCAATGACTTTGTATTTTGAGAAGCTATAAACATCTATCTTTTTTTGACAAACTTGTCAGCCTAACGTTTTGAAGACGATATTTAGGAGAACTTTTTTTGGAGAAACTTCAATGTTTGTAAACTTTTATGGTCAACTTCTACACATAAGTTTCTTGTTGTTTACCATATTCAAGAAACTTTCAATTTATACATATTTCTTTTTTTATCTACCATCTTCAAAAAAAAACATTGTTAAAAAAGTTTTTAACAAATCATTTAACTTTATACAAAGCATCTATTATGTTAATATTTGTCGAACACACAAGAAGCCTCCATGTTACTTTTTTAGCCTTGCAAAAATCCATGTTAATTAGAGAAAATAAATTAAAAGTTTTCCTCTACATGTTGATAAATTAACAACCATACAACCTTTTACCCAAAATTACACTTATATATTTTTGAAACAAAAATACTCATACCCATTTTTCTCTACTACCTACCGATGCCATTATTAAAGAATTATCCACCACTGACAATAAATAAAAGTTTATCCAAAAATACCGTTTTACTTATTTCTCTATGAGATTTGATTTATCGCAGACTCATATTCTTGTTGATTTTCTTCTGAAATATTAAAGAACTGAAGTAAGAAGTTGTATAAAGAGCTTAAGCAAGTAGCTGCACTAGTTCAATATATCTAACCAATTTAGCTACACTCATTTTGTGCTTTTCCGATAATTTTGCCTCGCTTAGTGCATAGCTACACGTGGCCTGGTGGGCAGAGCGGGCCTTGCTAGACCGCACACTAGTGCCAAGAACGAACACAATGACCAACTCTTGACAGCACTGACACTTTCCAATTTTTTTATAATAGTCATTTATGCAATGGATTTGTATTTTGAGAAGCTATAAACTTGTATCTATTTTTTATTACAAACTTGACGGCATAACGTTTTGAAGACGATATTTAGGACAACTTCTTTGGAGAAACTTCAATATATGTAAACTTTTGTTTTCAACTTTTGTACACATAAGTTTCTTGTTGTTTACCATATTCAGGAGACTTTCAATCTATACATTTTTTGTCTAGCACCTTCAAAAAACCTTGTTAAAATAGTTTCTATCGTTGAACTTTTATACAAAGCGTCTATTATCTTAATATTAGGCCAACACACAAGAAGCCTCCATGATATTTTTTAGGCTTGCAAATTTCCATGTTAATTAGAGAAAATAAATTAAAAGTTTTTCCTCTACATGTTGATAAATTAACCACCACAACCATTCTTCAGAAGTTAACCCCAAATTACACACATATATTTTTTGAAACAAAAATACCCATACCCATATTTCTCGATCTACTACCTATCCAAGTCATTAGTAAAGAATTATCCACCACTGACAATAAATAAAAGTTTTTGTCCAAATATTCTGTTTTACTTATTTCTTTATGAGATTTGATTTATCCAAGAGTCGTATAGAGAGTCAAGTCCATCTTGTTGATTTTGGTAGACGCTTTTCTCATAATGTTTTGTTGTTACAAAATGTTCTAAAAAATAATATGAAGGAAAAAAGAATAAAGAAAGAAGATGAGAAAAGAAAGGACAAGTGACGGGATTCCGGCCAGGATGCAAGTCCACAGCAACCCTGTTTAATAAAAAGAAGAAAAACAAAAAGCAAAAGGTGGAAAATATTTTTTTAGGGTTAAGAAAAAACGCTTTGGAGCGCGGCGTACGTTGATGGGTTGAAGCTGACAACAAGCTGTCACGGCTCAACCACGGCGGCCGGAACATACAGTACGAAGACGTGACACGCAGCGGTATGGGCACTCCTGGTCCTGTACTTGTCTACCAAGTACAAAGACGTGCGCCGCTGAGGCACCGTGACGCCTGCCGTCGTGGAAACCCCAGACGGGCATGGTCCGCCCCCAACACGGCGTTGCCAAAAATATAAATCTGCCGCCGCCGCGCGCCGTCGACCGGGCCTGAGCCTCCGACGCCGAGGCGGGCGCAAGCAGTGCCGGTCCTAGAATTTTACGATTTCAGCGTAACGGAAGATCGTATATAAAATCTTATAATATATAGATACTAATTTTACTTATAAAACAAAAATAAATTCAATAACATATTTTTAATTTAACATGTCTGACAATTATCGAGGAACAATATAGATTGAGTAATATATTTGTTTTGTAAATGTATGATAATTATTGAGAAACAATGTAGATTAAAAAGCAATATATTCATTTTTTTCTCACCGACAAATGTTTCTTAGGTAACATTCTAAAATTCTAACACCTAAATTAGAATAAAAATATGACTATATGGGTACAAAGTACTAGAAGTCTGAAATACTATACAAATAATTAATTTAGATTAAAAATAAAAAAGAAAAAAAATACCTTGGGTCTAAACAACTGATCGGTGATCGCAATTCGTAAGAAGCCAAGAATCAAGATGTCGTCGTCGTGGAGCCCTGCCTGGTCGCCGTCCTCGTGCGCTTGGTCGTCGTCCTCATGCGCCGTGTCCGTGTCTCCGGTAGTCTAGCTCTTCGCGGCAGCGCGACTCGTCAGCTCCACGTGTGTAAGGCACACGTCGCAAATTCACGATCAGAGTGTGTTGTGTGCAGCGTGACTCATCACCTCCTCTCTACTTAAGAGCGGTGGAAAAAGAAAACTAAGAAAGAAATGCCGATGTTGTCTTTTTAAACCATCTAGCCAGTTCTATATCTCTCTTCTCATTAGTTTACTAATATCTGATGAATTATAGACCTAAAAATTTATATAACTAGGCTTGTGCTCCTCCTCCAATTAGACTAACGACCGTCGCACCTACCGGCACTGGCGCTAAGAAGCAAGCAACGGACGCGCGCGTGAGGGCCGGGGGGCCGGCCGTCGACGTGCCTGTCGTCGCTTTCCGGCAGGCGGCCCTAGACAGCCGACGACCCTGTTGGCCCGTCCGTGCATTCCGTGTCGTCCGGCCGTGGGCTATTACTCGTGCGCTCATCCGCCAACCATTGGGTTGGGTGGCCTCGGACTTCGCCGTTCGGTACGGGCGCCGGTTTTGATTTCCCCAGCCAGTACGTACGGGTACGGTAGCTATGCTTATATATATCTAGTTCTCCCTGAGAATTCCAATTTTCCATGCAAACCCAGCCCACCACTAATGGTGAGTACCACAGGGGACCTTTTGAGCGAGTTGAGTGAAAACAACTTGGCAGCAGCCATCGCTGTAACTCGCTTGTTCACAACAGTGCAAAAAAAGAAGAAGAAGAAAATTGAAAGAGAGGCACACAGACGGCTACATATACTAGATACCATTATAATTTATATGGATAGTTCCCTAAATCTATATGAAGAAATTCTAATAAATATAAAAAAACCAATACGTGTGTTCTCTAGTAGGCTTTAATGTTTAAGCCTATGAGTAGAGGTGGAAAGTACAACATCAATTAATAACATATTGCTAGTTGATGTGAAGGTATGGTGTTCTCATCACTATATATATGTACCAATCCTCCCGGAAAAAAAACACACTAGAAACTACCATTGGGAGTTCTAGTTTGAAAAATCCAAATGTAGTAAATTAGTATTTTTCTCATCTCGCTGCGCTACCGCCGTAGTCCATCCCGACGTCTGCGTGCAACGACGTTCATGAGAGCAGGTCTCCGGAACCCTTATCCTTGTGATCCTGCACCGGGAGAGGACGAATAAGGTTTTTGGGTCTCCCGAACCCTCGCCCTTGATCCTGCACCGGGAGAGGACGAATAAGGTTTTTGGGAAGCGCTCGTCGCGCGACTGCTTCCGACTTTCACGACGGGTCGTCTTCCATCCAAGTTAGGCGGTGCTACGTCCCGGCGTATTCGTCGTCAGCTGCTCCGAGCTCTTCTTTCACCACTCAACGACGACTTAGTACCACCACCACCAGCAACGTCTCCCTCTACATCATCTTCACCAGCGACGCCCTTTTCTTCTGCAAATAAAAGGTACACACCACGTGACCAATCTATTATTGTCGTTCGTCTACTGTGTTGATCATGATGATCTTAGCTATGTTGCTAGCTATATTGCTATCAATGCTGCCTGATTTAACTAGTATGTTAGAGATCTACATGCTAGTTTATGAGATTGTCATAATTTGTATTCTGCTATTAATCTGAAAATTAATTAGAAAATTACCTAATTATTCAACAATCCAAAAACCTTATTGTAGGCATTTTTCTAAATTATCTATGGCTAGTTTCACTAACGCGCTGAGACCAGAAAAGTTTTCTGGTGCGCACTTTAAGAGATGGCAAGTAAAGGTCACCGATTGGTTGACAACCATGAAAGTGTTCTGGGTGAGCGCTGGCATGCCTAAGGAAAATATCTCCGAAGAAGATCTGAGAAGATTCTAGGATGCCAACGAGATTTTTGTGGGAGCTGTGTAGAATGTACTTTTTAATCATCTGTTTGATTCAACTCTGCACATAAAAGATACAAAGACGTTGTGGGATCATCTGAATGTTACTTATGGTGCATCAGATGCTGGTAGTGAGTTGTACATCATGGAGAGCTTTCATGACTACAAGATGGTTGCTAATCGATATGTAGTCAAGCAAGCTCATGAGGTTTAGTGTCTGGCTAAGGAGCTTGAACTCCTTAAGTGTGTCATACCCGATGAATTTGTGGCTGGGTGCATTATTGCTAAGTTGCCTCCTTCATGGAGAGGCTTCGCCACAAGCCTTAAACACAAGAGACAGAAAATATCAGTTGAAAACCTGATAGCATCTCTTGATGTTGAGGAGAAGGCTCGGGCTAAGGACAATATTGAGAAGGGGAACGAGGGGCATCCTAGTGCAAAATTTGTCTAGAGAAACCCACATGGTAGGAACAAAGGAAAGAATAAGCCTTTTAATGCCAGGTCTACTACTACCTTCAAGAAGAAGAAGAAAGATAAAGCAGAGTTGCCTTGCTTCACTTGTGAAGAGCTTGGCCACTTTTCCAAAGAGTGTCCGAAGCGAGCGGACCGTAAAGGGAAAAAGAAGAATGTCAATTTCATGACTACTAGCAATGCTGATGACGGGTATGGTAACCTTCCTACTATATAATCAGTGTTTCAATCTCTAAGTTGGTGGGTTGATACAGGTGCTAATATTCATGTGTGTGCTAACATCTCTATGTTTTCTTCTTATCAGAGGCTCCAAGGTGTCTCTGTCCTAATGGGGAATGGGTCGCATGCTTCTGTTCATGGTGTTGGCACGGTGGATCTGAAGTTTACTTCGGAAAAGATCGTGCAGCATGTCCCTTCTATACGGAACAACCTAGTTAGCGTCTCCCTTCTTTTGAGAGATGGGTTTAAGGTAGTGTTAGAGTCCAATAAAGTAGTAATGTCTAAGCATGGACAATTTATTGGTAAAGGCTATGATTGCAGAGGCTTGTTCCACCTATCTTTGGCAGATTTTTGTAATAAGTCAGTGAATCACATTTATGGCACAATTAATGATATTTCAAGTGTTTGGCATTCTCGTTTATGCCATGTCAATTTTGGGTTGATGTCATGTTTGTCTAGCATGAGTTTAATTCTAGATTTCAGTATTGCCAAAGGTTCTAAGTGCCATAGTTGTGTGTAATCAAAGCAACCTTGAAAGCCTCAGAAGGCAGCAGAGGAGAGAAACTTGGCACCTCTAGAACTCATACATTCTGATCTATGTAAGATGAATAGTGTGTTGACAAAAGGTGGAAAGAGATATTTCATGATTTTAATTGACGATGCAACTAGATTTTGCTATGTTTACTTGTTGAAAACTAAAGATGAAACGCTAGACTACTTTAAACTCTATAAGGCTGAAGTTGAGAATCAACTAGAGAGAAAGATTAAGCGTCTAAGGTCGGATCGTGGTGGTGAATATTTTCCTAGATTATTTGATGAATTCTATGAGACACGTGGCATTATTCATGAGAGGACACCTCCCTATTCACCCGAATCAAACAGGGTTGCCGAGAGGAAGAACCACACCCTAACTGACTTAGTGAATGTCATGTTAGACACTGCATGTTTATCTAAGGCATGGTGGGGGAGGCTTTATTGACTGCAAGTCATGTCCTGAATAGAATTCCAAACTGAAATAAAGAGACAACACCATATGAGAATTGGGTTGGGAGGAAACCATCACTTTCATACTTGCGCACGTGGGGATGCTTGGCGAAGGTCAACATACCAATTTCTAAGAAGCGCAAGCTTGGACCAAAGACTGTAGGTTGTGTCTTTCTACGATATGCTCACCAGAGCATTGCCTATAGGTTTTTAGTAGTAAAATCTAAAGTTCCTGATATGCATGTTGATACAATTATAGAATCTCGTGATGCTATATTTTTTGAGAACATATTTTTTTTATGAAAGATATGCATAGCAATGCCAGATTTTCTTCTAAGATAGCTCCTGATTTTACTACACCTATTGAGTCTCTTGTTGAGTCATTTGAGCAACCACTTGAAGAAGTCCTTGAGAAGAATGGCAATGAAGTTCCTACGAGGAACAAGAGACAAAGGATTGCAAAATCTTTTGGTGATGATTTCATTGTGTACCTTGTGAACAATACTCCCACCTCTATTGCAGAGGCGTATGCATCTCTAGATGCAAATAATTGGAAAGAAGTTGTTCGTAGAGAGATGGACTCGATTCTTTCTAATGGAACTTGGGAATTATCTGAGCTGCCATTTGGTTGTAAACCTGTGGGCTGTAAGTGGGTGTTCAAGAAGAAGCTTATACTTTATGGTACTATTGACAAGTACATGTCTTAACTTGTGGCTAAGGGTTATACCTAGAAGGAAGGTGAGGATTTCTTTGATACTTATTCACCTGTTGCTAGAATGACCACTATTTGAGTGCTACTTTCCCTGGCTGCCTCATATGGTCTTCGCGTTCATCAAATGGAAGTGAAGACAACTTTTCTTAATCGAGAGTTGGATGAGAAAATCTATATGGATCAGCCTGATGGGTTTGTAGTAAAAGGTGAAGAGCGCAAGGTGTGCAAGTAACTGAAATGTTTGTATGGCTTGAAACAAGCACCTAAACAATGTCATGAAAAGTTTGACATAATTTTAACGAGTGCGGGCTTTGCCGTAAATGGGGCTAATAGGTGTGTGTACTATCGACATGGTGGGTGCAATTCTATTATATTATGCTTATATGTCGATGATATTCTAATCTTTGGCATGAACATTGATGCAATGAATGAGGTCAAGTCTTTTCTGTCTAAGAGCTTTGACATGAAAGATCTAGGAGAAGCTATTGTGATTCTAAACATTCAGTTGATTAAGAATGAGAGTGGGATTACTTTGTTGCAATCTCACTATGTTGAGAAGGTCTTGAGCTGATTTGGCTTTATCGATAGCAAGCCTTCTCCAACACCTTATGATCCTAGCGTGACTTTGAGAAAGAACAGCAAGATAGGTAGAGACCATTTGAGATACTCTCAGATCATTGGTTCACTCATGTATTTAGCTAGCGCAACAAGACCAGATATCTCTTTTGCTGTGAGCAAGTCGAGTAGGCACACATCCAACCCGGGTGATGATCATTGGTGTGCACTTGAAAGAGTCTTGTGTTATCTTAAAGGTACAATGAGTTTTGGGATACACTATTCTAGGCACCCGGCTGTGCTTGAGGGATATAGTGATTCGAACTGGATATCTGATATTGACCAAATCTACGCCACTAGTGGGTATGTGTTTACTCTTGGAGGTGGCACAGTGTCATGGAGGTCTTGCAAATAGACTATTTTGACAAAATCAACCATGAAAGCAGAACTTGTTGCTTTAGATACAGCTTCTACAGAGGCAAAATGGCTGCGTGAGCTCTTGTTGGACTTGCTAGTGGTTGAAAAAACCAATACCGGCTATCCTTATGAACTGTGATAATCAAACTGTGATTACTAAAGTGAACAGTGCTAAGGATAATGTGAAGTCAACAAGACATGTTAAAAGACGTTTGAAGACTGTTAGAAAGTTGAGAAACTCCGGAGTAATAGCTGTGGCCTATGTGCAAATAGACAAAAACCTGGCAGATCCCTTTACAAAAGGGCTATCATGGAATGTGATAGAAATTGCATCAAGGGAGATGGGTATGAGACCCATGTGAGTTTACAGTAGTTGTAACCCAACCTTTTTGATTGGAGATCCTGTAACTAAGGATTTGGGAAGAACAAGCTATTGGTAAATTGAGGAGAGTAAACTATTACCCTCTCTATGTGAAGATACAATACTCTCAAAGCAATGAGGCATTGTATGGTAGGTTGGCGAATGTCTTAATGTGTTCTATTGGCTTTAACAAGTAAAGATGTTGTCCTGCAGAGCATTCTTGAAAGAACATACCTATATGAGCCCGACTGTATAACGTTGCAGTCTATGAGACTTGGGTGATCTCTAGTAAGCTCATGAAGAGACCAGAGAGTACGACGTATATGCTCCACCCATGGGGAAGGCTACTGGTAGCTAGGTACTAGTTTTACTTTGAGTAAAACTTGTTCGCACAAAACTTGCAATTCAAGGCATAGTCCATTGTTCAAATTGTGGATGGGTGTAACTTAAAGCTCTAGGCGGATGTTCAACTTAACAGTCTCTGCTCAAACACTAGTATATAAACAATAGTGGGAGAAGGAAAATATCTATACTGGGTAGTTGAGATCTGGTGGGGGATTGTTAGAATTTATATAGATAGTTCCTCTAAATCCATATGAAAAATTCTAATAAATCTCAAAGGCCCAATACTTGTGTTCCCTAATGGGCTTTAATGTTTAAGCACATAAGTAGAGGTGGTGTAGGGTCGAAATGACAACTAGAGGAGGGTGAGTAGTCATTTCTAAAACTAATGCGCAGGCTAAACGAAACAAGTGTGAAATTAAAACTATCGGTCTAGCCAAGATTACACCCCTCTATCTATGTTCTCTAGCACCTTGCAATGATCCTAATTAAGCAACAAAGGTGCTAGGCTAGTTAGAGCTCACCTAATCAATTCTAGAAGCAAGGTCACACAAACCTATGCCACTAGTACTTAGCCAACAAGGAGCTCCTACACATGCTAGTAAGAAAAAGCACAAAACCAACTAAGCTCACTAGCAATGCTCAATAACAAGGCAACCAATGTCAAATTGGAGAGTGCAAATACTTAGCTACATAAACTAAGCAAAGTGACTAACAAGGTTACACAAACTAAATTAGTCACGCAAGGGAGCTATTTCTATGCTACACAAGCAAGAATGTAACTAGTGAGCTATACAAGCAAACTAATTACAGGAGCAACTACACAAGCACAATGTATATGAAAGTAATTACAAGCTTGTGTAACGAGGATGCAAACCAATGGGAAGAATAAAGTTGACACAGTGATTTTTCTTCCAAGGTTCACGTGCTTGCCAACATGCTAGTCCCCATTGTGTCGACCGCTCACTTGGTGGTTCGGCGGCTAATTGACATCACCCGCCAAGCCCGCACGTCGGGCACCGCAAGTACCTACCCCGAAAATGAAAGTAGCTCAATGACATGTTTTACTAGAGTTGCTCTTCATGGCTTCCGCAGGGTGAGCACAATGCCCCTCACAAAGCTCTTCTCCGGAGCACTGCATAAGCTTCTTGCGGGCTTCGACGAAGACCACCACCAAGGTGTCTAGGAGGTGGCAACTTCCAAGAGTAACAAGCACCACTGGCTTTCAACTCGATCACCTAGTGCCACTCAATGCAACCTCATGATGCAATCGTACTAGAATCGCTCTCTCACACAATCGGATGATCACTATCAAGCATATATGAGATGGAGGGCTCCCAAGCACTCTCAAGCATGGACACAAAGTCCCCTGAGGTGCTCAACCTCATCCATGGCCGAGATCACCTTCTATTTATAGCCCCATAGGCTAAACTAGCCGTTACCCCTTCACTGGGCAAAACTCGGAGTGATCGGACACTCCGGTCAAATCTATCGGACACACCCTACCAGCGTCCGGTCAATGGATGGCTACCACGTCATCTCTCTCTTCAAATACTGAGCGCCCGATCCCAACGATCAAATGATGACCGGAACACAGTGCCACGACCGGATGTAGGACCCCAGCGTCTGGTCACTTCTAGTAAGCCTCCACTCGTGACCGGACGCGTCCGGTCATGATCGACCGGACTCACCCAGCGTCCGGTCACTCACTGTCTCCTCTTTGCTGCCACATCAATAGGACCGGACGCACCCCGCCAGCGTCCTGTCACAAAGTGACCCAGCGTCCGGTCGAAGACGCCTGCACCTTCACTGCTGCCACTGACCAGACACAGGACCCCAGCGTCCGGTCACTGCGTGACCAGCATTCGGTGCACTCTGTAAAACCCTGTCTTTTCTGTACAGGGCGCTGGTGAAGTTTTGAACCCTTCTCACCTTCGTTTCATCACCGAGTTGATCCACATCAACTCCAACTTCATCTCCTTTGTAAATGTGCCAACACCACCAAGTGTACACCTCCATGTGTATGTGTGTTAGCATTTTCATAATTATTTTCTAAAGGATTAGCCACTCAACTTGCCACGCCACTCAATCCTAGCGATGATGCAAAGTTAGATCACTCGAGTGGCACTAGATGACCGATATGTAAATAAGTTTGCCCCTCTTGATTGTACGGCCATCTATCCTAAATCCGGTCATAAACTTCTCTACACACCTATGACCGATAAAATGAAATGCCCTAGGTTATACCTTTGCCTTGCGCATTCCATTCTATCTCCTCCAATATCGATGCAACACATGCACCAACACGATCAACAATGATATGATCCACTTTATATCATCACGTGATCATATTGGTTCATTGATCTTGACTTCACTTGCTTTTCACCATTGCCTTCATCCATCGGTGCTAAGTCTTGCTCAAGCTTCACCGCCACGCGGTTCATTGCTCCAAAGCCTTCGACTTACCCTTCACGCTTGCAACCAGTCCATCAAGCCAAGTTATGTCTTGATCTTCTCCACCTTGATCATATGACTTAATGTCATGTCTCATGTGCAATAAGCTCCCTCATCATCACCTGTGTGAGCTTTGCAACATCTCCACGCCATTTTCACCTTCATGGCATATATTGCTCACACACATGTACCGGTGGACTAATCACCTGTGTATCCCACATAAACACAATTAGTTCACCTAGGTTGTCACTCAATTACCAAAACTACACAAGGACCTTTCAGGTGGGAGGTACAATATCAATTAGTACCATATTGCTAGTTGACGTGCACCGACGTTTGGGAGAGGAGGTCTCCGGAACCCTCGTCCTTGTGATCCTGCACCGGGAGAGGACGAATAAGGTTTTTGGGTCATGCGACGAGGTTTTTGGGAAGCGCTCGTCGCGCGACTGCTCCCGACTTTCACGACTGGCCGTCTTCCATCCAAGTCAGGCGGCGCTACGTCCCGACGTATTCGTCGTCAGCTGCTCCGAACTCTTCCTTCACCACACATCAACGACTTAGTACCACCAGCAGCAACAACGTCTCCATCTGCATCATCTTCACCAGCGACACAATTTTCTTCTGCAAACAAAATGTACACTCCACATGACCAATCTATTATTGTCGTTCGTGTACTGTGTTGATCATGATGATCTTAGCTATGTTGCTAGCTATATTGCTATTAATGTTGTATGATTTAACTAGTATGTTAGAGATCTGCATGCTAGTTTATGAGATTGTAATGATTTAGAAATCAATCAGAAAATTACCTAATTATTCGAGAGATGCTCGATAGATTTGCTTGCTAGATAGGTGCTGGTCATGGCAAAGTGCGAACACAAGGTTGACAAGTACCCTTGTGTGTTCGTTTTTGTGATGAGTGATTGTCAATGTGATCCACGAAGTAGGTTGAGTGGTGACTAACCCTACCGATACAATGTGATCCTCAAAACCCGGGCGGAGGTTCCGAGGAGGGACGGACGGCACGTGGCGGCATCGGGGAGTTCGCGTCGAAGCGAAGCTACCGGTGAGAAGGCGCGGTGGCCGTCGGATCAAGATTACACCGGGTTGGACAACAACGCCCTTGGGCTTAGCGGTTCAACTCATTTGTATCTAGGGGCAAAACTGGGAATGTGTAATAGCCCTGTTAAATAGGATGAGGGAGCCCCCATCTTCCTCACCTCCTCCAGTTTTCATTTTCTCCTTTAGGGTTTCTTCCTCTAGTTTGCTTCCATGTATGAGAGAGGTCCACAACTCAAATTGTGACTTGGTTTTGAAGGAATCGGTGGCCGTAACCACCGTATGTCCTCCGGAATTCATGATTTAGTTGTGTTCTTGATGTGATTTTGGTGTTCTTCACGAGCTCCTTTTGTCCCTTCTGGTTTCCCCTCTCGTTTCTTCGATTTGGGATGGTTTTGGTTCGTTCTTGTTGCCTTGGATCGATCAGTGATATGAGTAGAAGCTTTCCACCGAAGGAAATCCACTAATTCCTCACGAGATCGCAGATCCGGGCAATTTTAGTTCTTGACCTATTTCTTGGGGGTTTTCTTCAATTCCTTCGATTCACGGAGTTAGAGTTTGTCTCGGGCTATAATCTTTTAGAGGTTGCCTTTCTACTCGCTTGTGAACTCTTGTGCAAAATTTCAAGTCATTTGGAGTTGATTTGATCAAGTTATGGCTTGATTTAATTTTTCCCGAGAAACTGCTCGTTCATACCGGATGTGTCCGATATCATACCGGACGTGTCCGATATTTCTCACTTTGGAGTTTTGAGCTGAAATTTTGTGGAGACCTTCCCTTGGTGTCTAAAGAGCTATGGTTAAAATTTCATGATTTTTGGACACCGTTTGATGGGGTTTTGGATTTTTCTCTTTTGGTCAGCTTGCTGCTGAAAATCCCGGACGTGTCCGATATCATACCGGACATGTCCGGAAAATACCGGACGTGTCTGATATAATACCGGACGTGTCCGATATTTGCAGGAGCAGTGCTGTTTTCTTTTGGGAGTTTGCTCGTTTGGGCTTTGATCTGTGTTCCGTTTGCTCTGTGGTGACCCGCTGTGTTCTGAGGGAGCATCCACCCTTCTCTAGGGTCGTGGTCATCAAGTCTTTCGTGTATGCTTTTTGGGGATTGATGTTGGGACAGTGGTCGAAGATTTCGAAAGAAATTTGAGGCCCCCATTTACCCCCCCCCCTCTGGTCGCTGTTTCCGGTCCTTCAATTGGTATCAGAGCCGGTTAAGGATCATTCCACCTTAATCGGTCCGTGATCCACGAAGGCGACATGGAGCGTGGTTCCGGCAAACCACCGCACTTTGATGGGTCCAACTATCCTTATTGGAAGATCCGCATGTCTGCGCATCTCCAGGGGATTGATTGGCTCGTCTGAGAAATTTGCGAGGATGCTACTTACGTTGTGCTCCCTACCACGGCCCGTACCACCCAGGATCACAAGGATCGGCACAACGCAAATAGCAAAGCTCGCAGTGTGCTTTTCTCGAGTCTTTCGCTTTCTGAGTTCGAGCGTGTCTCCGATTGTACTACAGCTCGAGAGATCTGGGTGAGGCTTCAGAGCTATCACGAGGGGACCGCACAGGTCAAGACCAGACTCTACGAGACGTACAAGCACGAGTACGAGTACGAGAACTTCTCTCAGCTTGATGGCGAGTCCATCGATGCCATGTTTTCCCGCTTTCAGACTATCGTCAACAAAATGAAAGCGAACAAGGCCAACCTACCTTATAGTGATCATGAGAGGGCGCTCAAGCTTCTCTATGCCCTTGATCGAAAGGTATGGGATGTGAAGGTGTCGGCGATCATCGAGTCCGCCAACTACGACACCCTCACTGTTGACGAGCTTTTCAGCAAGCTCAAGTCCACAGAGATCGACTACCAAACCCAAGCCAAGCTCAAGAATCCCTCTGCACCAACCATGGCTTTGGTCTCAGGTAGTGGTTCAAGTTCATTGACTAACCCTTCACAAGCTTCTTTCTCTTTGTCGTGCTTGATGTCAGTCACAGAGGAGCAGCTGGAGTCTCTTGGGGATGATGAGTTGGCACTCGTCATCAGTCGGTTCTCTCGGTTTCACAACAACCGTTTGAATCGCCGACGCAGTGGTGGCCCGAAGGAGGGATGCTATGGATGTGGAGATCCGGACCACTTCGTCGCGCACTGCCCCAAGAAGAAGCCCTTCATCAACAAGTACGACTCCGGCAAGCGCAAGGATAAGCGCGACTACACCTCTGGCAAGCACAAGGCCAAGGGCGGTTTCAACAAGGAGGCGATCAAGAAGGCGTACCGCAGGAAGGCCAAAGCTCAAGAACGCGCCTTCCTCGCCTCCCTCAGCGACCTCGACGACGACTCCGACGATGATCACTCTTCTTGTCCCTCGACCGACGATGAGTCTGAGAAGAAGCGCGAGGACAAGCTCAACGGTCTCTGCTTTGTCGCCGGTGCAAACCGTGGTGGGTTTTGCAATATGGCGGTTGATGGTGGAGCAAAGCTCAAAAAGGACGTCGACGTCGACGACGACGAAAACGAGGTACCGCCCACACTTGACTCACTTATGCTTGAGCTTGATACTATGAATGATACATTGATGAGTCAAGATAAGTTGCTTAAGCGTGCTGCCCGTGAGAGAAAAGAGTTTAAGGACCAGCTAGAGGTTGCTTTGAAGGAGTTGGAGCTTGCCAAGAGTGGTGTAGTGGTGTCAGAGGAGGAGGAGTGCGATGAGTGCGCTATACACATGTCTAACCTCTCTGACTTGCAATCCAAGTATGCTGTTTTGCTTGATGAATGTGATGAGTTGAAGTCTCGTTCTGGGTTGCTCGGTGCGTGCAAGTCCTGCTCAGGCTTGCAATCTGAGTTGGCAAAGAAGGTTGCCAAACTTGCTGAGTTTGAGAAGGCCAACTTAGATAGCATCACCACTACATGTGTTCGATGTGAAGCTTTGGTGTTGGAGCTTGAGTCCTGCAGGCACGACAAGATGGGAACCGAGGAAGAAAACACACAACTTCGATCCATCTTGAGCTGGGTGTCGTGCAGTGAGCCCTAGTTGGGCATGATGGTGAGCCAGTTCAGGCGGGGAACTGACTCATCGGGAGTAGGCTTTGCTATAGGTGGGAAGGGTGAGCATGTCTATGGCAAGGTTGGTGAACATAGTGGTTTGAACCCAAGTGAGAAACCCACCAACACTCCCAAATTGATCAGGATCCCTCCACCAGAGTCTACCAAGCCTATGATCAAAGATGGTGTGTTTGAAGAACCACCAAAAGCTCCACCATCCAAGCAAGTTTGGGTTCCCAAACCGAACCACTTTCGGAACTCACTCGATACTCTACCCAACATCTCTAGTGCACCCCTTCCTAAAGCCAAAAAGCCTCAGAGAGTGAACCACATCCACAAGAGAGTGAGTCAACCACCATCCAAGAGAGAGGTGAGGTACCACTGTGACTATTGCCATAGAGATGGTCATTTGGCTGAGTTTTGCTTTAGGAGGAAGAGAGATGAGCGGCGCGAGTACGAGTTGAACAACCGGAATATGTACCATCCTCCCCATGGCGTACATGTACCGCCTGTTCAGAGGCACAATGTTAGGCCTAGAGGTGCAATGCCTCAAGGTGCTAGGCCTCAGGTGGCGAGACCACGTGGTGGTCGTGCCCGGCGTGGCCCAAGTCATGATCTATATGACTCTGGACCTCTCGACCGTGGCTTTCAGTCCCACACTCCTAGCGGACCACGTTTTCCCCCACGTGGTGATCGCTTCTCTCCAATGGGACATGGCATGTATGGTGTTTTTCCTAACACTTTTCCAGGGCAAATGACTCAACACTGGTATTCTCCTCATTTCACTAACCCCAGTGTTGTGCCATTTGCTCACCCCCTGTCTTTCTATTGATGCAGAGCGGAGGCCTGGAGAACACGTGGCTTGTTGATTCCGGCTGTTCGCGCCACATGACCGGAAGTTCCAAATGGTTCTCCAGCCTCGACCCCATGCAATACAAGGAGTACATCACATTTGGGGACAATAGCAAAGGTAAGGTGCTGTCTCGTGGGACCATTCGGGTCAATGAGTCTTTTATCTTGAAGGACGTTGCTTTGGTTTCAAGCCTGCATTTTAATTTGCTCTCTGTTTCGCAACTCCTTCAAGATGGGTTTGAGGTGCGCTTTAAGACTGGACTTTCTCGTGTGCTTGATTCTCAGGGACATCTAGTTTGTCAGATCGTTCCTTTTGGCCGAGTTTTCAGAGCTGATTTCTCTCAGTCTTTCGGTTCTTCTCGCTGTTTGGTTGCCGGATCTTCTTCTGATTTGTGGAAGTGGCATAGGAGACTTGGTCACTTGAGCTTCGATCTCCTAGTGAGGTTGAGTTCTCTTGACATGATCCGAGGATTGCCCAAACTTAAGTTAGAGAAGGATCTGGTATGCCATCCCTGTCGCCACGGAAAGATGGTGGCTGCTTCCCATCCTCCAGTGACTCAGGTCATGACCACGAGACCCGGTGAGCTACTTCATATGGACACTGTTGGTCCGGCTCGGGTTCGGTCAGAGGGAGGGAAGTGGTACATTCTAGTGATCGTGGATGATTTTTCTCGTTATTCTTGGGTGTTTTTCATGGAGGGCAAGGACGAAGTGTTTTCTCATGCTCGTGACTTGATCTTGAGGTTGCAAACTGAGTTACCAAAGAATGCCATACGAGCTATCCGTAGTGACAATGGCACTGAGTTCAAAAACTCTCAGTTTGACACCTTTTGTGCTTCCTTGGGTCTTGAACATCAGTTTTCTTCGCCCTATGTCCCTCAGCAGAATGGTGTTGTTGAGCGCAAAAATCGGACTTTGGTTGAAATGGCCAGGACGATGCTCGATGAGCATAGGACTCCTAGGCGTTACTGGGCCGAAGCCATCAACACCGCCTGCCATGTTTCAAACCGCATTTTTCTTCGTGCTTTCTTAAAGAAGACATCCTACGAATTGCGGTTTGGGCGTCCACCCAAGGTGAGTCATCTTCGAGTCTTCGGTTGTAGGTGCTTCATTCTTAAGCAAGGTAATCTTGACAAGTTTGAATCTAGATCTTCGGACGGTATATTTCTCGGTTACGCTTCTCATTCACATGCGTACCATGTGCTTAATCTTGAGACTAACCGTGTTGTGGAGACTTGTGAAGTCACCTTCGACGAAACCATGCCCTCTTCTATTTCGGTCTTTGAACGTGCAGGTGATGAAGAGATGGGTGATAGCATTTTTGTTGAGGATGACGATGACATCGATTGGGATGATCCCAAGCCATCTCAACCGGCTGCCCCGATCGAGCCAGCTTCGACCACTTCGGCTCACGGCCCCGAGCCCTCCACCTCTACTTCATGGGGTCCGTGCGAGCTGCTTCCTCAATCGACTGAGGAGGCCCCAGCTGTGGATGAGGGGGAGGCGACTTCATCTTTGGGTGCACCTCGACATATCCAGCGACGCCATCCTCCTCAGACCATGATCGGCGACATCGACGAAAGGGTAACGCGTTCCAAGTCTTATCATATTTCCCATTTCGCTCATTCTGCTTTCGTAGCTTCTTTTGAGCCTCGAGATATTGGACACGCACTATCTAATGCCAATTGGGTTAATGCTATGCACGAGGAGTTAGAGAACTTTGAGCGGAACCAAGTGTGGGTTTTAGTTCCACCTCCACCAGAGTGCCACCCCATAGGTACAAAGTGGGTTTACAAGAACAAGCAGAGTGAGGATGGGGTGGTGGTGAGAAACAAGGCGAGATTAGTGGCTCAGGGTTTTTGCCAAAAAGAGGGAATAGACTATGAAGAAACCTTTGCTCCTGTTGCCCGTCTAGAAGCCATTAGGATTCTTTTAGCATTTGCAGCTTCGAAAGGGTTCAAGCTGTATCAGATGGATGTAAAGAGCGCCTTCTTGAATGGGTACATAGAGGAAGAGGTTTATGTGAGGCAACCCCCTGGCTTTGAAAATCCAAAGTACCCCAACCATGTTTTTAAACTCCACAAAGCCTTGTATGGTTTGAAACAAGCCCCGAGAGCCTGGTATGAGCGTTTGAAAGCTTTCTTGCTTGATAAGGGTTTTAGGATGGGTTCCGTAGATAAGACTTTGTTCCTCCTCAAGCAAGGCACAGACATCCTTTTGGTTCAGATATACATGGATGATATAATCTTTGGTGGCTCTTCTCATGCTCTTGTTGCCAAGTTTTCAGATACTATGAGCAGGGAATTTGAGATGAGCATGATGGGCGAATTGACTTTCTTCCTTGGGCTGCAAATCAAGCAAACTCGTGAGGGGATGTTCGTGCACCAAGGCAAGTACACCAAGGACGTGCTCAAGAAATTTGATATGGGTGAGGCCAAGCCTCTTTCGACGCCCATGTCAACCACGACGGCCCTAGATGAGGACAAGGAGGGAGAAGCCGTGGACCAGAAGGAATACCGAAGCATGATCGGGTCCCTGCTGTACCTAACGGCGACGAGACCGGACATCCAATTCGCAGTCTGCTTGTGCGCGCGTTTTCAGTCTTCTCCGCGCACGTCTCATCGTCAAGCCATCAAGCGGATCCTCAGGTACCTTCGTTTCACACCCGAGTTTGGTCTTTGGTTTTCAGCTTCCTCCTCCCTTTCTCTTTGTGGGTATTCTGATGCAGATTATGCTGGTTGTCGTGTTGAGAGGAAGTCCACTTCGGGGACTTGTCAGTTTCTTGGATCTTCTCTTGTGTCTTGGTCTTCTCGCAAGCAGTCTAGCGTTGCCCAATCCACCACAGAAGCTGAGTATGTTGCTGCTGCTGCTTGTTGTTCCCAGTTGCTTTGGATGATAGCTACTCTGAGAGACTTTGGGTTAGAGTTTAGGCGAGTGCCTTTGTTTTGTGACAGCACCAGTGCCATAAGTGTAGCCAAAAACCCAGTCCTTCACTCAAAGACAAAGCACATAGAAGTCCGCTTTCACTTCTTGCGTGACCACTATGAGAAAGGTGATATTGATCTGCACCACATTAATACCCAAAACCAGCTCGCAGATATCTTCACCAAACCACTTGACCAAGCCCAGTTTGCTCGCTTGCGAGGGGAGCTTGGAGTTTGTTTCCCTTTTTAGAGGAGGGGAACTTTGGTTGTTGTATTCTAGTTTTGCTTTTCTTTGTAGTTTAGTCTTTGTTTTTGTTTTTATATCATACTTGCATATCATATCATCATGTATCATATTGCATCCTGAGCTTCATCCTTATAGTAGCTAGATTGACACTATGCTCTTGTTGGGGATGTTATGGATATACATGATGTGCTTTTGGCTTAGGCTCCTCTTGATCAATTGATGCATGTTATGAGCTAAGCTTATTTTCCAAACTGTGAACTTGATTAAAACTTGTTGAAACATGAAATGTGTTCACCACTACTTGTGGCACTAGCATGTGTAGAATGTGTTGAGATCTTTTTCTTGCTTCATGTATATGCTTAGTTGCTATGGCTCATACTTTGAGTTACACACTTGCTTGAGAAACTTGAATTTGTGCTAAAACTTGAAAATCAAACTAAGTGAATTGAAAAGATCGGGATGGTCTGTACTATCCTATGTCAGAGTATCGAGACAGCTCCAAATTGCACTTATTGGTGAACTTGAGCTCTGTAATGGATACCGAGATCATTGTCTTAAGCTTCTGATTGCTTTTGGCATAGGCTTGACATGGTCGCTAAGTCAGGTTTTGGTGGCACAGATAACCTCCCGCACACACTTGTCTGACAAACTTTGGTAATAAGCTGCATAACTCTGATAAATTTCAATTGGTGTCTAAAATTTGATCAAACCACAAGTTTGTCTCATGACATGATGTGTGAACTTTGTTTGGGGTAGTTCACTTTGCATACATGTGTAGCACAAGGTCGATCTCCTGTCTATTTTTGCTATGTGCTCCTTTGGTGGTGAACCCTCTTTTAAAATTGCTCAAACTTGATCAAAATTGCTTAAATGCCATATTTCGTCTCATTTGGTCACTTTGAGCATTTGCTAGCACTTGTATGTGTTGCTATATATACATGACAGCATCAACTAGAGCCTCTGTTCAATCTACTTACTATAATCTTGAAGCTTCTGCATTCGTGCATTTCTACATTCATAGCATGATTTGAGGGGGAGATGCAATCTTTGGGCTTTAGCTTGATAAGTGCATGTGTCAACAAGGGGGAGAAGTTTCCACACTCACAATGTCACCTAAAGTTGAGCGATATGCATTCATTTGAGAGAGATTGCACTTGTTCAGGGGGAGTTGCATTTGAGGTGTTTTGCTAGATGTGTTGAGCTTTTGCCTCTTCTGGAGGGTCTAGCAGTTTTGCATTTGAGGTGTGTTGCTAGATGTGTTGAGCCTTTGCCTCTTCTGGAGGGTCTAGCAGTTTTTTCGGTTTTTCGAGCTTTGCTAGTGGTGTTGAGCCCGTTGCCTCTTCTTGAGGGCTAGTTTTGTTTTACTTGGTTGCGTCGAGCCGTTGCCCATGTCTTTGGGGACCAAGTTTTGTTCACCTTCAAATGACCCAGTTTTTGGCTTTTCTTTGGCTTTTGGTCATTTGGGTGAGTTCTTTCTTTTCTCTTCTTCTTCTTTTTCTTTTGCTCAAGCTGTTCGTGTATTGGTGTTGACAATGCACTCATCAAGGGGGAGATTGCGAACACAAGGTTGACAAGTACCCTTGTGTGTTCGTTTTGTGATGAGTGATTGTCAATGTGATCCACGAAGTAGGTTGAGTGGTGACTAACCCTACCATGGCGAAAGCTATGTGTGCGACATGTCTTTTGGCTTGTGTTGTGCAGGTGTGGAGCTCGGATGTGGTGGTCGACGGCGAGGTGAAGGTCAAGGAGGACGTGCCGTGCCGACAGACCGGGAGCGGTGAAGGACGGACGTGAGGCTTGGACCGAGGGACCCAGAGGCCGGGTGACTAGCCATGGTGGCTGACACTTGGGACATCGACAAGTGCAAGAAGACATGGAGTGACGGTGTTGACCAGGTCAAGACGGCGGACGCATGAGTCGAGCGAGGCTCAGGAGGACTTGGTGGGCCGGCCGGTCGAGGACGGCGGTGACACGCGTCGGATGGCGGGGGACGCGTATGGAGTACGCTACTCGCGGACGGTTTGATGGTTTGGGCCTCAAAACCATCGGATGGACGGTTTACGGGTTTGGGCCTCAAAACCCGGGCGGAGGTTCCGAGGAGGGACGGACGGCACGTGGCGGCATCGGGGAGTTCGCGTCGAGGCGAAGCTACCGGTGAGAAGGCGCGGTGGCCGTCGGATCAAGTTTACACCGGGTTGGACAACAACGCCCTTGGGCTTAGCGGTTCAACTCATTTGTATCCAGGGGCAAAACTGGGAATGTGTAATAGCCCTGTTAAATAGGATGAGGGAGCCCCCATCTTCCTCACCTCCTCCAGTTTTCATTTTCTCCTTTAGGGTTTCTTCCTCTAGTTTGCTTCCATGTATGAGAGAGGTCCACAACTCAAATTGTGACTTGGTTTTGAAGGAATCGGTGGCCGTAACCACCGTATGTCCTCCGGGATTCATGATTTAGTTGTGTTCTTGATGCGATTTTGGTGTTCTTCACGAGCTCCTTTTGTCCCTTCTGGTTTCCCCTCTCGTTTCTTCGATTTGGGACGGTTTTGGTTCGTTCTTGTTGCCTTGGATCGATCAGTGACATGAGTAGAAGCTTTTCACCGAAGGAAATCCACTAATTCCTCACGAGATCGCAGATCCGGGCAATTTTAGTTCTTGACCTATTTCTTGGGGGTTTTCTTCAATTCCTTCGATTCACGGAGTTAGAGTTTGTCTCGGGCTATAATCTTTTAGAGGTTGCCTTTCTACTCGCTTGTGAACTCTTGTGCAAAATTTCAAGTCATTTGGAGTTGATTTGATCAAGTTATGGCTTGATTTAATTTTTCCCGAGAAACTGCTCGTTCATACCGGACGTGTCCGATATCATACCGGACGTGTCCGATATTTCTCACTTTGGAGTTTTGAGCTGAAATTTTGTGGAGACCTTCCCTTGGTGTCTAAAGAGCTATGGTTAAAATTTCATGATTTTTGGACACCGTTTGATGGGGTTTTGGATTTTTCTCTTTTGGTCAGCTTGCTGCTGAAAATCCCGGACGTGTCCGATATCATACCGGACGTGTCCGGAAAATACCGGACGTGTCCGATATTTGCAGGAGCAGTGCTGTTTTCTTTTGGGAGTTTGCTCGTTTGGGCTTTGATCTGTGTTCCGTTTGCTCTGTGGTGACCCGCTGTGTTCTGAGGGAGCATCCACCCTTCTCTAGGGTCGTGGTCATCAAGTCTTTCGTGTATGCTTTTTGGGGATTGATGTTGGGACAGTGGTCGAAGATTTCGAAAGAAATTTGAGGCTCCCATTCACCCCCTCTCTGGTCGTCGTTTCCGGTCCTTCGCAAAGGTTTTCAATGCCAATGCCCGCGATGGAGACGAGACGTGTGCACTGGTTCACGTACGTTAACAACACAGAACCAAGAGCAGCGGCCGCCGTTGTGCTGCTTGAATTTTCCACGGCCACTCTGCCAGCCTACCAATGGGATCGCGGCATGTATACCCCTCCAAAAACGGAACTCTCCCCCTTCTGCACATCTACACGTACGCGTCGCCGTCGCACGGGCGACTACGGCTACGAAGTACTGTTGTTGATGCAGCGCCGTCCTGCTCCGGTTAGTGGACGGGCCAGGAAAACTGGGTGCCCAAGTACCTTGCAGGATGAGTCGGAAGCACTGTGCCGGTATGCAAGTACTACATCCCATGCACAAAACGTCTGCTGGCCGCTTTGACTTGCCAGCTTTGGCAGGCTAGGGAGGGCGTCATGTACTCATGTGTGATGTGCGTGCCTGCCCAAGGGCCAGATCAGTCTTGACCGCCCACGGGTCACAATGACTGACGAACTGCTGAGACATAACCAGAAAACTGCAGCAGAGAGATTTTTCCTTTTGGAAAAAGTAAGTTCGCACAGTGTTTTATTACATGATCGATGTTACTGTAGGACCCAAACACTACTACCAATTATCGAAATAATTAACTGGTGTCATGGGTACTAGTAGTAGAGGTGAAATTTGGAACGTGTCACAACCCTCTCATGTTTCGTGCAATTTCATATCGAGACCTCTAGGCACGTAAGGGGCATCGAGTATCGAGTCGTTCGGTATAATATGATAAGTCTTTATTTCAGTCCAAACACGGCCCTCAATATATCTTATCTAGTTTTCTTTGTTCGCTCGTGACAGATAAAAACTATTTTCTATGTACCATTTTAATTATTTTCGTAATCCATTTAAGAATTAAAGGAGAGGAACGCCCCAAAATGCAGACCGGGCAGTGCAGCTGATCGTGCCGATCGAGACCCTAGGCATGGCACAACACAAATATTTCGTGATGTGCCGTGCTTTGCACCGTGGCAAAATATTTCGTGAGACCCTAGGATCTTGGGTTATTTTAACTTCCTATTGTTATATTATTTTAACTTGAAGTGGCCCATGTAAATTAAAGAAATAATTTTTATACTAATAGGTTTATGTGTGATGGTTGCTAGACTAAAGGATATAAATTATTGTGGGTTGAAATACCCTCTTCTCTCCCTTTAAATTAGACAATTGTGTGTGGCTATTTGGTACAAGCTAATTAAATAACACATGCATTAGTGCTAGCATGAGAACGCGTGTTTAGCTTGTACGTAACGGATGGCTTAATACATTTGTTAGTACACTGAATGGCCAGGCTTAATGCATTGCTAGTTCACAATGGTCGACTCCTAATAGTAGTACTAATGTTTGGTCAATTTCATGGTCAGGTTGATGCAAACAGTGCCTTATCAATGAATTGAGTATCAAAGAACACAATCCTTTTAAGCTTCTGTGGATTGTTTATGCTTACACCTCCGTGCCAATGGGAATAGATTTGTTGCCAAATCAATTGGGGGCTCTCCCATTTAGCCAAGAAAAAATGCCAAAATTTAGCTTTTATCTCCTTGTCTAATGTATATACCCTTGTGTTTGCTCTGATCATCAATGCTTTGTCTGCGTTATCACAATGCTAAGTCTGATCAGGCTCAACCCAATCTAGCCACAGCCCTCTGAGGCAAAGCGCTCGACCAAAACGGTTGATTTTTAGAACGCCCAATCCTCCTAAATCTTCTGGTCTCATCACCTTTTGCCACTTAACTAGGCATTGTCCTCAACTTGCGTTTTTTTTTTCAGAACCCTTCCACAAGAATGCTGCTAGCAGAGAGCATCTAATCTTTTGTTGAATAATCCATCATCACCACAAGAAGAAGTGTTAGTAGTAGGACATGAAGGCAGGTTGGCACCGTATGATTCCGGGCTGAAACTGAACAACCGAGGCAGAGAGCTCTAATAATTCTCTGGGAGACAGCAAGGACACGAAGGTGGTTGCTACAGTTGAAGCCCCCCCATGGGGTCTCAGATGGAACTGGCAATTTACGACGTTGGAAATTTCTCTGAATTGGCAAGTTAACTCGCTACTACAGCCTGGTAGAGGTTGACATTTCTCCCACTGACGTGTTGAGCTGACGCTTTAGACGAGCAGGACTACACTGGCATGGAAAAAGCCAGCCGCTCTCGATGATCAAGTGATCGGCACGGAGACCATGTATGTATTTGTCTGGTCAAAAAGAAGAAGAAGATGCGATTGCAGTAAAAAGAAAAGAAAGACAAGTTCTCAAGGAAACATGCAGCAGTAAGAAACTGGTTAATAAGCTTCTTCAAATCTCAGGTTAGTCCTGCTGCTGCCTGCTGCGTGACATGACTACTCTACGAGCCGTGTTCATTTGCAAACCTACAAATTCCACCGTGGAAAAAGACGCTTCCTACCCTGGCTGGCTCTTGCTTGAGCAAACCGTCCGCTGCCCACCCTGTGCCGCCCCCAAAAGGAGAAGGCCGGGGGCACCGGCCACCCCAACGCCCAACGGGGGCGTCTGCGTATCGAATCGGATCCAATCCAATCCAAGGGCAAATGACCACGGCCAATGGCCGGTCTGGTCGCTTTGACGAAGGAACGACGAGCGAATGATTACTACTCCTAGGTTGTTGCCCGCCCGCGATTAGAGTAACATGACACTTGTTTTGCTTTTGTTTTTACCGTCCTACGGGACTGAGGTGCCGCTGATGGATGTGTGATGACTGGTGCTTGATGGCCGACGCCGCTTGCCTCGGTATCGTGCTCGGCGCGCGCCTTTTATAACCTCCGCGGCGCCCGCCTCTCCCTCCGTCCACTGCCCTGGCATCCCGCCAGTATCACGCTATGCTGCGACCCCGAACCGGTGGCAACTTGCAGCCGCGGCAACCTTGGCGCACAGTGCAATCCTCCTCCGCCACCAGGGTAGCAGGGTAGCCGCCTACCCGGCCTAATTTTTTTACAATTTGACTCTTTTTTTTAAAAAAAAATACATTTGGCCCCTTAGGAGACTTAAACTCATTTTTGGACCCTACGGGTCGGCGTCAGGACTCATGACGCCGAGGTAACATGTCTCGGCGTCACAGATCTTGGTTCTGAGGTGCCTGGCCGAGCACAACAGGAAAGTCTAGGTGGCGTTGACGTAGCCGGTACCTCGGCGCCAGAACAGTTGGCACCGAGCTCGGCGCCACAAATCTTGGCGCCGACCTCGGCACCATGTATTCTGACGCCGAGCATGGATTCAAAACCCACGGCCAAGTTTCTCTTGCCAAGACTACTCTCATTTCTTCCTCCTCCCTCTTGGTTTCTTCCTCTCGGTTTCTTCCTCTCCCTAACCCGTCCAATCTCTTGAATTGACGAATTTGACCTTGGATACTTGGATTTGATCTATACATCTTCGCGAGCAAGGTATCCTCTCTCTCCCCTTATCATTTTTTACGCATTGATTTGATATGTATTACCTCTATTTTACAACCCTAGATAAGTTATTACCTAATATTTGAAGTGATTTTTTATTTTTTGAATTATGTAACGGTAGGATGTCAAGGCGTGGTAAAACTAGTAAACCAAGGTAATCTCTTATCATCGTGTTATATTATGTTTTCATTTATGTGCAACAAATAGAAAAACCCTAGGTTTAGGGTTTAATGTTCATTGCTTTCGGTTCTTAGAACAAATTTGGTTCAATTATAGTTATGGCCGGATGACCGGAAATGTCTTCGACCCATTGCCTCTGCTTAGTGGTGTTCTAGTGCCCATGTGCTTTTGCGGCGATCCTTGTAAGGTAGCCAAGTCCAATGAAGAGGATACTTATAGGCAGAGGTATTGGATGTGTGCCAATTTTGCGTTTGAGCCTACACTTCGTTAGCGTTGTATTAACAAAATGGTGAGAAATTGATGTTGTTTAATATTTATTTTGTGTCAAATGAAGTCTTGCATGATTTATTTGTTTTGTAACAATTGCATTTGTTGCAGACCCCTCCACCACTATGTGATTTTGAGCAGTGGATCGACACTGAGATAAAGCCGGAAGACAAGGAGTGGATGCAGAAACTATTACGGTGGGAGGCAGAGGACAAGGAGATGATGGAGAAGAGACGCAGAGAGAAGGCTCTAGAAAAGGAGCACAAGGAAGAGGAGGAAAGGAGGCGTGTTGTTTTGCACAGGGAGGAGAGGGAGAGGAAGCTTGAGCGTGCACAGCGAGCGAAGGCAGCGATGGAGGAGAATCCCAATGCCCAGAGGTAGGGAAAGTGGCCTCGTTGCACTTAATAGTCTTCATAACTTGCTAGTTCTATGCTATATTCACGAACAATGTTGTCTAATCTTGGACTTTGCATTGTGTTGTCATGTAATGTACTTTTAGTTTGTCGTCATGTACTTTAAATGTTGTGGCTGTTGATTAACGTGCTCTATTATTGGATCTTTCATAGTGTTTTTAGTTTCATTATTTGTTGTCTTAATATTGAGTTTAATATTACATAGGTAGTGAAACGAGCTCACATAGTGCAAATAAAACGTAACGAAGTAGTGGATTACCTAATTCAACACACACAACACATGAAATGGCATGTGATAACATGTACCAAACTAGGGTACAGAGGTCCTGGACTAAACCTAACATGCCTTAGGTAATTGAAGCAAACAACAAGCACATGAAATGGCATGTGAGAACATGTGCCAAACAAGGATACGTATTTCCTTCGACTAACCCTAACATGCCTTAGGTGATTAACAAAAAACAAACAAACACATGGATGTGGCCCGTTAAAAAGATTGGTTTGTCCTAGTAGTATGGCCACATAGCAAATTGTGTTGCACCTTCTCCACAGTATCCTTCCATTGTTGGTGGTGGTGGCGGCGGGGGTGACGGCGGAGGACCCTTGTTCCTGTGATTAGGGCAGGTGCAATATGGATCATTGCAGAGTGCCTCCTATGAACTGGCACCATTGTTGTCGTCTTCCTGTTCGTCGTCCTTGTAACCGCTGCTAACTTCCCTTTCTAGATCGAAGATATGATCCTGTAGGTAGTAGATGTACTCCGCATACGGATAAATAGGTTGAGGATCGATCCACCTAGTGAACCCATAGTTTTCTTCGGCCAAAGAAGACTACAATAAGTATGTCATGTAAGTTGTATAGAAGAGGAACATATTGAAGAAACAAATAGTAATAGCAATTACCCATGCTCACAGACATTTGAAGAAACGACGATCATTGGACAACTTCCGCACAACCAAATCCAAACATTGAAACTCATTCTTCATGATAGTTTTGACATATTTGTCCCATTGAGCCTCTGATGCAATTAGGACCAACCACCTCAAAATTGTTCCTGACCTGCCATGGTGATGTACTCCCTCAACTAAGATGGCATCTTCATTTGAATTGCATTTAAACTCATCACGAGCCCTACCAAACAACTCACAAAACAATGGTCGATCATCGAATATCACTGGCACCCTTTGCATTCTAACAAAATTGACATTCCCAAACTCATCTTCCTCCACATTTTCTCCATAATACAGGATGACTACGTTGTCCATCTAGTTGGTATGCACAACACCAAAATTATTACGGATTTACATATAAAAGTTTTTGACTCTCTACATAAATAAATAAGTATCTAATCTAAGCCACCTATCTATCTAACTACAAGTACTACCTATATAGCTAAATTACCTAACTATCTAACTATCTATCTAAATTAGCTAAATAAATATCTACCTAAATTAGCTAATTAAACATTACTAAATCACTAAATAACTATCTATCTAAATTAGCTAAATAAACATCACTAAATCACTAAATAACTAAAAAAAACTTTACCAAACTACAAAACTATATAAAATAAATAACAATATTATCTAAACTAACTCAATTAAAAAAAACTAAAGAAAAAAAACCTGAGAACCGTTGGCGTCAATGGGGGTGGTGGGGTCACTGGGAGCCGCGAGAGGAGGCGCGGGTCCAACGGTGGTAGCTCGCGGCGAGGTCCGAGGCGGCGTCGTGGGCCGGTGTGGCAGCAGCTCCGGCAACGTTGCTTCGGTACGGCAATGAGTGCTCGGCGGCAGCTGGCTGGGGCGGCAGCGGCTCTAGCGGGTGGCGGTGTCCTCGCAAGTCGCGGCAACCACGGCGAGCGTGCGGCGTTCCTGCGGCCTCGAGCCCGATGGCGTCCTCGCGAGCCACGGTGGGGGGATGGGAGGGGTAGCCGCCTGACTCGGACGCCGGCGGCCCGCCGGCCGGCGGGGACGCCGGGGAGAAGCAGGGGCCGCCCTCGCCGCCGGTGCGCGTGGAAGGAGCTATGGGGCGACGAGGGCGGACGAGGGAGCGGATGGGGGAGCGAGGGAGGCGACCGGCGCGCGGGGGACGGCGGGCGGTGAACTTCAGTAGTGGAGCGGGCAACAGCCGGCGGAGGAGGCGACGGCGGGCCTGGCTGGCGGCGGTGGTGAGAGGGAGAGGAGAGATAGAGTGAGAGGGAAGGAGAAAGAGAGCGCGAGAGAGAGAGTTGCGGCGGCGACACGCTTGAATCAATGCTCGGCGCTAGAATACATGGCGCAGCGCCACAGATCTTGACGCCGACTTCGACGTCATGTATTCTGGCGCCGAGGTACCGACCACGTCAACGCCACCTAGACTTCTCTGCTGTGCTCGGCCAGGCACCTCGGAGCCAAGATCTATGGCATCGAAACGTATTACCTCGACGTCATGAGTCTAACACCTACCTCAGGATTTAAAGATGATTTTACATCTTTCGGAGAAACAAACATAAATTTTATTTTTAAAAAAAGCTAAATTGTAAAAAATTGGACCTACCCGGGGTGCGGGCGGGTGCTTTTGGCCTCCTCTGCTCTCCTAGGCCAAGGGGATAGCAAAAGAGAAAGTACTTGCATATCCCCAACAAGGCAACAGCGGCTGCTTCTGGCCTCCTTTTCTCCCGCCTCCCCTCTCCTCTTTTGGCTGGGGTCCTCCTGCTCTTGCTCTCCTCTCTGCGTCCCTAGGACTATTCTCTCGTTCCCCTTCTCTTCTCTCGCTCGCTCGTTCATCACGCGAGTTGGAGTGCGAGGCAAGGAGATCGAGCCGAGGAGGGAGGGAGGGCAGAGTGGACCACCACAGACACACGCACACACATACACACACCAGCGTCGTCGTACCAAAGCAAGGAAGACCAGCCATGTGGGATCTTAACGACTCGCCGGCCGCCCCGCCGTCGCCGTCGGCCGACGACTCCGGCGCGTCCTCCTCGTCGGCGGCCGCGCCAGTCGAGATACCCGACGACGCGGACGACGACTCCGCCGCCGCTGCTGCAGCCGCGGACGCCGTGGTCACGCGGCAGTTCTTCCCGGCCCCGGCCGCCATCGGCGCGGCGCCCGGCTCGTCGAACGCGCGCGCGGGCTGGCTCCGCCTGGCCGCCGCAGCCGCACCGCCCGCCGCGGGCAGCAACGGCGTCGTCGCCCCGGCTGGCGGCACCGCGGCGGCTGGTGGCAAGAAGAGCCGGCGCGGGCCGCGGTCGCGCAGCTCGCAGTACCGCGGCGTCACGTTCTACCGCCGGACGGGGCGGTGGGAGTCGCACATATGGTAAGTTCCGTTGCCGCCGCCCTTTCCTTTCTCGACGAGGAGCCATAGACGGAGCAAGCAGCAGCAGCTCGCGAGGGGGGTGTTCGCGAGCTATTGGGTTGGATTCCTCTTGTTTAGGGCATTTCTCGCCTCTGCTACTTTTGCCTTTCATAGCAACACTTTATCAAAGTTATTCTTACCAGCTGTTACCATGCCAATATGCCATGCTCTCTCTCTCTCTCTCTCTCTCTCTCTCTCTCACTCTCACTCCTTCACTCGGGTTCTCCTGTCGACGGGAAGTGCTCGGTTCGGATAACTTCTGTTTCCGTACCGGGATCAGCAGGAGGGGAATTTTAGGTTCTTGGTCCTCTGCGAAATCAGTCCGCCAGCTTGCTCTTTTCGTGCATGACAGGTGCTCATTCTTTCGAATGGTGGTGTTGCCACTAACCTTTTTACCCGGGAATGCTCTCTGCTTGTGCTTGTGCAATGCAGGGATTGCGGCAAGCAGGTCTATTTGGGTGAGTTTCGTTCATGTCCATCTTGTCCATACACATCCATACTTGGGACTTGGGAGAGCAGATGCTGCCCAATCCGAGGCGTCTTCAGTTCAGGATGGATTCCTCACTCACAAATGGCTTGGCTTGGCTTGGTTTTGTGACAACTTGCAGGCGCATTTGACACCGCTCATGCGGCGGCTCGGTAATAAACCCTCTCTCTTTCTTCGATTCCTATTGGCTCTCTTCACTGACTCCCATGCCAAGTTCTCCGCCAATAGCAGCGGGGCTCGCCGTCAAATTGTAATCCCTGACGTCTGCTTTGCCTGCCAAACTCAGGGCGTACGATCGGGCGGCGATCAAGTTCCGCGGCGTGGAGGCCGACATCAATTTCAGCTTGGAGGATTACCAAGACGACATGAAGCAGGTGAATTTTACTGTAATACTACGGAGCATGTAGCAACAAGAAGATATGTTTTTTTTTCTCATTTATCTAATCCACGTCTTCCTTCGTCTACCAGCAGATGGGCCACCTGAGCAAGGAGGAGTTCGTTCACGTGCTCCGGCGGCAGAGCACGGGGTTCCCCCGGGGCAGCTCCAAGTACAGAGGCGTGACGCTCCACAAGTGCGGGAGGTGGGAGGCGCGCATGGGCCAGTTCCTCGGCAAGAAGTATGCCTGCCGTCCGTCGTCCATCTCCCTTCTCGCCTCCGATTCCTCCTTCTTCCCCGGCCAACCACTTCTTCAGTTCATCTTTCCTCCCCATCCCTGCTTCGGCATCAGCTCTTCTTTCTTTGTCGTTGCGCCTCTCATCGTCTCACCCTCATTATTCATGGCTGTCACTTCCGGTCTGTGTCACTGCAGGTACGTCTACCTGGGCCTGTTCAACACCGAGGAGGAAGCCGCCAGGTAAAATAGTTGGACCGCACTGTGTGCTCGCGAGGCGTTTTCTTCTCGGAACGGAGCTCCGCCACCCCTGGGCCGCGAAACTGACTGATGGATGCCCCGTGTCTCTGGGATTGTCGGGTCCGGTGGTCTCTGTATGTGTGGTGTGCAGGGCGTACGACCGCGCGGCCATCAAGTGCAACGGCAAGGACGCGGTGACAAACTTCGATCCCAGCATTTACGCCGAGGAGCTCGAGCCGGCGGGTTCGTCTATCCCTGCGCAGTTTGCAACGACCTACAGGCAATCTCTGTTCATCTCTGACGGTCCGATGCTTCACCGTGCAGCGGCGACGGGCGGCGGCGACGAGCACAACCTGGACCTGTCGCTGGGGAGCTCAGCGGGGAACAAAAGGGGCAGCCTTGACAGCGGCGGCGGTGGTGGCGACGACGAGACCTCGGACCAGCGCGTCCCCATGGCGTTCGACATCGACTGGCAGACGGCCGCGCCCCGGAGCACGAAAGCAAAGGTATCCATTTGGTCCGCCCGTCACTCAGTTTGCTCCCGCGTTCCGCATCAACGAGGTGTGTCTTATAAAATTTTGCCTAATAAAGCAAGCTTGTCACGTTTCAACCACCGGGTGGCAGCTCGGCGCGAGCTCGAAGCAACCCCAGATGCTGCCTCCTCCTCCTCCTGCCTTGCAAGTCGCCCAGCACCTGCCGTTGCCGTTCAGCCCCAGGCATCCGCAAGTGGGTATCTGCGTCGGATTTCCTTTTGTTCCCCGATAGTTCCTTGTGTTCCCTAGGTAGGCGCGGCGCGACCTGACTGGCTGACGCTTTGTTTTCTTTTTATGCAAATTGCTGCGGCAGTTCCTGAGCAACGGCGATCCGGGGACCGCGGGAGGACTGTCCCTGGCGATCGGCGGCGCCGTCGGCGGAGGCAACGGGCACTGGCCTCCCCAGCTGCAGCATCAGCAGCAGTGGCTGCACGGCGGCGGCACGAACTGGCCGCCGCCGCCACCGATCACCGCCGCGACCGCAGCTGCAGCATCATCACGATTCCCTCCCTACGTTGTTACGACGCAAGGCCCGGCGGGCTGGGTTCAGAAGAATGGGTTCCATTCGCTGGCAAGGCCCACCTAGAGCAGACCAAGAACCACGACACGACTGGGCGTTCGTTCATCGATCGTCTTCCACGGCAGAGGTCGATCATTTGATCTGACCCAGGGCAAACGACTCCTCGCACCACTGCACGGCGACGTTTGATTTTACCGGAGAAAACTGGACGCCATTCTTTTCTCCCCATTTCCCTTCCTTCTGTGTTCTTGATTGGGTGAGACATGGATCCGAGGATGGATGGACTTGTAAATGAGGAGTTCCCGAGACGAAGCCGAGTGCGTGATTGGTAGGCCGTAGGCGACTAGGCGTCGCGTCGCGTCCTTTTGCCGCTTTTCTTCTTTCGCTCACCATTGGCAAGCACCCATGAAATGATGACAGTGGGTGTCAAGTCAACATGGCAGCTCATTTTTTGTTTGGTCTCATGTTGCATCGCGCGCTCGACTCGCTGCCCCACGATGGCCTCGCTGTATCTGAAATTTGCTCCATACACACCACGCCGGTCAGCCGACACAACCTGCGGGCTGCATCGTCTGGTAAGTTGCTACCGTCTTAGAATATGAGAGGTACAGTGCGTGTGGATCTCGAGCTCGTGTAAACCTAGTATTATGTACTAACTGTCATCACCGGAGATCACTTGAAATAAGATGGCAATCTTGAGATTACTGCGGGCTCCTGTCATGTGGAAGCGTAATGCTTACTACAGCAAAGCTGACGAGTCTGAAACTGTCAACTGACAGTAATCTTTACTGTAGGCTCGAAACCCCACTATTGCTCGATGCAGGCTTGTTTGGATGGAATCATGGAAGCTTGGCTACTGGCTAGACAATGGTAGACTTGTGCCGCATCCATCCAAACAGCTCATAACTGCTACAAGTGAACTGATCGAGAAGGAATGGCACACCGCATAAATATTTTTCTTGATGTTAATATAAATTGCAATCTAAAATGTGTTGCCTACGCGGCTCCCGGAAAAGGAAGAAAAGAGAAACGAACAGTCCCCGGCCAAGTGGACCTAACATTTTGCTGGAGAAAGGGGATTCCTTGTTTCTGATTCGGGCACTTCAATAATTGAGGGAGAAGATGACGGGGGCCGAGAGAGCCCAGGGGGGCCAGAGTGGAGGAGACACCAGCAAGGTGGGTAGGAAGCAAAGCGGGAGCATGTGTCGACGGCCCCGGGTCTCTCGTTTTTGCAAAAGTGGGCTGGGCCAGGCGCGCCCGAAGGCTCCCTCCCCGCGGTAAAGCTGATTCCAGTAACTGGCTACCTTTGGGCATCAGTTAATGTGGTGGACTCTGCTCCGATGCCCTGTCGCTCTCCTTGGCCCTCCGAATCAGTTCGCTGCCCTGCCGCCCTCGTCGTCTCCACTCCTCCTCCCATGCTTCTTCTCCTTCTCGCAGTCGATCGCAGGTCGCAGGGATCATTCATGAATGGACGCCGTGCTCCTCGTCAGCCCTGCCGGCTGCAACCGGAGTAATTGCCGGCGCACTCACTTCCGTGTCCTCCTGATGACCTCTCGTTTCGTCTCTCCGCTCCTTCCGGTTCCTGGCTGCTGGCACCACCAGATGCATCGTGTGCAGGGAAACAGAAACGTAACCATCTGGCGCCATGGATCGTTCTGAATTCTGAATGCATGCAGACATGCTTGTTCGGGATGCTTGCATTGGGCAACTGCGCTGCGTGACTGCGCCTTCCCCCTGGAACTCAGCGCCGTGTTTGTGTGTGCGCTTCCGGCAATTCGCTGGGAAAAAATTGTCTCGATTCCAGATTCCTTACGCGCGGTTGCGCGGCAGACAAGGCCGAGAGTCCAGTCTGGAGTTATAGGTCGCGTCCTACACCATTTCTGTGGGTAGATAGAGACGTCATACGTACTGGAGCAAGCTGCCAGCAGCGACGCGCGCGGTGGGAGTTGGATCAGCAGCCGTAGGGGGTCGCCCGCCACCGGTTGCCATGCCTAAGGTTAAGTATTTGCCACACCGTAGCTTGCCACATTCTGTGGTAAAATTAAATTGTTTGGTTTATTACTAAACTGTGGCAAAATTGTGTGGCTATTGTTTGATGTTTGCCACAAAAAAATGACAAAATTGCCGCATATGGTTTAGACCACATTATGTTAAAATCAAATCACAAATTTGTATGATGTTTCTAATGAACCAAGAATAAGCATGAAAATTAAGACTAATATAGGTAACTAGTGGTCTAGAATACCCTTCTGTTTTCTATTTTTCTATTTTATTTTTCTTAATTTTTTCACTTATTTTATTTTTCCTTCTATTATCTCTCTACCCCAATACCCCATCCACCGCTCCCACGGACGCACCGCCACGCAAAACGCAACCTTATCTTCTTCCCACCGCACGCGATGTGCCCAGGGGCCTGGTAGACGCGTGCTTTCGCATCCCGGCGCCTTGGCGGCCTCGTGCCCCGTCCACCTCTCAGCGGGACTCTGGCACGCGCGGTTGCTAGAGCCGCGTCTTCGACTCCGCCGAGCGCGCCTCATTGATCGTCGTCGTCTCCGTCCTTGACTCCGCCGAGCGCAGTTGGGCGCGGTGACATAGCAGGAGAGCAGCAGGAGGTTTGTGGCGGAGACGGAGAAAAAGCTCGCTACACTTTGACTTAGAAAAACTGTGGCGAGCTCTTATCTGAAGTGTGGCGAGCCTCAGTTGGATCACAAACCAAACACCTCCTAAGCATCAATGGCGAGCCTCAACTTAGACATGGCGAGTGGTGGCCGGCAACCAAACATGCGTAATACTAGCAACACCTTGTGGCTTTTAATTGCCGCGGGGATCGATCGAAATGCATGGTTTTGCGACTGTATAACATGTCGTCCAATCGATGTAGTGACGCTGCTCATTTCCAAACGCAACAAAAATTTGACCCATATCGAAGGTACGGAGGCAAGGAACTAAATTGAGAGTCTAGGATCTTGTAGTAGAGCGCACTTTCCTGACTCTCACCATGCAATTCGATTCTATCCATGCATTGTTTGGGTAACTATCTTACTATTACTAATTAGAGGTCCTAACGGAGCCTTCACGTTAATTCTCACCAGACGCGCTAAGAAAAAAGATAAATTCTAGAAATTCTGACAATAATCAGAAACATCTGGCCTTTAATTTAGTAAACTCTAATCATCATGATCAATAATAACCGTTGGATCTATCCTATTTTATCAAAAATTACCCACCTCCTCCACGTTAATTCTCACCAGACGCGCTAAGAAAAAAGATAAATCCTAGAAGTTCTCACAATATCAGAAAAATCTAGCCTTTAGTTTAGTAAACTCTAATCATCATGATCAATAATAACCGTTGGATCTATCCTATTTTATCAAAAATTACCCACCTCTTCATTATAAAAAAAATACATAAAGTAACCTCTAATTTTACATATAAATTACCCACCTCTGCCATTATGAATGATAATTCAAAATACCTCTCTAAATTTATATAAAAATTACTCACTTCTGTCATTATGAGAGATAATTGAAAATAACCCTCTAAATTTGCAGCTAAATCATACCCATATATGTCATTATAAAAGATAATACAAAGTAAACTCTACATTGGCTTTCAAATTACCTATACATTCTATTATGAAAGAAAATATAAAGTTATACATTTTAGTTAGTATCTAAATTTTCCACCTCTATGTCATAACAGTAAACAAAAAATCTAGTGCACCTATAATTATAAAAATATAATTATGTAATATTTTTTGTCCTAAGTTAAAAGTAAAGATGATGTTATGTTCCACCACGTAGAATAAGTAAACAAGTATATATTAGTGTAAAGATTTTTTAATAGCTTATCAAGCATGAAAAATGTTAATTCTAAAGAAGTTTATACATAGCGATGACCCTGACAGTTCATGATGCTTATAAAACCATTCTACTGCACATATAATTATAATAATATAATTATGTAATATAACAAATTCAACATGCTAATTACATGGTGCAAGCTAAAACCACTATTTATGCCATTGTAAGAACATGAGGACAGTGTAGGACCTATAGTTTTTTCAATAAAATAAAAACAAAAATTTTGAATAAGAGACACAATAAACACTCGAGTTTTAACTTAACATGTGGACTACAAAATTCAAGTAGATTAAAAGCTAAACTATAAATTAATTATGTCATAGAAAGGGATGCAACAAGATATCATAACTTAAGCTTAAGTTTTAACTAAATACAGCTCTGCATTAGGGAAAAAAATTCTACAAATTCTAACTAGAGGTACCTAATGGAGCCTTCATGTTAATCCTCACCGGAGATCCCTAATGGAGCCTTCATGTAAATCCTCACTGAGTCCGCTCTAAAAATATATCAATCCTAGAATTTACCATAATTGTACATGCAAAAATGAAAATCTGGACTCTATGTATGTATGTATGTATGTATGTATGTATGTATGTATGTATGTATGTATGTATGTATGTATGTATGTATGTATGTATGTATGTATGTATGTATGAGCATGAAATAAGATAACATGGATGATATGATATGATAAAGTGCATACTCATAAGTGTCCTTAACAGTAATGTATTAACGGGATAACACGATAAATTTTCTTTTACTGTGTAGGTGCATATCTCATCTCTAGTAATTAAACAAACACCTATTTACATATTTTCTAGGCTGTAAGATAGCAGCTACTTGTTTTGATCATAACTAGAGTTATACACACCCAAACAATATGGTTGTGAACTTTATAGAAAGCTTATGAAATTGCCTACAACTTTCTTTTAATCATCTTAAGTTGATTCAGTATCTATCCATGTCAAATAATTCAATCTTCCAGATCAATCTAGAGAACAAGCAAATCTGACTTGAGACTTCTAACAGCTATAAATCTTAAACCATTTAGCCTATAGCTATGAAATTTTATGATAAGCAAGATAAGTAAGTTTCCTATAACTTTATTATTAACAAGTTTAACAGAAAAAGTCACTATCATCATGAATTTGTCAACACAACAGAAACTACTCCTACAACTATCTAGTTGAATTATAAAGCAATGATTAAGTAGTTGCATATAACCAATCAATTCTAAGTGCAACTACTAATATCAATAGATCATATGCATCACAAGCACCATAGAAAATATCATGGTTAAGCCCAAATAATTTACTTATGTGCATTTATTAATTTCCTTATATAATAAGGTGATTTAAAGGATAAATACTTATAGTGCTCAATAAATTATGAAAAAATCACAATAGTCTACATCTGACCCCAATAGTATACCATACAAATTTCATGACATTTGGATAAGTATAGCAACCTCTAAAAATTGCGCATAGGCCTTCTTTAGCAAAAATAGTTTGACATAGTAAAAAGTGCCAAACAACATATTTCATATTTTTCTTACTGTCATCCTAGCATAAGAACACTGTGTAAAATTTTTCATGATCATAAGTTTTGTATTTTTACCCTATTTATTTTCACTAGAAACTAGCAATTATTTAAGATTAAATAGGAAGACTATATTCTAAATATGCCTTCTATAGGTTTAGTATTTTTTCTAGTTAGAGCATGTCAACATAAGACCAGAAAAATTAGAATCATAATTTTTGCACTTCCCTAGCTCACGATATGCATTTTACAAGATAGAAACTATTTTAAAAGCACTTAACGAGCTCAATTTAATTCTCCTAGAAAAATATCTCAAACAGTAGGTTTTATATTTTTATCAAATATTATACTTCATGATGAACCCAACAAAATTTGGTTCACTCAATTTGGACATTCCTAGCTTTAGTTATGAATTTTTGAAGTTTACAACAAAATCTAGAAAAATAAATAAATAAAAATTTCAAAACCCTGACTGACAGCTGGGCCCCACGGGTCAACGAGCCCACGCGTCAGTGATACAGGAGCAGAGGACGGCGCTGACCGGCTAGAGCTCGGCGACGGCGAGCTCGCTGGTGGTAGCGTCTCACCATCGTGACCTACTCAACATCCCGCGTCGACTGGTGGCCTTGGTTGGCTCAGCGATTTGCCGACGATAATGGCGGCACGACGGAGGTGCTCAGCGATGAGATCATTGTCTCTGGCAATGACACGGCTAGGCGAGCGATGCTACTGCATCAGGGAGTCCTAGCGGAGCACTAGGGTTAGGTCTAGGGCACGGTGAAGTGGCGGTGTGCTCTGGCCACGTGCATGGTGGCGCATAGAGAACGGCGGTGGTGTCACCGTTCCGACGAGACAACGGTCGAAGGCAGGTCTCCGTCTTCGGGGATGGTGCTAGGATTCACGGCAATACGGCAACGCGCGCTAGAGGGGGACAACGGGGTCTAGTTAGGGATGGCCACGGCGAGCTTGAGCTCACGGCCATGGTGAACACGCATGATGTGGTCGCACGTTCCGCGCGGCAGCGGTAGCGGTTAAACCGACTATGATGTGAGCTATTGAGAAAAAGGTAGGAGTAGTGGAAATGGTTGGCCACGGCGAGCTCAGAGCTTGGCGGCGCTCTGTGGCCATGGCGGCGACGGCGACGCACAGTGTGGCTATACCTTAGCTCAAACTGTGACAATGGTGGGTCGAGTAGGTAGAGGAGATGATGGCGGAGTTATGAGCGTGATGGATCAGATGGAAGTGCAGCTATGGCACTGCTCGGTTGTGGGAGAGAGAGAGCAAGAGCGAGGTGAGGCAGAGAGAGTGAGCGAGCGCAACACGTCGCCCTCTTCGGCCCACTCTGGCCTGACGCGCGGGGCCGGCGCCAGTGTATGGACGCCAAGTGGCGGCCGCAGCCTGTGGTCGGTCGGCCACGACGGTTGCTGCCCCGACCGGTTCGGACGGGTGAAGGAGCCGACTAATAGAGCGACTTCATACACCTGTAACTCCTAATCTGTGATGATTTAGTGAAAATGGTATTAGTAAAAGTTATAGAGCTATGTGAGATCTCTAACTTTGCTTTAAGAAGCATTGCTGAAATCGCTATGGTTTTTAAACTATAGAGCTCCAAAGTGGTGCACTTGAAACTGAAATCTGCATTTTGACTTTGTAAAATTTTGAAGTCTACAAACAATATTTCATTGCTACTTTGAAGCTATTTTTGACTATGTTAGACACTGAATTAGCTTATGGACCTAAAACAAAGTTTGTTATCCATGTCAAGAACTATAACTTTTATTAAGGGTGCATTGTCATGCAAACACTCTAGGCTATAGTTCAACTTTGGTCAAAATAGGATCATGAAAATTGACATTATGAGTAAACTAGGACTTAGAAGAAAAATTGGCCCATGTCATGAATACAAACATTGTTCCATTTACTATCCTAGACATGTCTAAGCTATTTTTGTGACCTCACAACCATCTCTTGCATTAGTCACACATGATCACAAGCATATGCATGGATATAATCAACATCACATGTGATAATATGTAAAGAATACGATGAAATTCTATATGCTCATGCTCATGCTCATGCTCCTGAATGCTTGGATGATACATGTGCTCATGAACTGCAAGTGCCAAATGCAATGCTTAACACTAGGGTGTTACACATACATACAATAAAATTAAAATAGACACCACATGCACTGTATAACTACTAATATAAGCTATCACAAAAGATTATCTATGAAGTACCTATATATATTTCTAAAATATATACATCTACAACTGTTAAGTCAAAAATAAGCATAATTTATGTTCCACCATATAGACCAAGTAAACATGTATACATTAGGATAACTATTTATTTTAGTAACTTATCAAGCGTCAAATTGTTATTCAAGATAAGTGTACACATTTTGTCAGAAATATTAAAATATATAAAATTTGTAATAATTTAATTTTAAGCACTCTATGTTATTTAAAATCATGTTACAATATGACATTATGGAAGATAATATAAAATAACGTATTTATGTTTGAACCTAAATTATCTATAGCTTACTATAATTTTAGTAGCTTATAAAAAAATGTTTAAATAACCATGAGCACAAATATGTTTTTGCAATGCCCATTTTTAAATATTAATACATTAAAATTGATTAAAGTAAACATGCATGTTGTGCCACCACCATCATGCAAATCACACACACATGAGAGAGAGATGTATATATATTAACTAAAATGTTTGACATATCCATATTGATAATGTAACTATTACTACATAAAAATTTTGTTGATAAAAAAACAAACATCTTGAGAAAAGGAGGAGGTTAGTACAAACCATAGGTGCCTACATCTTCTTACTCTTTGAGATTATTTTCAAGTAAACAATTATTATAAGGCTTAAATATTAATATCATCAAGCACAGCTACCCCATCAAGCTCTACCACTAATCCTATGTGACATAGTGTAGGCTTAAAATGATTGCTTGTATGTCATCATGATACTTAAGAGTAAATATTCTTATGTCATCATGGTACTTAAGAGTAAATATTGACTCCTAAGATTTTAACCCGTGCGGTCGATAGACTAGTACTGTATAGACTCTACATTAAAATCCAACGGGCTACACAACGGAATTGGTTCATACCGATTGTCTCAAAATGCATTAGCAAAGTGGTATACATTCCTCGTTACAATAACATCGTTCTAGTTATATCAGTCACGTGTTCCATCTCTCTAACAAACAATGCAAATAGGTATACCCACTTTGGATTTCATCGTTCCGGAAGGCTAGTTGCTACGGTGAGCCCCATCCGACCCGGCGGCCGTGGGCGCGGCGGTTGGCGCCCGGTTACCCTCATCGCGGTCATCGCCGGATGAGACGAGACCGTACCCCACGCCGTCATCATCATCATTATATATGAATGGATGACTACATTGCCGGCAAGTGCGGGCACTGTGCGCACAGCTTTCGCGCACAAAAAAAAGCTGCCAGATAATGCTCCATCGCTCGCTATGATACCAATATATCATCGTCTATGCTTCCGCTGGATAGGACAGTAGGAGTACTTTCTATCCATCCATCCAAAGCTAGGGAGCTTTCAACCTCGCGCGCACTCGATCAGCTCGATCGATCGTACTACAACTACAAGCAATGAACCAATCGTTGTCGAGAGGCCGGTAAAAAAACTTCTGGCCGGGGGCCGGCGGGTGCATGCAGTCTGGGCCGGTGCATGCATGTATGCAGCGTCACAGCGAGTACTCCAAGAGGTAGCATACGTCCTGTATGTACTCCTGTGTGTGTCGGTTGCTGGACCGATGGTCGATGGACCGGTCGATCGCTCCATAGGATAGCTAGCTGAGATCGGCCTCATGTACGTACATAACATGGACGGCACCCATAAGGACAAAGCTACATGGACGGAAGAAAAGGAAAGCACAAAGATGGACGCACGCCCTGGCCTAGCCAGCCAGCGCGACGACGGTAGGCTGCAGGCGTTGTTCACCAACGAGATGTATCTATCCTACGCATGCAGCGGATGAGCAATGCGATCTAGGCCACACATCCCTCCAACCTACTACATAGTGCGCCTAGCGTCGCTATTCGCTATAGCAGAGCTAGCTAGCGCTGCACTGCGTGCATCGACAGATCACGCATGGATCGGCACTGGCGTGGGCGTGGACCGTGGTGCTGGCTGGGTGGACGGCACTGTTCACGGCCTTCCCGAAACGGAAAGTGGGCACCGACGCGCAGCGCAGCTAGCTATAGCTATCACGGCCGCCCAACCCAAAGCTGGCGCTCGGGCAAAAAGCCGCATTATTTCCCCGCGGTCCAGATCCAGCGCCAGTGCCTGGACGGCGACGGGAGAAGGAGACGCCGCACGGAAAAGGAGGGACGCCGAGGACGACGCGCGCGGCCGGCGGCCCCCATGTAGCCCCCTTGCTCGTGTCTTTACGTGAGACCCAGGCACCCAGCCCATTGGATCAGTTGGGTCGGACCAAATTTTTGATAGCGTCGGCATAATACTCCCAATTTAGTCCCATATCGGAAACAAAACGAACGCCAGACCAGTTTAAAAGCCTAGACCTAGGAGGCTAATAACTCCGGATGGATCCTTTTGCGCGAAGCGAGGACGAAAACGTAGCAGTTGGTTCATTCAACGTGTAGAATGGGCCTTAGCTGTCTTCTTGGGTCGAGGTGTTACAAATGTTAATCAGAGCCAACTCTCATCGTTTAACGGTTGAGTATTGTCTGGAAGCCCAAACAAGTTGACTCTCGCCGTTCCACGGTTGGTATGGTCTGGAAACCTAGACAAGTTGTGCATGGCTCCGTGGCCAAGAGAGTCGATCCTAAACATTTGTCAAGTATGGGGTAAGCTGAGGACGTTGAATCCTTTGAAGGTGGGTACGGTGGATGTAAGACCCAACCCATTGGGCCAGTTGGGCCGGACCGAATTCGTGATAACGTCGGCACAGTTTTCCCAGTTTAGTCCCATGCCGGAAACGGAACGAGCGCTAGACCAGCTTAAAAACCTGGACCTAGGAGGCTAGTAACTCTGGATCAATCCTTTTGCGCGAAGCGAGGACAAAAGCGTAAGAGAGTTAATTAGCATTAGCAGATGTAATTCATTCAACGTGTAGAATGGGCCTTAGTCGTCTTTTACACTTTCCCTCGCTGGACTGATCGACCTGGACGTGGCCGTGGCTGTGGTGGGCACGACCGGGCCGGCCGGCTGCCCGCGCGTGACCGAGTAACGCGCCGACGTGGGTGCGTGCCGACACCGCCGGACGTCCTTGCTTCGGCGCGGCGCGGCGCTTGCCTTTTGCCTCGCGCGGCCCGCGCGCTTTGGTCGTCTATCTGTTTCACTGTTCCTCACGGCGTGGCGTGGTGGCGGAGGCAGATCGCCAAGACGACCCCAGGGGCGAGAGGCCCCGCGCGCGGGCGGCAGGACTGCAGGAGATGAATTGCTCGCGTCGCTATGCCTGCGCCGTGTGTGCTGTAGGTGTGAGCATGAATGTGGGTGGACCTTGTCGGCCGAATGTTTTTACGTATCGATGCTAGCTGGCCGTTTTTCATTTGCATGCATGCGCTTGTACTAGTAGTACCTGCTGTGCATCAGTGTCTATATACTCCAAGTCATTTGGGGCTGTCTGATGAGTAGCCTACGAAGCTCCAAGTCATTTGGGGCATCCAACGAAAGGAGACAAGGTGGCAAGGTTATCTCTGAAATTGACCAGTTGATGTGCTACTGCAGCTACGTACACAACACACCTGTCTAGGAGTACGTACTAGTAGCCTGGGCAAGCGATACGTACGTGGGTCGACGTACAGTAGGAGTTTATTCCCAGTCTGAAATCGTGCATGCGCCAGTATGGCAGCAGTGCATGATGCATGTACGTACGGGCCCGTGGCGGCAGGGTGGGCGGAGCCTTTCGCCTGCGGCAAGCGATCGATCCTGTCGACTGTGACGGCCGGGCCAGTACCTGTCGTCTCAGCTGTTTGCTCTTCCACGTTTCGTATTTGCCCGGTGGCGAAGGCGCCGTGCTTGAAGCCGAGAGCCCGTGATCCGCGAAAGCACGTTAGCTGACATGGCGTGAGTTGATGCGTCATGCGTGCTGTATCGATCAGCGTACGCATGGGAGACCTGTGTTGCTGCTGCAGTGCATGCGAGATTCCGAGAAGGCGTTTCAGCTTTTCATTCAGATTCAGGCATGCACGCAGCGGGCATTTACCACAGATCATGGAGTCCTGCACGTTACGAACGACTTGGCCAGGCTTGCTGGTGGATCGATCTGCATGCATCCCTTTTTCCTGTACTTTGGATAAGTAGGAGGAATTGCCGTGCAAGCATGCGCTTTGACAACGGCGATGCGATGTAACCAATGGCATCTTCTGTGATCTGCTGTACGTAACGTGGCTGACTTGGGTGCTGATGCAGGATCAGCAAATTTGACTCGCCGCCGGTAGACGCCAGTTTCGTTATGATGCACGTGCACGTGGTTTGACCCAACACTTGTGCACCGCCGGCCGGCCGCAGCGTAACTAATGACGCATCAGCCGGTGAGTCGTGGCGGGCTGGCGCCGCGCGGCGCGGATGTCTGGGCTTGCGCGTGGGCCATTTATCTGCCCGCCGGCCATTTGGGTTGGGGTCACACGGGATTCAGGGCCAGGCCACCGCGCCACGAGCCCATGATCGCGCCGGCAAAATCACGGCACTCGGGCGTGGCGTGTTCTCGCACGGCATGCCACGAGCCCACAACAGCTTGGGAATTTTGTGTATGGGCCGTCCCCATCTGTTGGAGCAACGAATTTCATCTGGCTGGGCTGAAGTACGGCCTTTTTACCGGGGTAACTTTCAGTTCTCGTTTCTGAATTTTTTATTAATTTTTTTGTAACTGTTTTTTGCAAAAATAATTGTCCCAATAAAAAAATACTGTACATATTTATACAGGAATAGCAGATTGATACGGCGGAGTTTACCTTTCCGTCGATTCAAACGGTGCAGTGCACTTAAGAAAATTATAAAATTTTTATATGAGCTTGAACGAAGATAAAATTCATATGAAAATTATATAGTTCGCCGATATCGACAACTTTGGGGTTTATTCCACATGAATCCATCTTGGTGCCCAAATAATCAATATGATGCTCAGATCTACAAATACAACAAGAAACTTGTCTCAATTCACCAATATGGATTCAAATGAGAACATTGTGATATATAAAGTAGTAGATGACATCGAGAAATGTTTTTTTTTCATGTAAATTGTACATACATAGTCATATGAAAAGTTATGATGTTTAGAGATATGCTGTCAGTGTCCACCACTTTGACAGAACTAGCAATCCTTGCGGGCCTATCACCGCCATATGCGCCGGAGTCGGCTATGATAACGCTTCACCATCGGATTTTAAGCCTAGGATCAGGATCCCATTAACATTGACACTAAAAATTATTGTCGCTACTGATTCCAGCCACGATTTGATAGTAACATATCATTGTCTTTAAGGATGATGTTTTCAAATTTAACAATTTTATAAGGTATGTAATTGGTTCTACAGTGGTGCCTTCCTTCACACTGCCACCTCTTCTTGTGACTTTGATATGGCGAGATTCTATTCTCGCCAATTGTACTACGAAATAATTTATCGCCATTTAGAAGCGACTAAATATCTTAACTTCAATTTAATTGGAAATTTTAAATACTATCATCTCAACTTGTGAGAGGCTTATAGATTTCCTAATTCCCTAAAAACAAATTAGAAAATTATAAGGTCTGTTTGAAACACAGGAGTTTTACTGAAATTGCGCTAGAATTTTATACTCCCTCCGTTTCTTAATATAAGCCATATAGTTTTTAGCACTAATATTAACGCACGGTTTAAAAAAGGATGTGAGATCGAGGAAAAAAAGGAAAATCATGTCATCTTCTCTCTCCCAATCAGATTGCTTCCTAAATCTAAGGGATTGGTTGGGGCATGTGCTATATATGGTGGGAAGGTTTCCAAACTAATCGACGTGGGAGCTGATACGTATCTATATTTTAGAATTTTCTTTAGAAATCTATATAGCTTATATTAAGGAACGGAGGGAGTAAGAATCAGTTTAATTTCACAAAAAATAATAATAATAATAAAAAGATCTCCAGACTGACCCGAAGGCTTGCGTATGCAAATCATGTCGCTAACTGTGAAAGCCTCGAACCAAACACGCTCTCAGCCAGTTTCTTGGTGATCTCACTGACTGGGATCCGTGATCCGTCAGGCATTCACCCCGGGTGGGCGACCGCCTCCTCCCTACGCCAGGTGCCCAGGTCTTCGTCGGGGCCTTGGCCGGCGACGAGCACGCACAAGGTATGCCCACCCCTTTCTCTTCCCCTCCTGCTGTGCGAAGCCGAGCACCCAAACCCTAACGTCATCTATTTGGCCATTCGTATTGGGATTGAACTGGGATCTGATCTAATTACAAAAGTATACACTTGTATTATGTCTACTAACTTCGATTTTTCTTGTGAAGATTATCGGGTATACATGCGTGCCACCATGTCCTTGACTGGGTCCGCCCTCGCCAATGATCCCTGCCTCACCAAGATCCTGTCCAAGCAAGGTGCCGTTCCTTTACTCATGTCTCAATTGATCTCTTGTGCTAGTTTATCGTTGGTAGACAATGCGTGCGATCTTGCTAAAGGTCAATTGTTTCGCCTTTTTTTTTGTTTTGTTTTGTTTGTAAGTCTATGGAAGGGGAAAGGATCCCCCACCTGATTTTCATTCATCTATTGTCCTCTCAAGGCGTGATAAGTCAGAAAACATTTTGTTTGCGCAAGGCGCTTACATGTCCGAACAGATGGTTGTTTTGCAGTTTCGGTAGTGCTCTGATGGGGATCTGATGCGTTTGCTTGTGGTAAAGATGCCAATGTTTTTTGAATGACGTGCATCAGAAATTGCCATAATTCCATCAGCTTGGACTCATAGCATGCCTGGTTTTGATCTTATTATGACGGATTAATGCACGGGACTCGAGTTTCCACATGTAGCATTAGGCAATTCTACCAACTACTGTGTTGACACCCTGATTTTTTTTGGTGTGTTGGAGGTGTTGACATCCTGATGTAGTGCTACCAAGTACCGGATGCTGCACTCACATCTATATCATGCTTCTAGGTTATCCTTATTATGCATCCATGAATGTGAAGAGCTACACCGTAATACCGTATAATTCTAGATGTGCTGGGCCTACCAGGCCATGAATTGCGATGTGTCATTAGCATATTTTGTTGTACCAATAAAATGTTGTGTCATTGATACGGTTGCCTGACATTAACTATTCCTAGTTTCATGCACAGTCTCATGGCCATTTAGTTTTCTAACTAAACTATGCAAGTCTCTAAGTAGATGCTCAATATATTACAGGGGACAACAAAGTTCTCTTTGCAGAGAAGATATTAAAGTTCACCCAGTCAGGAAAGATGAAAAGGCGCATCCTAGTGATCACAGATTTTGCTCTATACCTTGTTGACCCCGATGCCAATATATTGAAGAGGAGGATAGCACTTGCTGCTGTGGATAAGCTATGCATTAGCAACCTCAGTGATAACTTCTTTGCGATCATTGTGCCGACTGAGTACGATTGTTTAATGGCCAGCACTAGAAAGAAGGAAATTGTTGATGTCATAGTTAAGGCTATCAAGAGCACATCTGAGTATGAACCTGAGGTGGCTTCCTCTAACAGGTATATTGTCTCTCGAGAACCTTTGATGTGTCATTCTAATAGCCATGATCTGTTCTGATCAATTGCTTCTCAGCTCAAACTCACCCAGTTCTTTTGGGAGCTGTACCTGCAGTACTATAGTTTAGACCTTTAGAAACTCTATACATCATTGGCAGGTTATCATTGTCTTCCATGAACATGATGACACCAATTCTCATAGTAAGAAAGAACTAATGTCCGCAGTTAAAAAGTGCGAAATGAGAATGAGCATTAAAATAGGAGAATAACTACAATGTGGTACATTGTGTTTCATACATATGTTATATGTTTTACATCAACCACCAAAAGCCAAGTACACTTTGATAGACCAGCCTAAAATGTTCCGCTGATCTGATTTTTGCTACACCCTGCCACCCTCTACATTTGGATTGCCTGTATCATTGTAGTATTTAAGTTGACCTAGTGGCTAAGACTATAATCCAGGCTCTTCTACATTAAGTTTTTCAACAGTAGTTCTACCCTATGCACACCGTATCCAGTGTTTCTCTTTAATGATCTTCACTGTTTATGCAGAAATTTTAATAGCACCTGAATATTCTCACCACTGTGATTTGGCAAAAATGAACATCTCTGATGCCTGAAAACATTGACATCTTTTTATTGCTGATGAATTACTGTTCAACACCGTGTTTTTTCATCCTGCAGGTTTGAGTATCATGCAGCTGCTGAAGTTATTAAGGTGGTCGAATTTGAGGAAGTTGATGGTATGCTTGATGTCGACATTACAGAATATAGATGCTATGAGCTAACCTTAGGCTGTTTATTCAGTTACTTGGAACAAGCTAATGCATTGCTCTTGTGAGCTAACAAACAATCTTGTATATTTTCCTCTAGATATATCTCTACCTGTTCAATTATGAGAATGATGAATATATGCAGTTCCGTTATATATGTCATTGGCACTTAAATTTGATTTTCTTTTGGTGCATGCTCATATTTGCTTATTCTCTTTTTGTACAGGAGGCACAAAAACCAGGATCACGAACAAGGAAAAGTCATGATTCAGATCTCTTGGATGAGTGGTTTCCTGTAAACTGTATAGCTCTTCCCTTTTCAAAGGGGTGTTATCTTCACATGTGTAGTGTCTACCGCAACCTCAACGTCAGTTCTTTTGTTTTTCTAATCAAACTCTGTTCGGCAGGACTTATTGCTGCTACGGCTGATTTGTAGGACTGATTTGTTGTGAGAGAAAAACACTATTCTATGGCTGAAAAAGTAGGACTGATTCTAGCTTATAAGTTCAAGCGAACGGAGCCTGAGCCTATGGCTTGTAGATGCCACTGTAACTAGACAGGAACAGGCAATTCTTGCCCTTGTTGAAGCCCTGGAGCATTGTTAATTTTGACATTGAGGATAAATAATCTTCCAAGATAGTTCCAACAAGGCTAGTCCGTTGTGTGGTGACTTGACTATCAGCAAACGGATTTAGCCGTAACTCAGGCCTTGTTTAGATTATAAATTTTTGCAATCTGGACACTATAGCATGTTTCGTTTGTATTTGACAAACTTTGTCCGATCATGGACTAACTAGGCTCAAAAGATTCGTCTCGTGATTTACAATCAAATTGTGTAATTAGTTATTTTTTTTACCTACATTTAATGCTTTATGCATATGTTCAAAAATTGATGTGATAGAGAGAGAGAGTGAAAAAACTTGAACTTTGAGGTCATCTAAACAAGGCCTCAACATGTTTTAACGGTTTGGTTTGGTTTGGTTTGGATGGATACGGATACTGACATATTTATCCTGTTCGGTTTACTTCATATTTGGTTTGGTTTGTTTGATTTTTTTTTTTTTCAGTCAGAACATTATTTTCTAATTAAGTTTTAGATCAGTAAACAGGGCATTTGGGTCTGCTGACCTACCAAACCAAGGCATACCCATTCACAGGAGACTGTCCCTGCTGA